>NC_053434.1:8881007-9226374 GCF_007990345.1 Gossypium hirsutum | reverse complement strand
AAATTAAGTTGAGATTTTGGAAGTTCTTAGGTTTTTGAGTATAGTTCATGTTGAACAAATGATTGACTTAGGGATTAAATTGATAGAATTTGTAATACCTTGAAAATTTTTACAGTAAGATATTATCATTGATATAGTAAAATAAGGAAATAAAGTGACAAAAAGAGAAATTTTGAGTTATTTCAATATTGAGAAGTATATTATGATATATTAATTCAAGAAAGGACTAAATTGTAAAAGTGAGAAAAGTTTTGTTGCACAAGAGTAAATATTCATAATCTGAGGGGTTAAAGTGTAAATATGAAAAAGTTTAAGGACCAATAGTGTAAATAATTTAAGAGTGGAATGATCTAGAAACTAAGGAAAATGGATGAATTAGGACCAAATTGAATAGATGAAGAACTATGAGGGACTAAATTGTAATTTTACCAAATTAAATGATGACTCAAGGATGTAATTTTAAAAGATAATGAAGGGCAAAATGATCAATTGGAAGAGAGAGAAATCTAGAAAGTAATAATGATGCTAGAGATATTTTGATATTTTATAATTATTTAATTAGATAAATATTATTTTATTAATACTTTAATAAGATATTTTATTATTATTTATTAGTATATAAAGAAAGAAAGATGAGAAATTCTCATCCATATTTTCCCATGCACTAACGTGAGAGAAAGAGAGGAAGAAAGAAAGTTTTGCTTTTTTACAATTTGGTCCTTTTACCAAAAATTCACCATTTTCACCCAAAAATCAAATGAATTTCCATAGCTACCAAGAGACAAAAATGTTAAGGAGAGCATAGGGAGTTAGAATATCAAGTTGGATTCAAGAAATAGAAGCTGGAGGAGAGAGAAAATCAAGTTAAAGATTAGTATCAATAGAACAAGGTAAGTATATCAAGATTTCAATATGTTTTTAAGTTTGTTATTATTGACAAAGCATGGAAATAATGTTATAGTAGAGTTTTCTTACATAAGGTCCTATGTTTTTGATATGTTAGTGAAGAGAAAATAAGAGAAAGTGATGAGAAATGGTGTAGAAAAAGAAAATAAGGGTGTTATAACATGGTAATTAATAGCTTGCACAAAAATAGTTTGGACAGCAGCAGTAGACTAACTTTGAAAAATCACCATAAATTGTAGAAATTGAATTAGAAGATGAAAAAAATATGGAATTAAATCTTATTGAGTATAGTTTCTCATAGAATGTAAGCAATGGATTTGTAAATTTTGAGATATAATAAATTTTGTGAGACAAGGTCAGAATGAATTCGGGTTCCCCTGTTCTGACTTTGAAAAATCATAAAAAATTGAAGAAAAATAATTATGGGCTTAAATTTATATGTATAAAATCCTGAATGAGTCTATTTGTAAGAGAAACAAACAAGAACATCATTTGAACCTGTATGAGGAGATAATTAATTTTTGGTGAAGAAGGGTCAGAACTGTCAGACAGCAGAACAGGGGTAACTTTAAAGAATAAACTGTACTTATTGGCTAAACGAAAAATTCTAAAATTTTTATGGTAAGAATATATATGAGTCTAGATTCAGGAAAAATTATCGGATATTAATTTGGAGTTCTATAGATCTAGATATAAATAATTTAGTGACCATGATGCAGATAGACAGCTTGAATATTCATAAAAGTAAATAATAAAAATTATGGATAATGTTACTTACAAGTGTGTTATCTACATTAAGGATGTGGAATGGAGAGGAGAAGGAGGAAAAATATGTATGAATATTCATCTAGCATGGCTAATTTGCATATTTTAGGCTCAAGGACTAAATTGAATAAAAGTAAAACTTTATGGGCAATTTTGTAAACATGTCAGAAATGACAAAATTGCATGAAATGGATTATTTTATTATTTAAATTATAAAATTGAATGAAATTATTAATTTAGTTCAAGATCGGGGGAAAACATGTTTTAGGGATTAAATTGAAAAGTGTTGAAATTATGAAAAATTCTTATATTTTATAGAATTCATGGATTGTTATCAATATATATATATGAGAATAATAGCTGGAAATAAGGATTAAATTGCAAAAATTTTATTTTCCTGACCCTAAAGATGAAATCGTCATTAATTAAAAGTTTAGGGGCAAAATGGTAATTTTGCCTAGAGCATTAATTAAATGCATTAGAATATGAAATGAATGAAAATGATGATCAAATTTATTTATAAAGATCCGGACGACTCAAATATGAGACTTGATCGTAGAAAAGAAAAGATATCAGATTAATGAAATTATAAACACAAACAAGCAATGAGGAAAGTTCGTGTAACTTGAATTATATTCTTAAATGCTTGAAATGCATGTTTTTATATGAATATGATTTGAATGTTCATTGTATGAAAATTTATGAAACTTTGATAAATTTGATAAAAGGAGAAGAAATCCCGGTTAAATGAAAGGAAAATTCGATGGATCTCTGAAAAAGAATTGACGGTAAAAAGGATCTAGCCCGGACGGGTGATCCTATCCTAATATAGCCCTCCCAAAGAATATGTATAAAACGGATTTAGCCCGGACGGGTAATCCGAATTAGGGTCTGAATTTAGCCTGGACTGGTAATTCAGATCCAAGCTCATTAGAGTAATTGTCGTTGTAGGGGATTTAGCCTGGACGGGTAATCCCGACAATACTCTATGAGTTTATATTACAGGGGATTTAGCTTGGACTGGTAATCCCACTGTAAGGATGAGGTTCGCGGGAGTGTGCTCTCTGATATGAAATGTGTAAGACCATGGTTGAAAGATACCATGACAACCTATGTGTAAGACCATGGTTGAAAGATACCATGGCAACCTGATATGAGATGTGTAAGACCATGGTTGAAAGATACCATGGCAATGTGACATGAAAAGAATAAGACCATGGTTGAAAGATACCATGGCAACATGACAGAAAATGAGTAAGACCATAGTTGAAAGACACTATGGCATCACGTCAAAGATAAATAAGACCGTGGATGGGAGACGTTATAACATCTGTTGAACAATTGATATTCAGGTAAAATGTATCAGATGACGAATGGTTATATGAGATGGTTGTGTGAAAAGTTTACAAGAACTGGTCATATGGAAATATATGTACAAAAGCGTTGTATGAAATAATTATGAAAATGGATAAACGAAATAAGTATAAGTACATGGAATATAATTTATGTTAAATTTGATATAAGCTATTACCAGAATAAATATACATAAAATATATGGAAATGATTGAGCATAAAATATTGATATAATGAAATGAATGATATATGCTTGTGAAGAAACGGTAAGAGCATGATATGTTTCATGACATGTACATATATGATTATCTTTGATATGTTGATACAAGGAAATTATGTAATTGAGACTATTATTAAACTCAAGTGCGACATGTCGAGAAAATAGATATATCAATGTTGAATTTATATGAGATATGTGCAAGTATACTAACAATGTTGTTGTTTGATGCTTATACAAGTGCCAAACTGTTGATTGAATGGTAATATATTTATTTTATATGTTGCATTGAATCGGTAAGTATTTTAATTTTTTTAAGTGATCTGCAAATGGTAGTAATGCTCCGAAACCCTGTTCAGGCAGCGGATACGGGTTAGGGGTGTTACAGAATTCTTATTTAGAATTGATTAAAGGATTAAATTGTAAAATAAATTATAAGTTTTGTGTTTGAAGGACTAAACTGAAAGAAATTTGAAATTAGGGTTTTATCATGAACATTGGATATTTATGTTGAATATGATAAGAAATTGAGTAGAAATAAAGTATGAATTGAGTTAGAAAAGTAAGTGAACTTAGTTAGGATCAAATTGAAAATAAGGTAGAAATAGAATAGAAATTCAATTATTCAATATAAATTAGTATTGTATTAATGACTATAAAATTGTTTTAATTTTCGTAGCTAACGTTATTTCGGAACACCTTGGCTAAGGAAGGAAAAGGCAAAATCAATGAGGGTTAGCTTGGAAATTACGGTAAGTGCATCTAGATGATTATTTGAATTGGAGTGAATATTGGTTGAAATTGAAAAGTAAATTTAATTATTAATTGTTGTATTTTGATTAAATATTATGGTAAGTAATTTAGGTGAGAATTATTTGTATTGTGTTTTGCAATTGAAATGGATTGATTTGGTATGTGATAAATTTATTGAATTTATATGGATATATGTGATTGATGTGGAAATTGAATATTAAATGTATGTTATATTGAAAATTAAATTGATTGAGAATGTGATGAAATAAATATGAATATGTTATTAATGTGGAATTTGGAATATTTGTTACTGAAAAGTGAATTGAATTGTATTGAATTATGAATTTATGTGACTAATTAAAATGTATATTGATTGGAAAAATTGAAAGTAATTTGAATACCTTATTCACTGTATCGGGCTAGTCGGATATAGTTGGCATGCCATAGGATTGGAAGTGTTTAGGGATACTTCGACCTTGAGTCGATGAGGCAGTATAAGTATCGTACTGTTACTTCGACTTCGAGTTGATGAGGCACCATGTGTGTCGTACTGCTACTGTTACTTCGGTTTAATCTGATGAGGTACTGAGTACCGTATTGTTACTGTTTTCTTCGGCAAAGCTGATGAGGCACTGAGTGTCATACTGGTGTGTTGGTTGGATCCGTGTATTCGTCAATGTCCGAGCCATGTTAATAGGGGTAAATAAAATTACTGAATGACTGATTTCTTTAATGATTGATTGTTACTGAATAATAAAGATAAATTGATCGTTATCGAAAAATACTGATTGTTACTGAAATGGATAAGTACAGAATACTGATTGAGAAGTGAATAGTTGAATATTATTTATTGATATTGAATAGTGAACTGAAGTGTGAGTAAGACATATGAATTATGTATCTCTGAACTTACCTATGAATGGACAACATTATTGTTCAAATGATTTGTGAATTTGTTTTGGAAAGCTAATAAGATTAGTAGATGAGAAAATTTGAGTGAATTATAAAGGATTTATCTTTGTAGTGAACAAAGATATAATTGTGATTGTTTTATGATTTTTAAGTGTATGTTATATTATTAAGTGTTCAGATTATAGAAATACAATTGAGTTCATACTCAGTGTACGGTTTGTTTCCGTGCGCAGGATAGGTTAAAGTCAGACTGTTGAATCAACATCCCAGCTCGATCCCGAACTCAACGTGGTGAAGTATATTAATTATTGGTAATGACATATACCTAAAATGTCTATGTCTGTCATTTTGGATTGTCAAGGTAATGATGAAATAAGTAAATTTGGATTTGGTAATAGTATATGGTAGGAATTGACTTATTTGGTAAGAAATTTGAACTATTTGATAATGTATGTGAAATACTTAAAAAGATTCATCATATAAGCACGTAAAATATCTAATTTGACATGTTTTGAGTAGGTTTGAATGTGATTTAAAATGATTGAACTGAATTAACTGGTAATGCCTTGTAATCCTGTTCCGGGGACAAATAATGGTCAGGAAGTGTTACACATTTATTATTTTTGAAATACTCTTAAAACATAAAGAAATTAAGAAGCCGGAAAAGAGCCACCCACTTTTCAAGGAAAATTGTTGGTGGCCCACAAAATAGATCTACAAACTGAAAAGAGGGAAGACATGTTGAGTGAATAAAGAGAAGAAAGAAAGGGTTGATGGGAGGGAGAAAAAGGTGAACGGTAGCCAACACGGAAGCTAACACCGCAAAAAAAGCAAATGACTTGAAGAAAAAAAGAAGAAAAGTTTGAAAATAATATATTACAGAAAATTATATTCATCTAACATAAAAATAAATTGATGTATTTATATTTTTATGCACAATTAAATTAAATTAAAATTCTCATGTATATTATTGAACCAAAATTAAAATTTAATGCCTAAGCTTATTTGTAGTAATGATTAAAGCTCTAATTTGACATCTATATGAAATGGATTAAAAAAAATTGGTAGAAAAGAGACAACATTAAATGATTACAACAATCAATTCATGCATTAAAAGGATCTAAACCTATTATGATCTTCAACCAACAAATTTCTAACCGAAACTACTGAAACTGCAAACAAACAGAGCAAAGAGTCTCTTGTATCAGCACATTTAGTCATGTGATCCGCAACCTCATTTTGATCCCTTAGAATATGTACGACATGAACCTCCCATCTTCGACACTGCAACTGATGTAATAATCTTAATTCCACTAAACTACTATTGGCTCCTCCACCAGACAATATCAATTCAATCAACAAAACATTATCACAATAAACTTCAACCTTTTTGAACCCTTTCTCCCTAGCTATAAAAAGACCTTCCAACATTGATCTTGTATTAACTTTAAAAACTGATTCTTTGTCTAAACTCATCGTATAATCCCACAACCAGTTTGCATTCGAATCCCTTAACACTCTCCAATAGAAGCACTCTGCCCACTAATCGCACAGCCCCATTTGAGTTAACCTTTATCTAACCCACTTTTGGAGGCAACTAACTTGAAAGGACCCTCACGGTTCTTGGCGGTTTCATTTTTCACATATGAATCTGGTAACTCCTAGCCCAAGTGTAACCTGTATCCACGATAACTTAGGTGCACTTGTGATTATTAGAAAAAAAATAGACATATTTTTATTTTTCCAAAGTAGCTAACATAAAATTACAAACAGAGTTTGCCAATCAATATCATCACTACTCAGGTTGCTTTTATTCAGCAAGTTCCATAATAACCACTCCTTAAACGTCAAAGAGAAAAAAAATACTCTGAGCTTGCCTTGGAACCACTGCTAGCCATACAACTTTAGCAAATGAGCAATCTTGAACTATATGAACCCCATTTTCTAAGCCACCATTACACAAAGGGCAATTACCATCATCTGTCATGTGCTTTTGCCTTCTTTCATAATTCGTCAACAATCTATCCTGCCACAGAAGCCATAAGAAAACACGTACCCTTTAAGGCGCCCGAGCTTTCCAAATCACCTTCTAAATAGCAGACCCACCATTATCCTCAATAAACAAATTCTTATAAGTTTCAACAGAGACAAAACCCATCATTTTTCATCCATTTCCAAGCCAAACAACCCGATCTTACCTCAACACTTGGAGGCATCATCATTGCAATTTTTCGAACAATATGCCTTGGGACAAGATCATTAAGACGATCCCAATCCTAAAGTCCATTTTCAATCACCAAATCACAAACGCGCAAAGTGTTATTTGGCTAGTCAACTCCTTTAAAAACTTCCCGTAGGGGACCACACTACCTAATCCACACATCATTCTAGAAGTTCATGATGCAACCATTGTCAATGGACCAATAAACATTACCAATAACTTATGGCCAAACCCTCATTAAAGATTTCCACAAGAAAGAACAATTACTACTGAAAATAAAAAACGAAAGTATCCTTTGTACATTATATTTTTTCTTTTAACACACTGACCCATAATGCATCAGTATTCGAGAGCAAATGGTAACCAAGTTTTAGTAAAAAGATTTTTTTTGGGCAACTACGTTCCGCAAACCCAACCCTCTATTATCCAACGGACAGCAATAGTCTCCCCATGATAAAAGAGCAACTTTCCTTGTATCAACAGTAGTTTCCTATATGAAATTACGGGCAATTTTTTCAATCTCATTGCATACAGAGATAGGGATTCAAACGGTATACATAAAGTAGTTTGAATAGCTAGAAGAAATGATCGTACCAAAGTTATCAATAGTTTCCTCGCTTCCCAACCAGACAATTTTTGCTGAACTTCATTCACAACAAAATCAAAACTGTTTACTATAACTCTATTATGCAGCAGCAACAATCCTAGATAAGTACCAAGATCCTTAACTCAATTAAAATCCACATTGTTGCATATCGCTTCAACAACAACTCCTAACATATTAGGGGAAAAAACACCTAAGATTTATTCTTGCTCACCTTCTCCCCAGAAAAATAACAAAAAGTCTCCAAAAATGCTATTCACCACTGCTGCTTGATCCCTACTAGCCTCACAAAAAAGTAACAAAGAAAAAGTGAGATAATGACGGACCTCTTGAAAGAACTACCCTTTTCAATTGCCTCCTCGATAAGATGCCCAAGTCACTTCATGCAAAGGATAAAAAGATTAATGTTTAAGTTTTAGGTTGATTCATAATTTGTAACAAGGGTTAGCATTTGTTTCATTGGCGGCATAATTTTTTTATTCCACAAGTAATATTAAAAAATTGTTACATATCTCTCTTTTTAATATTTTATTATACCATTATATAACACTTGTTAACTTTTGACCATATTTACAATTCTCAAAATTAATAATTTATTTTACTAAAAAGGGGGAAATACAAGATTTTTTAAAACCTTATAATTTCAAGAATCATGCCTTAAATTCAATCCAAAAGAAAGCAAGAATATATAGTACATAGTTGATGTTATGGTGGGCCGACTCCATTTTTATAAAAGCATTGGCCCATTCCCATGTGCAAAAATCTGTCTCTCTTTAAGTCATAAGACAAGGACAGACAAACCTACTTTCATTCAGATGATGATATCATGCCATTTGCTTCTTCTTCTTCATCTTCATCTATCCGTCCCTCTATGACTATACAATTAAATTTTTGTTTATTTCGCAGCCATGAATAATCAATCATTAGTTTCTGAACTGGGTTTCCCATATCATATCATCCAATCCATAAGACTGTCATGCTGTGTCTATTTTTTATGTCAAAAAGTTCTGCATGTATTCATTCACTCAATTCCACCAGGAATGTCAGAAGCAAATAGCACTGTGTCTCAGCACTCTTTTGACAGGACCCTCACCTCATTCATATATCGGTGGGTTCTCTTTAGTTCCTCTGTTTTCTCTCTGCCATTCCTGGCAGTCGGTTTTATAGTCAATTAGACAATAATAGCTTTAGGGATATTAACTAAAGTTTCGAGTTTTATAGATGAAAACAACAATATTTAATCAGATAAAAAGAAATGGACTGAAACCATTAGACAAGAGGAACCGAGTCAATGTCTCATAAATGAACAAAGAAAACAAAATTGATGCAAATTATTCATTTCAAAATTAAGCTTATATAATTTTCTGAAACAAATCCCGGAACTAAAATGAACTCCCAGTGAATTACTTTTTACCATCTAATTCATGCCTACTAACAAAGCACCCGATTCGCTAAAAATCCTTTTCTTTTTCCCTTTGTTTCCCCTAAAATAGCCAAATATCATAACCCATCGACCAAAAATACTCCATACCCAATTTTCCTGTTTCTTAATTACCTAACCCCAAAAAATTGTTTTCTTTTTTGTTGGGCAGGGGAAAAAACACGATGACACCCAAAAGTCACCTAATCCTCCTTCGATCCGCAGCGAACTGAGATAACGGCACGACTTCCGACAAGGGCGTGGAAAGTGGGGTCGGAAGCGGCGAGTTCCGACAAACGGGACAAGATCCATTGAGTTTTAACCAAGCATCGATGCAAAAAACATGGAAATAATGCTTACACTCAGGCATCATCCTTAACATCTCCAAATCCTTGTACTCACACAGACAAATGGAACATGTGGTGTTCAAGTTACTAGCACCCGAGTCTTTACAGAACTGGAACTTGGGGTAAGAATTGATAACGGCCTGGTCGAGTCCGAGGACGACGTTGTCAGTGGCTTCATCTTCGGCAACGAAGATAATAGTAGGGAGGAGGATGCCATCGGAGTTGGAGGCGGGGATAGCAGAGGGATTGGAAGAGAAAGCGCGAGGAGAAGTGGAAGAGCGGAAACAGATGTAAGAAGCGAGGAGGATGGTGGAGAGGAGGACGAGGAAACCGACGGCGATGGCAATGGAATAGCCGAGGCCTAAGTTGGTGAGATAGGTAGGGGAAGAAGGGGAAGGAGTGGACATTTGGGGGCAAGGCAAGTATCCATTTGTTAATGGAAAAAAGGCTAGTGTAAAGGAAGAGATGAGAAAGTGGGTTGCTGCATTTAATACTCAGTTTGGAAACAGCGGGGTTGTCATTTATTGTGATGTCGCCTTTCTTCTTTGCTTTGCCGTGATTTCAATTTCATTTCTACATCAAACAATGGGACTTCCCCTCTCCATGCCATTGCCTATCTTCTATTTTCATTATTTCTTTTTCCTTAATTTTATTGCAATTTTAAATTAGTTTCTTAATTTCGAAATCTTTTTTTTTACTATTTAAAGCATCAGTATATCAATTAATCATTAGTTTAATTGTTAAAATATATTTTAAACAGGTAGAAAAAAACTATATTAATTTTTTTAAAAAAAATTAATGTGTTATATCAAAATTTGTCTTTATAGGTTTACAAATTAAATCAGAAAATGTTAATAAAACTTTCATACTTTAATTAAAACATTTGAATGGATTCAGAGGGCCCACAATAGTTTAGGTGTAATTAATTTTTGGATAAACTGCACAAATGGCTATTTAATTATGCTTATATTATTGTTTTGGTCATCTAATTTTAAAAAATTTAATTTAGGCACTAATTTGAATTCATTCTTTTTTATCACCATCCATTAAATTGAAAACAGAAAGTTTTTTCTAATTGGTGTAATAACACACTTAGTCTTCAATACTTATATATTTTATTAATTTAATTCTAATTTTTAAATAATTCAATAAATTTAACCCTTCGCTTTTACAAATTCTATCAATTTAAACCTTAAACTTCCTAACAAAAGCTTTCGATCATCTATAAATTTGTAATTATGATATGATCCTCACACCCTCTCCATTCTCTATTTATAAAATATATATTTATTTAAATTGAATTATGTAAATATATTAATATAATTTTTAATGTATTTACTAATCAATTGTTTAAACTTTAAAAGAAATGCAAAATTTGTTTTTTTTTTATTATCACATTCATAATATCTTTTTAATATTTGAAGTTGGTTGTAATATAAAACATTTACAAATCTTTTCCTAGTTAATAAACTAAAAATTTTACAAACTATTTTTGAACTGCCCCTTTTTTTCTTCATCTTCAGTCTTGTATAAAATTCTCTGAATACAAGTTTTTTTAGAGAAATATAAGAGTTTTTTATTTCCTATAAATTTCATTAATATAATTAGGTTTTAGAAATGTTTTAAATTTTAATGTCAAAGTCAATATTTAATAATGAAAAATACAGATAACATTGCTAATTATTAAACTTAATATAACATTATCACTATAAATAATATATCAATGCGTATATTTTAAGAATTGAAAGTTTTAATTAGAAGGTTTGAATATTAAACTGATAGAATTTGTAAATGTGAAGATTTAAATTTATTGAATTATTTACAATTAGGACCAAACTAATAGAATATATAAGTATTGAGGACTAAACATATTAATATACCAGTTCAAAAAAGACTTTCCCTTATCAATTTAACGGCAGGTAACCAAAATATGAATGAAATCAAATGTTAATGTTTAAATTGAAATATTTTAAAGTTGAATGACTAAAATAGGAACGTGGATATAATTGGATGACCATTTGTATACTTTACGTATTAACCTTTAAATTTTATAATTGATTGGGTTAAAGATTAATTAATTTAATGAGATTATTCATATAAATCAAAAGTGTTAAAATCAAACGTCGATAATGACAATGAATCATAAAAAAAAGAAGAGAAAACTAGAATACACATATTTTATGTAGAAACCTTTTCAGGGAAAATCACAGGCAGAGTAGAAGAAAAATTCACTAACTGTTGAGTTCGAATGATACAAGAAAGAGAAAACTACGTCTTTATTCAAATCAAAGTCTAATAGAAGCAATGCAGTAAGGTTGAAACATCTTATTCAAATCAATATCAAATAGAAAAAGTGTAGTTTTATTCGGTCCTTAACCTTCGCTCCTACATATACTGCTATCTAGCCACTCTTTTTTAACAGAAATTTGGATCACACAACTCTAGAAGAAAGCATTCTGGAAAGAGAGGATTATTTTTACTTTCAAAACGTGATACAATATGTACCGAAATCAGAAATCTTTGAATGGCAAGAAATTTCAAAGGATGGCGATGGCAGCAACTTGTAGTGTCCCAGAGTTGGTCCCAACTCCAAAAGGCGTTCAGCTTAATTTGTACCTTCTTTTTCAATATATATATATAATTGTAGTTACTAAGTTATTAACAATGGAGAAAGCAAGTCTGAATTCATACTATAGTGGCATGCTTTGTTTTTTTCTTGCTTTTTCTACAATATTCTTCTACTTTTTAGTGGGAACCTAATACCTTTTTTTCTTCAGCATTTTGCACACTCTATCATGATACTTTTTAGTGGAATGATGTTTCATTTTATACATATAAGGTTAAAACCTCTTCATATATCTTTGTCTCAATTTAAAAAAAAAAAAAGCATGGCAAGCCAACATCAGGAAGCTCTTCTTTTACACAATCTACCATAGATATATTTCATCTATGCATTTATAGACAAAACACTAACATCTGATGGACCACCCAATTTGAATGTGGTCTGACAATATTGGCTGGACTTTCTTCCCCATTTCACTTGCATTGCAGCAGTAGCTGAGACCTTAAAAACAGAGGCTCCACTTAAACAGGTTGTGTGATGTTTAGTATAACACTGAATAATGGTCATGGTGTTGCATTTAGTGTTCAATGGTACTTTTTCCTTTCCGGTCAAGCTAATTCTGTTTTTGCTCACTTTTAATTGAAGGAAAGCTACTAGCCACTACTAAGTTTTGGGGCCATGGATTCAATCACCACTAATGGGTAAAAGAAAAAAAAAAGGTATACTATTGCATGACATTAGTCGCACAAATTTGGGTTTGATTGTATGAAAAAAGCACAACAAATTAACAAAATAGCAATGTGATGCTATTCTTTTTAAACCATGGTCGTGAAAAGGGCTAAAAGCAAAGAACTTGTTCCCACTTTCGTTACTACAGTGCCAAATACTATATTTCCCACCTTTTCATACTAATAATAATATTGTTCTGATTCAGTCAAAGTTCACTTGAATCCTGGAAATTCTGTAGTTTTTTTTTTCCTCCCTTAATTTGGGTTATGATTTTTGGTCAATGAAATCATGTATCTAATTTTCCACACCATCCGATGCATATTTCGATGATCGCAACTTTGGGCCACAAAATAAATAGTAGTAGTAAGCATTAAACAAGCAAGTTGTCTGTTAAAGATGCTTACATTGTTAACACCTAAGAAATTTACCCATCAAATTTCCTCTTTCTTTTTTTCTCTATTTCTTTTGTTTTGGAGGTAGGCATATAATTGCTCTCTGGCCTAAGGCTGGACCAAATTATTAATAGTTGTTCAATCATTCAAGTAATCAATGCAAAAAAAAAAAAAAATGGAACACAGTTGTTGAAGATAAACGTCCGGCCAATTTTTTTTCTGAAATAAGTTGGGTAGAATTTAAGGCGTTGGGGGTGAGGAAAATCAACATAGTGAGGGGGCCATTCTGTACAAGCAAAATTAATCAATGTCAACTGCACCAAGTAACCATGCGCAGTCTCACTTAGGTGTGAGCAAAAATTGAAGTTAATTAATAATATATATTGTTTTAGAATTAAACCAACTTCTAATATATATTATTTTTTATTTTTAAAATAAATTTAAAATATATAATATATAAGTTTTTAACTAAAACTTAAATCTACCACAATTCATATTTTATTTCTTTTTTATAAAAATAGACAAGAAAAAAAATTAATTTAAACAATTAATTTAACTAAACAAACTAATAAATATTAAGTCGATTAGTCAATTAGTTGATTGATGAGTGAATTTTTTTGATATTTTTAACTGAACCAACATAGGAACCTCTCGACTTTTTTATAAAAATGACTCAAAATTTTATAATATTTACGAAAATGACTCATTTTAAAAATTATGTACATAAATTACTTATTTTGAACAATAAACATCGGTGACATTATTGCCATTGACGTTACTACTCTTGATTTTAAAAAAAATTTGGGTGTCACTGTTGTCATTGGCGGCACCAGTTTGAAGTTAAATAGCCTTTAAAAAAATATAAGAATAACAAAAATAAATCCTTTTCAATTTTTATTATTTTTTAAAAACAATAAACTTAAAAAGCTATATAAAATTCTTATTTAAATTACTCAAATATACCCCTCAAAAAATTTCCTCAAGTTTTAAATAAGAATTTTTTACTTGAGGAAAATTCTTGAATGATATATTTGGGTAATTTAAATAAAAATTTTATATAATTTTTTAATTTAAATAATAAAAATTGAAAAGGGTTCATTTTTATTATTCTTATATTTTTAAGGATTATTTAAATTTAATTTAAAAAAAGAAACAAACTTAATGCAAATAAACAATAGTTTAAAATCATTTAATTTGTGTCGAAGGTGGAATAGGTCACCACTTCTTTCATTCAATCTAAAAGAGTAATTGCTTCATCAGGTTCCTAAACGTTTTATATAAGCACAATTTAGTTCGGTATTGCCAATGACAACGACAACATCTAAAAAAGTTATTATTTTTTTAAAACCACGGGTGGTGACGCCAATGGCAATGACGTCACCTATATTTACTGTTCAAAACAGGTCATTTACGTACATAATTTTTAAAGTGAGTTATTTTTGTAAATAATGTAAAATTTTGTATTATTTCTGAAAAAAACCCGAATCTCTCCTAATTTCAGTCTTATATGTGCTGCTTTGTCTCTGCTCTCTTGACTCAGCTTCAATGAAGACAAAACATTAAAGACCCTTGTTACATAAATTAGGAAAAAATTAATTTTTATGAATGATAAAATGAACATGAAAAATATATTAGTTCCTAAAAGAAGTAACATCCCTTCTGTTATAAATACGTGGATGTGATATGAAATTGATCAATTTTGTATCAAACGAGCCAAAAAAAAATCATTGTATTAAAGCTAACTTCGACAAAAGCTTCAATGATAAAGAAATTATAATCATACCATAAGTTCACTAACCTAAAATGCCGTTTTCTATGTATAATAGTATTTTATGTATGTATGTAAGCTAGAGGGCAAGGCAAGAAGCAAAAATAGTTTCAAAGCTAGAGATCAACCTTTTGCTTGCACTTCTGTTCTTGAATTGCCTGGCTGGTGATGTTAACTGTCACCGTACAATTCATCATTACCGTAACATGCTTCTTTATAATGTTTAACATATTCACCCTTCCTCCAATTCTCGAGTAACTGATCATGGTCAACGTCCCGGAAGTGAGATCCGCAGTCAGATTTGGATTGGCCAACACCCGATCCGTCATAATATCAACAGTGATATTCATCTGTACGGTCCGACGGGCCTTTGCGGTGCCCCCAGGGCCTCGAGCATCCCCGACTTTGGTTCCGTAGTAATAAAGAGTAGTGGTGGTGTTCCTATACTTGAAAGATGCTATGTTGGGGTTTTTGACGGAGACGTCGGCTATTAATGATATGTTTGACCCAGTTGTAGGGATAGAACCATTGATTAGGTCCAGATTTGTAAGTGAGACAGCATTCAATTTGATGATCGGATCCTTGACTCGAAACACTGTAAAAATTAAGACAATAATGACCACGGCTAAGATGATGAACAAAGCAACGATGCAAGCGCAACATCGGATGAGTTTCTTGCGTCTGACTTTTTTGAATTGCAAAGCAGCCTCTCCGTCATCACTGGTTGGAGCGTCAGCAGCCGGCGCTAGAGGCCTTACTTGGTCCCTTTCCACCATGGCTACAGCTTGGGGAAGGAAAATGATGGAATGATTTGTTGTGGATATTTGGGTGGATCAGATTTGGGGTTTTATAATATTTTAGTAAAGTTTGTGTGTTTCTACTAAAGATTTACATTTTCAAGCTGCTCTATGTTGACTTAGAGTTGTTTTTTCTTTGGCAATCAAGTTGAAGAATTATTAATAAATCAGAAACGGCAAAATGTTACTACCACCAAACACTTGAATCATGTTTGGAATTCAATCGCTCTAGATTAAAGTTTTATTAAAACTCTCTGTAGTAGCTAATTTTGGACTGGGCAAATAAACACAAATAAAATAGCCCAAATTAAAAGTCCATTTAGAAACAAAGCTACCAACCTAATTATAGCCCAAAAAAAATTAAAACCCTAAAAGCCCAACTAGCCCATTATCCTAAAATTTTTCAGCAACCAACCCTAGGTACCAAGACTTTCAGCCGCTGCATGCCCCTTAGCCTTGGCCACTCCATCCCATCGTCCCATCACCAGCAAAACAACAACAGAGAACCAAAACAAAACGCAAACAGTAGCAGATAAAACACAAAGAAACAAAGAAGAAAAAACAAAAAGGGGCAGAAAAGAAGCATGAGAACAAGGAAATAGATAATAGCAAATCCATGGTATTTCCGCTATAAAGCCTGAAATCCCGAATTTTTTGGGTACAAAAACAAGAATATTGTAAAAGGGGAGAGGGAGATTTTTTTTTGGGGGAGAAATAAAAAAAAGAAGAGATAGAAGAAAAAAAGTGTAATCTCTCTGAAATTTTTCTTTAAAAAAAACAGCAAGCAATACAAAAAAAAAGATAATAACAAAGCCATAAAAAAAGTGCAAATTGACTTAAGGTTTTTTCTTCTCTTTTTTATTTTATTATTTGAATCCATCTCTTCTCATTCATGTATTAAAATATATCAATGTATATATATAAGAAATATATAAACAAAAAACCTTTTTGAAATTTTCGGCCACCGTGCGCTGTAGCCGGCGACGGTGGCCGGCGGCGGCAGACGGAGCCGGAGTTTGGTCGGAGGGAGAAGGCCTTGAGAGAGTTTGAGAGAAAGGGGTTAGTTTTTTTTTATGAAATGGGAAAAATGAGTTTTTTTTTAGGAATTTTGACTTATATAGCCCCATCAAAACGACGTCGTTTTGGGTTTAAGCCACTAATGCCAAAACGACGTCGTTTTGGCTCTTAACCCATGGCCGACCCGCGACCCGACCCGCTCCAACTTCAGGATCCGCGTGTTTTCATTGGAGGGGCTATTTGCGCGTTTAGCCCCTCCGTTTTTTATTACTTTGCAATTAAATTATTTTTTGTTTTTAATTTGGCACCAAAATTTGTCGCAATTTTCAATTTAATCCTAGCTGATTCTGTGCATTTTATAAAGGGGGTTATTGCACTTTAGGCCCTCTGTTGTTTCACCCGCATTTAAATAGGCCATTTTCTTTTTTTTATTTTTAAATTTGCCCCAAAACTTCGTTTTTAATTCGAATTTAGTCTCTTTTTTAATTTAAGTTGATTTTTATATTATCTTTGCTACTTTAATTTTTAATATTAGTTCCAATAATATTATATATATGCTTTTAAATACACTTTTTTATTTTCTTTTATTATAAATATTATTGTTTTATTTTCTTTACGTTATTAGTATATCGTATCGTTTTTTTTTATCATATCATTATTATTTTTCATGTACACATTATTTATATTATTTTCATGATTATTATTGTGTTTATTTTTACTACTATTATTGTATTTATTATTAGTATTAGTATTATAATTACTATTATCATACTTATATGTAAATATATTTATATGTAAAGTTATCAATGGTTATTTTAATATTATCATCATCTTAATATTAATATGTACTTATTTTTAACATATATATATGTATATATTTATGAAGTATTATTAATAATTGTTTTGTAACATTATTATTATTTCTAATGTGTATGTATTATATATATTTTTAATACTATATTATATATATTATATTATATATATTTATTATATTTTTATGTATATATTTTTAATATCACATTATTCATATATTTTTTTATATATTATCCCATGTAAATACTTTCAATACTACATTATGCATATATTTTTGTCTCTATTATATATATACTTTTAATATTCAATACTATTATTATGAATATGTTTTTGGTATACGTATGTATATATATATTTTTTCTTTATTCATATATTATTATCATTATTTTCTACGTTATATTATTATTATTATTATTATCATTTTCATTTTCATTGTCATTGCCATTTTTGTTGTCCCATGTTTTATTCATTTTCATTTATTCGTTAATTTGCTTATGTCTTCGATCATTTCATTTTCCTCATGCATTTGTTTATATTTACATATTACTAGTCTTGCTATTACTTCATCTTTTACAATTACTCATATTATCGTTTTTGACACTGTCGCACCTATTATGTTATTATTCATATTAATATTATAATTTGCTTTTATGTTTTACTATAAATCACGTTATTTTTCTTACTCAATATATTAAAACAATTCTTTCATAAAAGTAATATTCCATATTAGGTAATTCGAGATAATCGTACCCTAACTTACTGGGTTTCGATTTTTCTTATTTAACCTAAATAATGGAATATTCCTTTTAATCACAATGTGAGTTTAAAAAAATGTTTATTTTTGGAGATACGAGGTGTGGTGCCCTAACTTACCGGGTATGACATGTTGTTACCTCGAAATAAGATTTTTCACAAATAAAGGCAATACTCGGTGTTTGATGATTCGAGAATCATACCTTACCGTGCTGGGTTGTGATTTCTCGTTTGCTCAAAAACAATCGAATATTCCTTTAGGTTTTCACCCATGCTTATTAAAAACCTTTCAAAACAAAGGATGTTCGATGATTGGATATTTGAGAATCGTGCCCTATCGTGTTGGGTTGCGCTTTTTCATTTATTCTAAGCAATCGAAGATCCCTTTGAAGTTTCATCCACGTTTTCTAAAAACCCTTTAAAACGAAAGAAGTGTTTGATGTTTGGGCAGTTCGGGGAATAGTGCCCTATCATGCTGGGTTGCAATCTCCCGTCTGACCGAAATAATCAAATATCTCTCCGGGATTTCACTCGTATTTTCCAAAGTGAGGCAATGATCAATGTTTGGGAATTCGAAGAATCGTGCCCTACTGTGCTGGGTTTCGATTTTTCGTTGGACTAAATAGTTGAGCATTCTTTCGTGATTTTCGAATTATAAATTTCCAGACATCGAAACAAGAAGATTTTTGACAATTAACTCGGGTTATTCAACTTTTATTAAAAAAAGCCACATTTCAAAAACATTTTTAATTTTAGACATAAGGACAGTATTTAATCGATTTGGTACCAATTTTGGGCGTAGTGAGGGTGCTAATCCTTCCTCATGTGTAACCGACTCCCGAGCCCATTTTCTAAAATTTTTGTAGACCAAAATTGTTGTTTTAGTAAATCATAATTTTTTTATTAAAATAACCAAATTTTTGGGTGATTCGATCACACCAAAACAAAAGATCGGTGGCGACTCCATGCATTTGTTTTTCAAAAGTCGATTACCCCTTTTTTTTAAAAAAATTTAAAATTTTTAAATCGAGGAATGGTTTCGACAGCTTGGCGACTCCGCTGGGGACATTTGAAAGTCAAGCCATAAAAATCAATTATTTTCTGTCTTTTTGTCGAAAACTGAAAATTTACTTTAAAAATTATGTATCTTTTGATTGCATTTGATTGTGTGATTGTTTTAGTACGGGTCTTGTAAAAAAACACTGCATTTCATTACATGACCACTGTGGTCACACCTTCTAAGTGGGAGTAAGAAACTACGCTTTCGTGAGGTTTTCACCTCCGCATGAGCTAGTGGATTGCTTCCGGGGTACATCCGTACCTATGATTTCGTGAGATTTTCATCTCCGCATGGTCATAGGGAAATGTATCCCCCTGAACCGAACTCGATCTATATGAGCCTATAATGGGTGAAGATTGAGGAATCTGCTGGTTCGGGTACCTTATCTCTAGAACTAAACCGCATATAATAAACCTTAGGAACCATCCTTGGATGAAGTCGCGTCAAGCCTTAGTACTTACCCGTATATGCGTCATTATTATCGTTTATGTGCTTGCATTCTATCGCTATTATTTGACACTAACCGGTGTTTTGTTTTGTTTTGTCTTTTTTGCATAACATTGCATACTAAAGGAGGCGTTAATCCGTATTCAATTACTAAGTTAGAAAATTTGACATGGAGAATGAATTTCTTAGTAAAGTCGAGGATAATGTGGCCGTTCGTACATGGTCAAAGAGGCTGCAATCAGAGAGAATGGATAGCTTGGTAGAAAGGTATGTATCGGAGCTACAAGATTTCACTCGCGTCAATGTAGTACAGAACGAGCTGAAAGAGTTGAGAGACATTTGGGCTAGTTGGAATGAAGGAATCAAGCAATTGTTTTACCAAAATTATAGTGACGTATCCTACCTGCTAGACATTAGAGTGGATAAGAATTTGTTCCAAGCCTTGGTGCAGTTTTGGAATTCTGCGTACAAGTGTTTCACTTTTGGGGAAGTGGATTTGGTACCTACCATTGAGGAATACACTACTTTACTCAGGTGTCCCAAAATTCAGGTCCGAAAGACTTATGCTCGGGTTTTTAGTAGTCAGACTTTCGTGAAGAAACTGATGAGCATTTCTGGGATGAGCGAGCCTTGGGTCACTATTCAGATTCAGCAAAAAGGAGATAGTAAATGTATCCCTTAGGAGAATTTGCGAGATTTGATCTTGACACATCCAGATGAAAGAAAGAGGGTTGATATATTTGCCTTAAGCATCTACGAATTAGTGATCTTTCCTAAGGCTTTGAGGCACGTGGACGAGGCGGTCATTGACTTGTTTGATCGCCTTGAAAAGGGAATCACGCCAGTGCCGGCAATATTCGCAGAAACGTTCAGATCTTTGAGCTCATGTCGAAAGACAGGCAAGGGGCGATTCATTGGATGTGCACAATTATTGATGGCATGATTCCACGAGCACTTTTGAAAGGTAGACAAAGTTTCCTATTGAGTCTTCTCCGAGGGTTATTTCCCATTGAAAGAAGAAGCAGCTATACAGAGGAGAGAGGATATCTCAGAGGAGAAGTGGATGGACATTCTTCAGAACCTCAAGGAGGGGGATATCGAGTGGAGAGCTTATTGGATGGTTTCTGACGAGATCATGTACCGATGTGGTAACTTCAATTGGGTGCCATTGTTAAGAATTTGGGGAGCTACCGGGCATACTCCACTATTAGCCTTGAGGCAATATAAGTCGAGGCAGTTTGTACCCACGACCTATGGGCTTGCTCAGAGTGAATTCTCATTTAAAGGTGCTCATTATAAGAAGAGAGTTCGGGAGTTATCGGATGCTTGGAAGCAAACTTATTGGATGAAGAGGTTAGCCGTCAGTTCCATAGTAACGCCCGAGTATAGCGAGTGGTTTAAGAAGAGGATTAATGATAATATTCCTAGGCCAAGCTTGGAGAATGCTCGACCTATCGGGGAACAATTACAAATCACCCCATCAGAATTGGAAATTATAAGGTAAGATTTCGAGAAGAAGAGTTTGGAGCTCAGGAAGAAGATCGAACAGTTAGAAGAAGAGAAGATGCATCTAAGGTTAGACGCTGATGTTCAGAGGTCAGAGGCTGAGAAATGGAGAAAAGGAAAAACTAAGGCCGAAGAAGACTTAAACAGCTTGAAGACAGACTACAAGAAACTGCGTCTATCTACGAAGACTGCGGGTTTAGGTAAGACTTTCGAACAATGGCGCCACGAAATTCGAGAAGAAAAAGCCAATACTGATCGGTGGGAAAGAAAATTTTGAGAAGCTCAGGCACGAAACGAAGATTTGGAGAAGAGTCTGTCGAAGAGCAGAAACGAACGAGGTGAACTAAGGGCTAGAATGGCAAAACTCGAGAAGTCTCTGCATCAGTACCGAAACCGCAACACCGCAATAGAGCTGAGGGCAAGCTTGAGCCAAATAGAAGAGATGAAAGGAAGAATAGGAGAGTTAGAGGCATCACTGCAGAACTGTGAGATGCAGATCCAGTTTTTCGAGGCAAAGGAAGATCGTTGGAAAGAGCAGCTTCACCATGCGCAAGACCAAGTCAGAAACAGAGATTACCTTATGGGGGAAGCCATAACCCAAATTCAGGAGGTAGCAGACTACTTGCAAACTTTAGCGGTTCAAGCGGACATACTGAGCGTGAAGTATGAGTTGGAGTCGGATTGCGGACAAGAGCTGGCCTCGTTGCTTAGAAAAATTAGGACTTTAAGTGTTAGAGCGAAGTTTTATTTGTAATTCGACTTTATGTAAAAGATTTTATTTTCGAGTGAAATTTTCTAAGGGCAATTGAATCAAAATTGATGCCTCCTTTACATTCATGCATTTGCATTACATCATATCATTATGCATTAAAGGCCATAAGAGTTTTCTAATTAATTAATTAAAAATTATTTCAGTAACCTGGAAACTAATGAAAACCAACCAACTACGCACTCCTACGGTACAAGAAAAAAATCAATGGATAAGAGACTCGAGAAATTGGAGCAAATGTAAAAGGACATGCAAGAACAAATACAGTCTCAGATGGAAGAGCAGCTAGCCAAGATTCAACGAGAGATGAAGGAGCAAATGATGGAGTCTCAAAGAAAAATGATGTCCCAGTTATCCAAATTGCTGTTGGGAGGAATGGATAAGGGAAAGGGCCCCATGGACCAAGTTGAGGAAACGAATGAAGATCTCCAATACCCCCTAGCTTTACTCCGACGTATGTATCGATGAAGCTCGAGATTAACCTATAAAACCATCGGTCACAATCATACCCCAGCAAGTTTAGGTTGGAGCTTCAATTCCGATGAACTTCCAAGCCGGCTCAAACTCTAACTTTATCAACAACCCGAACTATCCTCCCGTTCCCGACTTGGATGAAGCTGCTGAAGAGGAAAAAGTGAGGATGGATTCGCAAAAACAATTGGAAGAACGTTGTAGATGGCTCGAGGAAAAATTCAAAGCCATGGAGAGCGCGGATCATCATCAAGGGATTGATGTCAAGGATCTGAGTCTGGTCCCAAATTTAGTCTTCCCCCCTAAATTCAAAATGCCTGATTTCGAGAAATACAATGGAACAAGTTGCCCTGAAGCCCACATCACCATGTTCTGCAGGTGAATGACGGGATATGTTAACAATGACCAGCTACTAATCCACTGTTTTCAAGATAGTCTGGTTGGAGCGGCGTCTAAGTGGTCTAATCAACTGAGCCGAGCCAAGATTAACTCATGGAAGGACCTGGCTCAGGCCTTTATGAAACAATACAATCATGTGACGGACATGACCCCCGACAGAATCATTCTCCAAAATATAGAAAAAAAGTCAAATGAAAGCTTCAGATAGTATGCACAAAGGTGAAGAGAGGTGGCCATACAAGTTCAGTCGCCACTTCTAGAAAAGGAGACGACAATACTCTTTATCAACACCTTGAAAGCCCCTTTTATCACCCATATGTTAGGAAGCGCCACAAAAAGCTTCTCCAACATAGTGATGACGGGGGAAATGATCGAGAATATTGTGAGGAGCGGCAAAATAGAGTCGGGAGAGAGTGCTAGAAAGTCGGCCCCAAGGAAAAGGGACAATGAAGTGAACAACATGAGCACATTCAACAAGGGGCAGTCCAAGTCAATTACCGTGAATCAACCCAAAACGGTGACTACCAATCAACAAAGCTCTGTAAGACAAGAATCCAATTCGAGGAAGAACACAAAAAGGCCACAATTCACCCCTATACCCATGACATATAGGGAGTTGTACTAGAACCTGTTCAACGCTCATGTAGTATCCTATTTCTACCTAGAGCCACTGCAGCCCCCGTATCCCAAATAATATAACACAAACGCCCAATGTGAATACCATGCGAGAATTACCGGGCACTCAATCGAGAATTGCACTGCGTTCAAGAAAGTAGTCGAAAGACTCATTAAGGTGGGGATTGTGAGATTTGACAACCCAGCCACGCCCAATGTAGCAGGAAACCCACTCCCCAATCATACTGACCAAGGAGTGAATGGGATAAGTGAAGGCTTGAATAAGAAGACCAAGTATGAGGTGGCAGAAGTCAGGACCCCGTTGAGGCGGGTATGGAAGGAGATGGCCAAGAGAGGATTGATCATGTTGGATTCGAAGGAAGAATACGAAGAAGAGAGAAACTACTGTGAGTTTCACGATAATATGGGGCATGAAATCCAAGATTGCATGGAGTTCAGAGCCCTAGTACAAAACATGATGAACAATAAAGAAATTGAATTCTATGAAGAGACCGAAAACCCTGTAGAGGGAGATATATGTGCATCGGAGGGAGAATCGATAGCACAAAATTGAACACCTAATTATCTCGTGGTGATCATTTCGAGACCCAAAAATAATGAAATCGGAGTACAAATGCCACCGAGGGTCATAATCTAAAGACTTGTAGTCTTCCCTTACAAAGACAGTAAAAAGATCCCATGGAATTATGATTGCAGTGTGACGATGCCGGAAAAAGAGAGCCCGGTTAACGTTTCAAGAGGGGACCAAGACAAGGGTTCCTATACACGTAGCGGGAGGCGTTACGGTACGGCGAATGAGGAGGTGCAGCCCACAAAAGGAAAAGCCCAAGTGTTTGAGGAAATGAAGGGAAAAGCAACCAAACCTATTAATGAGCCAGTTAACGAAGAGGAGGCCAAGGAGTTTTTAAAATTCCTAAAGCATAGTGAATACAGCGTGGTGAAACAGCTACGTAAACAACCAGCTCGTATTTCGGTGTTGGCCTTACTTCTAAGCTCGGAAGTTCATCATAGCGCACTAATGAAGGTCTTAAACGAGACATACATTGCCAATGATATCTCCGTTAACAAACTAGACCGTTTGGTGAACAACATAAGTACCGACAATTATATCTTCTTTAATGACGACGAGATACCACTCGAGGGCATGGGGTCGACTAAAGCTCTACATATCACCACGCGCTGGAAGGGGTACACGCTGCTAGGCGTACTGATTGACAATGGGTCGGCTTTGAACATCCTACCTTTGACCACGCTGAATAGATTACCTATAAACAGCTCTCACATGAAGGAGTGCTAGAACATCGTAAAGGCATTTGATGGCACGGAAAGAAAGGTGATGGGCAGAATCGAGGTACCTCTTCAAATTGGGCCAAACACATATGAGGTGGATTTACTCGTAATGGACATCAAGCCCTCATATAATTGCTTTTTGGGAAGGCCCTGGATACATTCGGCTGGGGCAGTGCCTTCCTCATTGCATCAGAAATTGAAGCTAATATCGGAAGGGAGATTGATAACGATCAAGGCTGAGGAGGATATTATTGCAACTGTGAGCAATAATGCACCCTATTTGGAGATAGATGACGAAGCAATCGAATGCTCATTTCGATTTTTGGAATTTGTTAATGCGACCTTCATCGCCGAGGGAAGCAAAATTTTGGTGCCAAAATTGTCCAAAACCACGAGGATGAGCCTCCAGCTGACGATTGGAAGAGGGGCCCTACCCGGAAGGGGACTTGGGAGACATCTGTAAGGAAGGGTTGAAACGTCAATGCCGAAAGACAAGAGAGACCGCTTCAGTTTAGGATTTACGCCGAATGCGAAACAAAGAAGAAGGGAGCTGGAAAAGAAGCAAGAAAGAAGAAGAGCTCGATTAACGGGGAAGGAAATCAAGTGGGAACCAATGACTTTCCCCCATATATCGAAAACATTTGTGTCCGGGGGAATCATTCATCCTGAGAGAGACACACCAATTACGAGAGCTATAGAAGAAAGGCTGAAAAGCTTGGACATCAACGTCATATGCGAAGAGGAGACTGGAAGAGAGAATTTGTCGGGCATTTACCTCTGCACGCCTGGAAGTATTCTGGACAACTGGACTGCGGAAGAGATTCCTGTAGTTTTTAGAACGGATTCAGAGTAATGTCTAAAACACACTTATTGCTCTAGGCCTAGGAGTAATAAGAATCTTTTGTGAAATAGGCCGATGTTTAAAAATGACATTTCAGTAAAATGCACGTTTATTATTATTTTTGAGCAAATGTTAACTCGTCCTTTCAATTCCATTCATAACCATACAAATGATTACTTTCGAATTCTTTTATTCTTGAAACATTCTTTTAAATATTCTTTCATTCTTCATTCATAATCATATCACGCAAATAAATGTTTCGAATTATTTTGATTCTTTGTATCTGCCTTCGTCCTCATAACAGGTCCCCAAATATTAATGATACGAGTGACACTGCTAGCGACTCAGAATTTCCTTTCGAGCAAGATGTGTGTATGGATGATTCTCAGGATTTTGAAGAGGACCAAGGCTGTAACCTATCTCTTGATTTGTTGAGGATGGTAGAATAAGACGAGAAACAAATCCTACCTTACAAAGAATCAGTCGAAATTGTGAGTTTAGGAGAAGGACAAGAGGTGAAGATCGAAACATGTATCACTACGGAGATGAAGCGAGACCTCATTGAATTACTTCAAGAATTTAAAGATGTCTTCGCATGGTCATACCAAAATATGCCCGGGTTGGACACTGACATCGTGGTTCACCGACTCCCCATAAAAGAAGAGTGTAAGCCTATTCAGCAAAAACTCCGAAGAATGAGGCCCGATGTCTTGTTAAAAATAAAGGAAGAAGTTTGAAAGCAGTTAGACGCTGGATTCTTGAAGGTGGTAAAATACTCAAATTGGGTAGCCAACATCGTCCCTGTCCCTAAGAAAGATGGAAAAGTGCGAATGTGTGTGGATTACAGAGATTTGAATAAAGCCAGCCCAAAAGACAATTTCCCATTACCTCATATTGACACCCTAGTGGACAACACGACGGGACACTCACTGTTTTCATTCATGGACAATTTTTCGGGATATAACCAGATCAAGATACATCCTGAAGATATGGAGAAAACCACATTTGTAACCATGTGGGGCACGTTCTGTTACAAGGTGATACTGTTTGGACTGAAGAATGCGGGGGCAACTTATCAAAGAGCCATGGTAACCCTTTTTCACGACATGATGCATAAAGAAATCGAGGTCTATGTTGATGACATGATAGCTAAGTCTCGAACAGAGAAGGAGCACATACAAGTCCTGGGAAAATTGTTCTTGAGGTTGAGGAAGTTTCAGCTAAAACTCAACCCCGCCAAATGTACCTTTGGAGCCAAGTCTAGAAAGTTGCTCGGATTCGTGGTTAGTGAAAAAGGGATCCAGATTGATCCAGACAAAGTTAAAGCCATACAAGAGCTATCCCCGCCGCACACTCAGAAAGAAGTTCGAGGCTTTCTAGGGAGATTAAATTACATTGCTCAGTTCATTTCACAACTGACCGAGAAATGTGACCCTGTCTTTCGCCACCTCAAGAAACATAACCCAGGTGAATGGGATGAAGAATGCCAAAGGGCTTTCGACAAGGTCAAACAGTATTTATCCAATGCCCCGGTGTAGATGCCACCTAACCCCGATAAGCCGTTGATACTGTATTTGACAGTATTCGAGAACTCCATGGGATGCGTATTGGGTCAGCATGACGAGTTGGGGCGGAAAGAAAAAGCTATTTACTATCTCAGTAAAAAGTTCACGGAATGTGAGGCAACGTACACGCCGATAGAGAAGTTGTGTTGTGCCCTAATTTGGACAACCCGAAGACTGAGGCAGTATATGTTATATCACACCACTTGGCTTATCTCAAAATTAGACCATTGAAGTACATGATGGAGTCAACAACTTTGAATGGAAGGATGGCCCGATGGCAGATTCTACTTTCTGAATTCGACATAGTCTATGTGAACCAGAAAGTAGTAAAAGGAAGTGCAATAGTAGATTTTCTAGCCAGTAGAGCCTTGGAAGACTACGAGCCTTTGAACTTTGACTTTCCGAATGAAGACCTAATGTGTGTTGCTACCACTGAAGAAGGTGCCCTGGAAGAACTTCCTTGGAAATTGAACTTCGATGGGGCGTCAAATGCTATGGGCAATGGAATCGGGGCTGTCTTGGTATCCCCAAACGGAGATCATTATCCATTCACTAGTAAATTGGATTTTGATTGTACGAATAACATGGAGGAATACGAGGCATGCATCATGGGAGTCCGTGCAGCCATAGAACGCAATATTAAAATGCTAGAGGTGTATGGAGATTCTGCGCTAGTGATTTATCAACTCAAGGGAGAATGAGAGACCAGAGACCCCAAGTTAATCGATTATCGGAAGCTGGTCCTGGAATTGGTTAAAGAGTTTGATGACATTACCTTCCACTACCTTCTACGAGACGAAAATCAGATGGCTGATGCTTTGGCTACCTTAGCCTCCATGATCAAGGTGAACAAACAAGAAGATGTCAAACCCATCCGGATGAGCATTTATGAAACTCCGGCCCACTGTAATAATATTGAAGAAGATGAAGAGAGAGATGATCACCCTTGGTATCACGATATATTGCTATACGTGAAGAATCGTGAATACCCAGACCAGGCAAGCGAGAATGACAAAAGAACGCTAAGAAGATTGGCCATCGACTATGTCTTAGATGGAGATATCCTATACAAAAGAAGAAAGGATCAAGTGCTACTAAGATGTGTAGATGCTGTAGAGGCTAAGAAAATCTTGGAAGAAGTCCATGAAGGCGTCTGTGGGACACATGCTAATGGCTTTACAATGGCTAGGCAAATTATGAGATTCGGGTACTATTGGTCCACCATGGAAGGAGACTGTGTCAATTACGCTAAGAGATGTCATAAGAATAAAATCTACGGAGACAAAATTTATGTGCCTCCTTCACCGCTGCATGTCATGGTTTCTCCATGGCCATTCTCTATGTGGGGCATGGATGTGATTGGACCAATATCCCCGAAAGCTTCCAATGGGCATCGGTTCATCTTCGTAGTTATCGACTACTTCACCAAATGGGTAGAAGCCGCTTCGTATGCTAGTGTGACCAAGTCGGTAGTGAGCAAGTTTCTAAAAAGGAGATTATATGTCGATATGGAATGCCGGAGAGGATTATATCTGACAATGCATTAAACTTGAACAATAGTACGATAGCGGAAGTCTGTAGTCAATTCAAGATCAGACATCACAACTCGTCACCATATCGCCCAAAGATAAATGGGGCAGTAGAAGCGGCCATTAAAAACATTAAGAAAATTATGGGGAAGATGACCGAAACCTACAGAGACTGGCATGAAAAGTTACCATTTGCTCTATTTGCTTATCGAACGTCAGTCAGAACCTCAACTGGGGCAACCCCTTTCTCTTTGGTCTACGAAATAGAAGCGGTGTTGCCAATCGAAGTCGAAATCTCGTCTCTTTGAGTGTTGTCGGAGTTAAAGTTAGAAGAAGCTGAATGGATCCAGTCTCGATATGATCAATTGAACCTAATTGAGGAAAAGAGGTTAAGAGCCATCCGTCATGGTCAGATGTACCAAAAGCGAATGATGCGGGCTTATGACAAAAAGGTTCGCCCTAGAGAATTCCACGAGGGAGACCTGGTTTTGAAAAAGATCCTTCCCATACAAAAGGACTTTCGAGGAAAATGGATGCCTAATTGGAAATGGCCTTACGTGGTGAAGAAAGCTTTCTCCGGAGGAGCATTGATTCTAACCGAGATGGACGGTAGAAACTTGCCCAATCCTATAAACTTGGATTCAGTCAAGAAGTATTTCATCTGAAGAAAGGGTGGCCAGCGTGAAAACCCACAAAGGGCGCTCTGAATTCAAAAAAAAAAGGTGAGGCCAATGTGAAAACCCGCAAAGGGCACTTTGGAACCAAAAGGGCCTTTGAGTTGAAAACTCGAAAATGGGCAGCTCAAATTTTGAATATGGGGCATATGACAGTCTTGTCCTCCCGAAATTAGCAAGATAGAAGAATGTTACACCTTGGAGCATCAACAAAAGATGCGGGATCTCCTGAACACACATTTGGTTCGAATATGCCTTTGAGAAATTAGAATAGTGAAACTCGTGCTGCGATATCTGGGGCACCTTTTCCTCATTTTATTTTGAGCCTTACCAGATTTTTTGTCCTGTTTAATGTATTCACTTCAAGTTTTACTCAATAAAATTCCATCTTGTCCATTATGATAATCTTTTTCGAGCATTTTTTTGTTGAAATCACGATTTTTGGACTTATAACATTCACATAAAAGAGGTTACACATATTACTCTAGAAAGTTTCTAAATAGTACAAGGACCTGAAACAGGGCCACTAGGCAGAACTAACTAGACTCAAAAACGGGAAACATTGGAGAAAGAATAGTCCAAGTTGTGACTATTTCTTTGAATCTTCTATCAAAGATAACGACTAAGCAGGAAGACGCGATAGTGCATCAATGATAGAACCCGGATGAACTATGAGCAACGATACCTTAAACATTTAAAAAGAAACCACTCTCATGACATTTATACATTCGTAATCACTCATTTAGTTAGGAGCATTTGGCTCATTTTGATTATGGCATCCTAATTATTTGACATAAACATAGATACAGGAAACCCACTCTACAAATCATGTCTTCAGAAGACGATGTAGCGACATTGATCAATTCTACAGATCTTGTTTCCCTGAGATTGCAGTGGAGCAGATCAAAAACCGCGAATCTAGGCTTCCTGATGTTGCAGTGAAGCAGATTTAAGCCACCATCCTAACTCCCTAAAGTTGTAGTGGAGTAGGCTAAAGATTGTAGATCTTGTTTCCCTGAGATTGCAGTGGAGCAGATCAAATATAGCAAATCTTATTTCCCTGAAGTTACAGTGGAACAGATCGAAGACGGTAAATCTTGCCTTCCTGAAGTTGCAGTGAAGCAGATTCAAGCCACTAAGCCTTAACCCCCTAAGCAATAGGTTGCAAGGGAGCAGATCAAAACAAACCTTATCTCCCTGAAGTTGCAGTGGAGCAGGTTAAAACCACAAGTCTCATCTCCTTAAAATTGTAGTGGAGCAGGCTGAAGATAATGGATCTTATTTCCCTGGAGTTGCAGTGGAACAGATCAAAGCTACGAATTACGAGTCCTATACCTCTGAAGTTGCAGTAGGGTCGGATCGAATTCTTTATATTGAGCAGATAAAAGTTACAAATCTATACCCCTGAAGATGCAGTGAGATGGAACAAGGCTTTTAGAAGAACAGAAGTACCAAGAAACCAAGACTCAGTGGGACTGGGCAAAATTGGCTCCTTTAAAGTCTTTGCTCCGTTCTCGTTACATGACAACGAGCAAAGAGGGGCAGCTATAGTAGCCAATTTTGGCCTGGGCAAATAAACACAAATAAAATAGCCCAAATTAAAAGTCCATTTAGAAACAAAGCTACCAACCCAATTACAGCCTAAAAAAATTAAAACCCTAAAAGCCCAACTAGCCCACTATCCTAAAATTTTTCAGCAACCAACCCTAGGTACCAAGACTTTCAGCCACCGCATGCCCCTTAACCTTGGCCACCCCATCCCATCGTCCCATCACCTGCAAAACAACAACAGAGAACCAAAATAAAACGCAAACAGTAGTAGACAAAACACAAAGAAACAAAGAAGAAAAAACAAAAAGGGGCAGAAAAGAAGCAAGAGAACAAGGAAATAGATAATAGCAAATCCATGGTATTTCAGCTATAAAGCCTGAAATCTCAGATTTTTTGGGTACAAAAACAAGAATATTGTAAAAGGGGGGAGGGAGATTTTTTTGGGGGGAGAAATAAAAAAAAAGAAGAGATTGAAGAAAAAAAAGTGTAATCTTTCTGAAGATTTTTCTTTAAAAAAAACAGCAAGCAATAAAAAAAAAAGATAATAATAAAGCCATAAAAAAGAAGAAGTGCAAACCGGCTTAAGGTTTTTTCTTTTTTATTTTATTATTCGAATCCATCTCTTCTCATTCATGTATTAAAATATATCAAGGTATATATATAAGAAATATATATAAAAAAAAACCTTTTTGAAATTTCCGGCCACCGTGCGCGGTGGCCGGCGGCGGCGGATGGCGGCGGACGGAGCCGGAGTTTGGTCGGAGGGAGAAGGCCTTGAGAGAGTTTGAGAGAAAGGGGTTAGTTTTTTTATGAAATGGGAAAAATAATTTTTTTTTAGGAATTTTAACTTATATAGCCCCATCAAAACGGCGTCGTTTTGGGTTTAAGCCACTAATGCCAAAACGACGTCGTTTTGGCTCTTAACCCATGACCGACCCGCGACCCGACCTGCTCCAACTTCAGGATCCGCGTGTTTTCATTGGAGGGGCTATTTGCGCGTTTAGCCCTTCCGCTTTTTATTACTTTGCAATTAAATTATTTTTTATTTTTAATTTGGCACCAAAATTTGTCGCAATTTTCAATTTAATCCTAGCTGATGCTGTGCATTTTATAAAGGGGGTTATTGCACTTTAGGCTCTCTGTTGTTTCACGCGCATTTAAATAGGGCCTTTTCTTTTTTTATTTTTAAATTTGCCCCAAAACTTCGTTTTTAATTCGAATTTAGTCTTTTTTTAATTTAAGTTGATTTTTATATTATCTTTGCTACTTTAATTTTTAATATTAGTTCCAATAATATTATATATATGCTTTTAAATACACTCTTTTATTTTCTTTTATTATAAATATTATTATTTTATTTTCTTTACGTTATTATTATATCGTATCGTTTTTTTTATCATATCATTATTATTTTTCATGTACACATTATTTATATTATTTTCATGATTATTATTGTGTTTATTTTTACTACTATTATTGTATTTATTATTAGTATTAGTATTATAATTACTATTATCATACTTATATGTATATATATTTATATGTAAAGTTATCAATGGTTATTTTAATATTATCATCATCTTAATATTAATATGTACTTATTTTAACATATATATGTATGTATATATTTATGAAGTATTATTAATAATTGTTTTGTAACATTATTATTATTATTTCTAATGTGTATGTATTATATATATATTTTTAATACTATATTATATATATTATATTATATATATATTTATTATATTTTTATGTATATATTTTTAATATCACATTATTCATATGTTTTTTTTATATATTATCCCATGTAAATACTTTCAATACTACATTATGCATATATTTTTGTCTCTATTATATATATACTTTTAATATTCAATACTATTATTATGAATATGTTTTTGGTATACATATGTATATATATATTTTTTCTTTATTCATATATTATTATCATTATTTTCTACGTTATATTATTATTATTATTATTATTATTATTATTATCATTATCATTTTCATTGTCATTGCCATTTTTGTTGTTCCATATTTTATTCATTTTCATTTATTCGTTAATTTGCTTATGTCTTCGATCATTTTATTTTCCTCATGCATTTGTTTATATTTACATATTACTAGTCTTGCTATTACTTCATCTTTTATAATTACTCATATTATCGTTTTTGTTACTGTCGCACCTATAATGTTATTATTCATATTAATATTATAATTTGCTTTTATGTTTTACTATAAATCACGTTATTTTTCTTACTCAATATATTAAAACAATTCTTTCATAAAAGTAATATTCCGTATTAGATAATTCGAGATAATCGTACCCTAACTTACTGGGTTTCGATTTTTCTTATTTAACCTAAATAATGGAATATTCCTTTTAATCACAATGTGAGTTTAAAAAAATGTTTATTTTTGGAGATACGAGGTGTGGTGCCCTAACTTACCGGGTATAACATGTTGTTACCTCGAAATAAGATTTTTCGCAAATAAAGGCAATACTCGGTGTTTGATGATTCGAGAATCATACCTTATCGTGCTGGGTTGTGATTTCTCGTTTGTTCAAAAACAATCGAATATTCTTTTAGGTTTTCACCCATGCTTATTAAAAACCTTTCAAAACAAAGGATGTTCGATGATTGGATATTTGAGAATCGTGCCCTATCGTGTTGGGTTGCGCTTTTTCATTTATTCTAAGCAATCGAAGATCCCTTTGAAGTTTCATCCACGTTTTCTAAAAATCCTTTAAAACGAAAGAAGTGTTTGATGTTTGGGCAGTTCGGGGAATAGTACCCTATCGTGCTGGGTTGCAATCTCCCGTCTGACCGAAATAATCAAATATCTCTCCGGGATTTCACTCGTATTTTCCAAAGTGAGGCAATGATCAATGTTTGGGAATTCGAAGAATCGTGCCCTACTGTGCTAGGTTTCGATTTTTCGTTGGTTGTGCATCCTTTCGTGATTTTCGAATTATAAATTTCCAGACATCGAAACAAGAAGATTTTTGACAATTAACTCGGGTTATTCAACTTTTATTAAAAAAAGCCACATTTCAAAAATATTTTTAATTTTAGACATAAGGTCAATATTTAATCGATTTGGTACCAATTTTGGGCGTAGTGAGGGTGCTAATCCTTCCTCATGCGTAATCGACTCCCGAGCCCGTTTTCTAAAATTTTTGTAGACCAAAATTGTTGTTTTAGTAAATCATAAATGTTTTATTAAAATAACCAAATTTTTAGGTGATCCGATCACACCAAAACAAACGATCAGTGACGACTCCATGCATTTGTTTTTCAAAAGTCGATTACCCCTTTTTTTAAAATTTTAAAATTTTTAAATCGAGGAATGGTTTCGACACCCATATGATACCAATTGAAATTATTTTTATAAAAAATTTAAAAAAGTAAGATTTTCATTTTTTTCAGACAACTACATATAAATAAACTGCTTGATTAAAAATACATCAGAGTTATGGATTAAATTAGAAATTTGCTGCAGTTGAGGTGGCCAATTACCAAACACCAAGGCCACTTAGGGCACCATGTTCCTAATCAAACCTTCTAGATGAAATTTTTATTTAAATTAACACACCATTGCCGGAAAAAAGTTTAGCGTATTTAATAAATTTTTATTTGGTAAAAGGGTAACTTAAATTTTTTCTCACATTCATACTTGATAACTTTTAGCCCTTGTTTTCTTATCATTTCTCGTTCAATATAGTTAAATTATTTTCTTTGAAATTTGTTGAAATTTTAGATTTATTACTTTTAGATTTTTTTTATGATTTATAAATGGACTGCCATGTTTGTGGCGTTAAAATTTTAAAATGGTTTAAAAGAAAGCAAATTAATTAAATTTAAATGGTGGTGAAAAAAAGTGCAATTTAATGGTTAGATTTATTATTACACCAAAAAGTTCCCACTAAATTAAAGACTTAATACTTTTTTGGCCCCTGTGCCATTGCTAAATTATCATCATGGTTCACCAAAAAGTTCCCACTAAATTAAAGACTTAATACTTTTTTGGCCCCTGTGCCATTGCTAAATTATCATCATGGTTCATGTACTACTTTATCAATTTGACTCCTGTGCTTTTATTTTGTATAGTTCGTTGCCCTAATTTAGTTGTCTGTTAAAAAAATTAAACCACACCGACACATGTCCAAAAAATCGAAGTTTTTCAAAATTTTAAAAATTAAAAATCCAAAATATCATTAAAAATTTAAAAAAAATCCCAAAAAGCAATAAACCTTAGGAAATTATAAAATCTAAGAAATCATAATTGAAAAATTATCAAAATATTTTTAAAAATAATAATTTTGAAATTTCTATAAAATTTTAAAAATGCGTTTGTTTAGAATTAAAGGTTTCCGAAAATTCCATAATTTGAGTTTTGTTTATAATTAAAGGTTTCTCAAAATTTCATAATTTTATAAAAAAATTAAAGAAATTTATGGTTTTTTTGGGAAATTGTAGAGATATTTTTGCATTTTTCATTTTTATTAAGAATTTTAAGTTTTTATTAAAGAAATACCATAAATTCTAAAAAGAATTCATAAAATTCTAAAATTTATAATAAAAAAAACTCAAAATCCATAAAACAAACTTTTAGAATTTATGAAAATTTTAAATCTTTTGAATTTTTATAATTTTCTTAGTTTAAGATTTTTTGAATTTTTCAATAATTTTAATTTTATTTATATTTTAAAATTAAATTGTTTTGATATTTTTGTTGTATTTTAAGATTTTAGATAATTTGTTTTATTTTTTGTTGACATGCAGTGTCATTAAATTTAACGGAAATTTAAATGTAAATGGACCAAAGTAATAAAAAGAATAGAGTATAAGAACCAGGCCAAGGCCGAAAGAGAGGTATTATACCTAGGAAAACCTTTTTTAAAGACTGTTGCGTTGCTACTCCTATATCGTTATCTCCCACTCGAAACTGCAAATGCCTATTCTTATTATTTCCTTCTGGGGAGAAAGTGTACTAGTTTCGTCTTTTCATCCTGAATGATCCCTGTTTTAGCTTTTTGTGAAAATGAATTTCCATCTCGTCCAATTGGCCAATGGAAAAACTGTTAAAATTTTGGGAATTATTGCGAGCAGTGGGAAAGTATGGAATCTTTCCCAAAGTTTGGCAACGAATTCAGTGAATATGTCTTAGCTTCAGGGTAAGAGAAAAAGGTTGAATCAGCCTTGATTTGTTCGTTGGCAGGCAGGCTCGCAGCATTGTATTTATGTCTTCCTTGTCCTGTTGGGTAAAGGTTAAGTGAAGTCTAATAAAATTTCTGCCTTAATCATTAAGTAAAGGACCCTGATTCTTCAGACCAAAAAAATAAATAAAGCTGGGTATTTACTCTGTTGAGTAATAAAGCAAAAGATGTATCATATTAAAAGAAAAACAACCTAGTATAGTTCGATATATTCTTCATGTTACAGCATGAGTAAAAGGGAAAACACACAAGTTTTATGAGTATGAGAGCGACATACTAATGATAAATCTAAAAGATGTCACTGAGAGTAGGAAGCTTGATCTCTCCTTTCTGAGAGAGAGGGATAGTGAAGTTCCCCACGATAGGAAGATCAATGGTGAGACCCAATTCCAATTCATAGTCAATGTCCCAATCTGCACCAATATCCTTTACCAAGCTTACTAAGATGTTATACGGTACCTTCACTGGCACGTCCAGCATCGTTGTGTCGCTGGCTTTCAATGACCCCGGGTCTGGTATTGTCCCTGATGCTATCCCTCTGTCCCCAAATTACACATATAATCAAAATCAAAAATTCAAACAAAATAAACAAAGAAGACGGAGGAAGAGGGAATATTACCTTCCAGCACTTCTGAAATTGTAAGAGATCTCACAAATGGGGATGGAATGGCTGTAGGGGTTGGAGACAGAGACCTTAGCGCCATACTCGACGCACTCACGGCTCACATGTTTCAGATCAACGTCCGAGACACTAGCCTCCGGCTTCTTTATGTTGGCCACCTTATCCACCACGAAGTCCTTCGCCTTCTCCAACAACTGCGACATTCCGTACAAAGTCTTTTTTGGAGGGTTTTGTTATATTCTAGGATTCAATCTGAGGATAAGCTTCGCCAATGCTCGATTTTTTCCATTTACTTAAATAGAGCGGAGGAGGCATCTGGGTTGGTGCCACGTGTAAGTGAACGTTATAGGTGGATCGCTTCATTGGGAACACGTAAGAGGGTGGATGGGCGAGTAGAATTAGACGCGTAGAGGAGGTGGTATTTCCGTGGATGGAGACCTCTGCTGTCGGCTCCTTATCCTTTACTTTTCCTTTCTTTCTCTCCTTACACATGTTTCACTCGTTACGTGAAAAAGAAATATATACAACTTTTTAGGGCAAATACTTAAATTAGGGTTTAACTTTTTAGGAATTAAAGATTAAAATTTTCAGACTAGTCAAATAAATGTCTAGTGTTTAAATGTGGTCAAATTTTCTAAAATGTTAAAATAAGGACCTCATATTTTTTAAAGTATTCAAATAAGGGTCAAAATTTTTCTAAAGTGTTTAAATATAACTTCTCAAATATTGTATATCAAGTTTAAACTTATGTTCAAACTGTTTTTTTTTCTTTTAAAGCAATATTTTATTCAAGTATTATGTGTTTTATTTTAAACACATCACCATTTACCTAATTTTTTTCTCCAAATTAAGTTTAAGCACGTGAAAAACCCTTATTTGAGCATTTATGCAAATGTTTAGCCTTTATATGAGTAACCTCTAAAAAAAATTAATTTTTTTTCGAATTTTGAGTTAATCGAATTGAGGTATTCAATTTTTTTTAATTCAACTCAATTTATTTAAGTTCGAGTCAAGTTAAATTTTACAATTCAAATAACTTGAATAACTCAAATAAAAAATTAGTGTAATATCCTTTTAGTCGTTGTCAATTTTGAAAATGAACAAATTGGTCTCTTTCAACAAAAAAATCAAAATAATTTTTAAAATTTCTTTTAAAATTTAAAATATTTATAAAAATTTCAAAAAAGATATATTTTTTTTTAAAATTAAAAAAATTAAAATTCTAATTTTTTTCTAAAGAATATATAAAAAAGGTTAAACAATTTTAAAAAAAATAAAAAATAATTTTGGGACCTAAATAAGTAAATTAATTATTCAAGTTTATCATACTAAAATATCTTATTTTTCCTTTTATTTTGTTTTGAAAGAGTTTTCAAATATATATATCTATATATATATGGTTTTAAATTTATGTGCTCTAACATAGAATTAGTTATATTATAACAAGATTTTAATTTGACATTTTTTTAAAAATTTAACTAGAACAATTTCACTCTATTTGATTCGACTTGATTCGAAAAAAAAATTCAAATCAAATTAGGATGATAAAATGAGACTTGTCAACTCAATTAACTAAAAAACTTTTCATTTAATTTGACTTGATTCAATTGAATGCTCACTCCTAAGGTGAAGTGATAAAAAATTGTATATAAATATTTATTTCTAGTCACTTAATTTATTTTAAATAATATTTTTATTCATTTAAAGATTTTATATAAAAGATACAAAAAAATTAAAAACATCAAAATTATAAAAATTATAAAAAGTTCATAAAAAAAGGCATGAAATACTTGTGGATTACTATGTGGGCTGTCATATTTAAAAATTTAATATTTTATTCATAATTTTTGTTAGAAAAACAACAATTCAACTTTGTTTGAAAGATTAATGATCAAATATGACTTCTTTTTAAAGGTTGAGGATCAAATTTAACTAAAAAAAAGAAAAAGGGCTAAATTGATAAAAAAATGTAACGTTAAGGGCTATGATATTATGCCTAATTCATATATAACCGGCCCGGCCCAAGTTGGTATGAAGCAGACGAGCTGAGGTATAGGCTGGGCTTGGGCTGTGTTTTCATTACAAAGTCAACCCACTGATGACGTGAATACCCAAAGATTGAAGAACAACATTAGTGAAAACAGAAGACGAAATAAGTTTATTACAATTGATTCTATACTCCAAATTTTACATGCAAATAAAAATGGAAAAGAAAAGCAGTTTATGTGTATGAGAAGAACAGAAAGCTTAATTGATATCACAGCAAACATGAAATTAAAAGCTAGAAAGGAATTGCATTTGCCTGAGAAGAGGAGTTAGGGTTTCCATAAGCTTTTCACAGGGATGGTTGTGAATTCCTTCGTAAGTAGTCACCACGATGCTGGTGTCTTTGGACAGCCTTTGAACCTGTTTCTTCACATTGCATGTGTGATGCGTGCACCGATAATAGCTCCTTCATTTTTTTTTTTAAAATATTAGAAAAAAAAACAATATCATTTAAATATATGATAACCTTTTCCTATTTATTAAAAAAAGGTTGTTATTTCATTATGGTTTTGGGTTCTAGACATCGCCAAAACCTATAAGAATTACTGCATGAATATGGATGTATACACATTTTTAGAGAATTTTTTTAAAAATAATTATAATGAATTATCGGATTAATAACTCCAATATATTTAAATTAATAAATATAATAAATTAAAAACTGCCCAAATATTTATATGGTAAAGTATTTTACATGTATTTTGTACTATATGTACCCGGTTATATTTTGATTCTTGTATTTAAAAAATGTAAATTTTTTTTCTATAAAACGAGGAAAATAGTTATTTTTGAAACCATTGAAAAAAACTGTTAATCTTATAATATAAATTTAAATAAATGATATGACGGTATTTTTAATAGATTTATTGTAACTTAATTCAAAGTGTTGGATTTAGCCTAATTTGATTTTATATCCTATTTATTACTAAGGTTTTTTTTTAATTACAATTATATTAATAATTTCAATGAGAATTAATCATTACAAATATTGAACTGAATAATTAACTCAACAATTAAAATTTGAAAAATAAACCCACATAAATTATAAAGTCTTTAACTTTGTCCATACAATCGTTAACACAACGTTCCAAATTAAACTATAATCGGTGGGGTAAATACGTCCATATCATAATTTAAACTAATATTACATCATTTAATCAAGTGTGCCTCATACATATTGTCTCAACTATTACATTATAGTTTAAAGAATTAATGGTAAAAATTATATTTTAACTTTTTTTTTTGCTAGATACAAAAGAATAGAAAAGAGTTTTCTGTAATGTTTATATATGCATCATGTATTATAATTATTATAATAATTTTGGGCTCTTTTAAAGTACATTTAAAATTTTATCCCTTAATTTAGGAATTTAATTTTTTTTAGATTTAATTTTTGAATAGCATACATTTAGAATTTAGTCTCTCAACTTATATTTTTAGAAATTTCATCTTTTATTTTTTAAAATTAAAAATTTAGAAGTAATTATTGTTAATATCAAAATTCTTTTAATAAATTAGATGGATTGTAATTTTTTAAATAAAAAATACTCACTTGATAATCATGTAATAAAAATGATGTAATAAACTTGAATTTAAAAGTAAAATTTTAATAATATTAACAACTGATTTATATTTTTAATCTAAAAAAAACAAAATTACTAAATTTCTTAAAATAAAAATAAAGAAAATTAAATTCAGATCAACTTAAAGTATATTTAAAAAGTAGGATTGGCTGGTCAGAGTTTCCAACCCTAAACTTAAAAATGGATGTTAAGAATATCTTGAAAAGGCTTCCCCAAGTCTTACTACACGTTGTAGAATATGAGAAAGGATTGTATGAAACTGTAATTCTACATTATCCCTATTCATTTTCAATAAGAAAATGACAAATTAGATTTTTCCTCCCGAAAAAAATTAAATTCAATTAAAATTATTAAAAATTATGAGGAAAAATTTGATTTGTTATTCTCTTATTAGAAAGGGATAGAAATGACGTAGAATCACAGTTTTGTACAATCCATTCTCGTAGAATATTGATACACGTAAATTAATTATGGCAATAAATCGGTTAACAGCAGATTGAAACCAGCGTATATAATAGGTTTAATAACATATGCATGCTAAAATTTTAGCTGCAGTACGTTCGACTTCTATCATATAATGCATCAAAAGTTAAGAATAAACATGCATGCCATGCAACGTACATGTAAGAGAGACAAACCTTGGATGTATGCTATTCTTCACAGCTTTTTGACCATACTTTCTCCACCTGTAACCGTCGTCCAAAATGTCATCTTCACTCCTGGTTTGGAAAGCAAACCTAGGTCGGCTTGTCTTTTTTATCTTACTGCCTTTCCTCTTATCCATATTGGCGCCCTTGGCATCCTGATGATGATCGACTCCATTCTCAGACATTAAATTATTAGAACCGCTTTCAATCATTAGCTTATTCTCATGACCGGAGAGGAGGCTAACCCAATCGATATCGGGGAGAATATTTTGAGTTTGTAAAGGAGGATGCAAGGAGGAGGAGGGAAGTGAAGTTGGGAAGAGGAAAGGAACATTAAGGGGTGATAGTAAGGGCGGCGGTGGGTTACTTTCTTGGCCATCCATCTGTAAGAAAGTGAGAGATAAAGGAACTGAGAATGATTAAGAAATGAAGTTTAAAAGGGAGAGGAAAATAGTGGAAGGTAAAGAGGTTGGACTGCCCCCACCCTACAAGTACAACACAGAAGAGAAGTGTTTGATAAGAGTTAAATTTGGGAGAGGGAGGAGGCTAATTGCTAAGGTCTTTTTAAGTTGTAATTCCTTTCTCTAGCACCCAACAACATCTCACCTACTTCTGTTCAACTGCCCCTCTCCCCTCCCTCAAGTAATAGTCGACACGTTATCACCAAACCATGCATATATAAACTCATATACGTATATAACCTGAAGAATTTAGTTTACATTTAACATTGTAGTAACTCTTAATTTGTAACCTATAGAGCTATCTTCTTTGTATAAAAAACCTATACATGTGCAAATGCATTTTCTTTCCTTCTTTTCATGTTACCATATAAATCAAGTGCTACACATGTTGACTATTTGTTCTGCTTACCAACCAACTGCATTTGCCTTTTTGTTTATGAAGTGAGAAAATAACCTAAAATCTTAATTTTACAAGGAGACTACATCCCAGGTCAATTTAGTTTTCTCTATATTAGAGCAATTTAACTTCGGCATTTTCACCTTGTTGATGCATTGATAGTGTATAACTTAATATACTATTAGTAAACTAGATGATGCTAAATGAACTTAGTTCTAAAAATTTTTGATGATCTATCAACATCTAATTCTTTGACAATCCATAGACTTATACATTTTCAATGCATCAAATCAAAATCCATATAAATGTACAAAAATTTTGACTGTTGATGACAGTTGAAACAATGATATAGCATCCTATCCAGCTCTAGAAAAGAAAGGAAGACCCCATATATGAATGTGAGTTGTATTGCATTGTAAACCATAGGAAACAATTCTTTCACTTGTTTTGTACGACAACTTTTATGGTACTTTAACCATTGGGAGAGTTTAGTGATTTGGTCACTCATCAATTCCCCGCAATTGACTACACTGTTCGTATGTTCTATTGTCTTATGTCAGCTTCAACTACACATATTTTTATTTTTACTTTTTTAACTTTGGTGAGCTAAATCAGTTTCTCTTACCATCAAAGACTTGCTACTCTCAATACTTTCACTTGTTTTGTAACTAAAACTTAAGATGCACAACATGCAAATGGATTCAATCATAAGACAAAGACACTTCCAGTGCGGCTGATTATGATAAAGAAACCCAACAATCGTATCAAATACAAGCTTGGTGCCGAACAAAGTTTGGTTCCTCATTATGTACACAGGCAATACCCTAATTTTGATTTCAGAACAAAGGCTTCTTCCCGTTTAGCATCCCCATCAAGTGATCAAAAACTTGCCCACCTCCATCCCGAAGCCCGGAATGCATGTATTCATTGGTTATCCATAACCTTATTCCTGCTATCTGAGACGCTGTTTCCTTGACCAGCTTGAAGTTAACATACATATCCTCATAGTATACGGCAGCTGCTACCGGTACCTGCTAGCATTTTAGATAAATTAATAAAGCACTAGGCCGAATTGAAATTTTCGGAAAAAAGAAAATGTGGATACTAATCTTCATACCTTGTTATTGTTCAATGCAGTAACATCATACAGTGGAGGCCAATCTTCCTTCTCAGCCAATAATTGAGTGGCCTCTTTGAAAGGCCTCAAAGCTTTAACTTCATCAAACATCCATGGAAATATCATCTGCATAGTTTTAACACCACGTGCATTAACTGGCAGTATAAACATCATGATAAAACCATAGCACCAACAGCATAAGCGAGCAATGGTTAAGCCTTTTGTTGGCACCCCAAAAATCAGGGTTCAGACCTTGCTATTGTCACCCTCTCCCCCAATTTGTAATATGAACCAAAAAGAAAAATGCTAAAACCATGGCAGAGAACTAAAATCAGGAAAGCGATTTGTAGGCCACAAACTACAGTTAAATTGTCTGGAGCCATATTAATTGTAGAAGAAACTCTTTCCTGAAAAGTATCAAATTCCTAAGCATACATTACTGACAAGAAGATTCACCTTCAAGATGAAGGTTCGGTTGAATAAAATCGTCACCACTCTGGCTCCTCAAAATGCAAGGGGATGCCATGGTACACGTCAACTTTGACAAGGTTTGATTGTATGGCATTATATACAAGTAAGAAAGACTTGCACTATATATATTTACCTCAACAGCTATTTGGGCTTACAAAATATCTCGGGAGTCATGAGATCCTATATGTCAGTGCTAGTCGCAATCTGACCAAGAAAGCAAGCAATGAAGTCTCACTCTATGTAGATGACAGGAAGCTATATAAAATATCTTCAATGTCTCTGAGAAGTTGCCATGCCTTTAACTTATGTGAAACCAAATCACGAATAAACTTAGACAATCCAATGCAAATTTGTAGTAGTAGTAGTAGTCATCTATAAAACACAACAGTATTACCTCCCCTGTAAAAAGCACAGGACGCCCTTCTTTTGCAGCCTTGATTGCATTAAATTTGCTCTCATGATCAGCCCTCACTCTGTGAGCAGACCACCGCGAAGAAGCACCCTTTAGAACACAAGGTAGTTAAATCAAGTAACATACATATCAAGACCTTGCTAGGTGAAGATTGTTTAACCAGAAACCACATACGTTATTACATTCTTTTCCATCATTAGAGATCGTGTGCAACGTTACAAACAATACCATGAAACTCAAGAAAGCAACATTCTAAAAAGCATGGAAGCTTACCTGACAGTATATTGACTCATGGAGAATAGCATAAAGTGGATTTGTATCAAAGGACACCCAATTTTCGTACTGCAGGTAAATGACATTAGATAGATCCACCAGTAAAACCTCAATTTGTGATCATAAGGGGGAAAAAATCTGTGTTTTCTTACTGTATTTAAAAAGTATGAACTGATCTGCTTTGGTGCTCCAGGAACTAAAATTGGATCCCAGGCCCTCTCAAACCTGTAGTTGTTAGCGAAAGATGAAAACTAAAAAATACTTTATATTGCACAACATTAAGTCATAAGTTCTAAAGGATGGAATTAGAAAGTGTGAATTCTAATGTCTTACATATAATGCAAGCGTTCAAAACCAGCGCTGGATCCTAAACCAGATAGACCAAGAAATTGCAGCCCCCTAGGGGTTAAGATTCCCCCAGATGGAAGAGGTACCTGAAGAACAAGGAAATTTGAAAAACATTTTAGGTGCAATTCTAGCATTTAGGTAGAACAACAAGATCAAATGAGGAAGATCATCACCCCGCCTGCTTCGGATTCTGCCAAAAAGGTAACAACATCTCGAACAATTTCAATATCTTGAGGGAACCTCTTATAGTATTTTTCATTCTGATGAATAATCTGCTCAAAGCAAGCTCTATAAACAGAATCTGCAGTACATCCATCTCCAATTGGAGGTATCCCTCCTGTTAAAAGCACTTGTTTCAAACCTTGGGGTGCAAAACTCAGATAAGTAACACCACAAAAACCACCATAACTCTATACAACCAAGAAAACAAGGGATAAGATAACGGCACGGTGATATGCAAATTACAATTGTACACAAGCGCAATCATCAAGAACAGAGTATAAACTGCTATACCTGACCCAGAACACTCCAAGGCCTAGCTTCGGGAACAAGACGAACACGGATGAATTCAGCATCGTTCACGATACTGTCAGCTCGAAAATGTGTCAAGTAATCAGCCAGTTTTGGGGCAGACTTTATTTGCTGCATAGATGATGGAGTCAAAGGGGTTGATAAACCTGTTCCTCGCTGCAATAGAAAGTGGAAGACATCAAGGATTCAAAGCATAAAGAGGCAGTGAATTTCAATATAAACATTTTCAAAGAGACCATGCCTGATCCATCAATACAACCCGAAATTCTTCGCATGCTTTAAGTATCCATCCACTGGCTTCAGTTGGTCTAGGGCACTCAAAACCAGGCCCTCCTTGAAGGTATAAAAGATATGGCATTGGCTGCTCTTCTTTCCCAACTGAAATCCAATTCAGCATTAAGCATTGTTCAATAACTTAGGATCAATCTGGTTTCAACATTGTTTCTTGAAACCCAAGCGAAAATGAAACAGACATTAATCAAACAGTGATTTATTCAAAAAATAAATTAATTAAACAAGTTTGCCTAAATTATAGGTTAAGGGAAACTAGTCGGATTACCAGCAACGATTTCGCGAGCGAAAATGGATATCTTAGAAGAAGCTTCCCGATTTTTATAATCCAGAGGGACCATAAATCGGTGGTCCCGGAGTCGGAGGCCCGGTACCGAGTACCAATTCCCGGCGACGTGCTCCGTCATTGACTGGCCAGTGGAGTCGGATTTGGGAACGGACATGGTTACAAGTGCACGAATTGAAGTCCGACGAAGACGAAAGCGGTGGAGTCTGGCGGATTGGAGTGGCGAAAGAGTAGCAGATATAGATGATGAAAAGGACAAGTCAAAGGAAAGGAGAGCCTTTATCAAAATAGGTGGCGCGTGAATTTTCAACATTTTCGGAATAGTGAAGTCCGCGATGCATAGAATTTTTAACAGATAAGGAAGGACACGTAGATTTGAGTTTGAGCCTTGCAAAAACCTTTGTCGTTGGATGCCGACGTTCACTTCAGATTCAGATCTTACACGTGATGTATGGAAAACTCAACATGCGTGCAAGGAACGCGACAAAATAATTACAACTTGGTAAAATATCTCTATTTTAATTACCTTGTAAACATTGGAAGTTTGGCATATCAACGAAGCAAAATGAACACTACACTACTCGTATCAAGCAATCAAGCTTGGAATGTGTTGCATGAACTGGTGAGACTGCGAGCGCCTCTTGAAGCTCCTCCTTTCAATGCACTTTTAACCGAATTAGGGAGGCGTGGGGATGTTAATGGAATGACTACAGTTTTGGCTGAGATGAAGGAGAGTGATATTATGCCGGAAGTTGGAACTTTGGTGATTCTTGTTAATCAGTTATGTAAGTTAGGGAGGGTTGATGAGGCGATGGAAGTGTTCGACAAAATAGGTGAAGAAAGCGAGAGTGATGGTCTTTCAGTTGAAGCTGATGTATATATAATACTATGGTTGATGGCCTTTGTAAGGCAGGGAGGCTTGAAGAAGGGTTGCATTTGATGGAACCGATGAAATCCACGAAGGGTTTGGCACCTAATACAGTTGCTTATAATTGCTTGGATGATGGGTTTTCTAAAGTTGGAGAGATTGAGATAGGGAAGGAGCTATTTGATCAGATGAATGAAGAAGGGGTTTCACCTAATGTTGTATCTCTTAATGCATTGGTGGTTGCCGGTTGGTATGTGCAGACATGGGAGGATCAATAGTGCAATTGTGTTCTTCAACGATACGCGGGGGAGAGGACCGAAGGGCAATACAGCTACGTATGCTACTCTAATTACTGCTCTATGTGATGTTGACGATTTCCCTAAGGCGGTTGATCTGTTTGATCAAATGTTGAGAAGTGGATGCTCTGCAGATGCTACTGTTTGCTATAGCTTGATCTATGGTTTTTGCAAAGCTGGAAGGATGGGTGATGCCAATGATGTTTTGTCGCAGTTTAAACAAGCCGGTTTCCTCCCTGACATCAAATGCTATAATGCTCTTGTCAATGGGTTATGTAAGAAGAACATGGTAGATAAAGCTTATGAAATCATCAAGCTATGGTTTTTGCAAAGCTGGAAGGAGGGTGATGCCAATGATGTTTTGTCGCAGTTTAAACAAGCCGGTTTCCTTCCTGACATCAAATGCTATAATGCTCTTGTCAATGGGTTATGTAAGAAGAACATGGTAGATAAAGCTTATGAAATCATCAAGGAAATGAAGTGGGAATGAAGCCTGATAGTGTCACCTGTAACACATTGATCGCTTATTTTTGCAGAAGTGGGGATTTGGCACTTGCTCTTAGGGTGATGAAACGGATGATTAAGGACGGTCTTGTGCCTACTACTGACACATATAGATCGCTTCTACATGCGTGCTGCTTAAATGGAAAAACAAAGGGAGCCATGAAGCTTTTCACTGACATGAGTTCCATATCAGTGATTCCACCAAACACTATAACATACAACATTCTTATAGAATCTTTGTGCAAGAATAACTAACTCAAAAGTCGCTTTATCTATGATGGAAGATATGAAAGCAAATGGGGCGAAGCCTGATACGACCACTTACAATGCATTGTTTAAACGCCTGAAAGAGAAGAATATGTCGGAAGATGGCTTAATATAGATGGACAGTAAGATTCGGCATGCTTGCCATCCAGACTCTATAACCATGCAGATCCCAACAGAATGGCTATCTGCTGTTGGTGAACTGGAAAAATTGAAAAGCTTCGTTCAAAGAAACAAGGTTTCTACCTCGATTGCACAGAATGGTTGCAATATGAAGGTTTTTGGATTATAGTGTAGCATAATGTGATGACTTGGCCATCATCGGGGCATGAAAGAAATGAGAGAATTGCTGTTTTTTTGTTCAGTCTATGATGGCCAGCGGCAGAGCTTGACCTAAAATTGTAGTTGAGTGAGCCGCCTGAACCTGCAGTTAATCTATCATTGGTTCGGAAAGGCTTCATCAGCTTTCATTGGAACAGCCCAAGGGAAGACTTACGTACTCCAATGGATGTTGCCCGTGCAAGTTCTTGTACCATTGGATGTTTCGTCATTATTAATCTAGTCATTTATATTATTGTCTATAACTGAGAAACCCAAGGGGCTCATTAAACCACTCTGTAAACACCGCTGCCATAATAATTTGAGGGCAGGCGGGCAGGCGAATGGCATATAGATGTTGCCCTTATGTCCCCACTCCCCAGCATCAAATATACATATTCAGGTCAATTCAATTGAATCAAAAACCTATACAAGGAAGGTAATCGAAGATGGTCATGATCCTGATAAATTAATGAGCAATTTCCCACTTTAGTTGTATCAGAAAACACTACAAAAAAATAAAAAAGGTTCCTTAAAGTATTACTTCTCCTAACTCTGTAGCTAACTTTACGATAAATAGGAAACTATTTTTGTCTACAAGACTCGTTAATGGAATCCTAAAAAGGTACTGAACAAAAAGCATTTTCGGCTTAGATTCTAACAATGGGGTACAACAATTCCCTCTACCTTTTGAAATGTATGGCATATACAAGCATCAAAAGCAATGTTCCAGGGCGATTCTTAAACGCCACCGGCGGCAGTAGCCGTATTGCTGGCTATCCAAGGAAGGTCAAAGCTTGGCTGAAAACGATCAGAAAAACAATTACCGGGGACCATGTCAGCGATTCCTTCTAAACCCTCGAAGAAATCATCACTTACCGCCGTGTCTGACATCCCAAAATCATCTTCCCCTTCATCTTCAACCAAATCCTCTCTGCTCCCCGCCTTTGTATTTTGAACCATGAGCTCTTCATCCACGGAGGTAGTTAGAGATGAGCTTCCGGCGGGTTTGGCAGAGACGGATTTGACGGAGTCGCCGGCGGTGGGTGTTTGTGAGGTGAAAGGCTTCTGGCGGGTGCTGCCCGCGAGTGAATTGCGGTGCGTCGGAGCAGGGTGGTTGTGCTCAGCTGTGTATGTGACTATGAACATAGCCGGGTCGGTTCTGCTCCGTTCCACTTGTTTTCGGGCCAAACATCCTTTCGAGGTGCTACATCTGTAATAGCCCCTGTTATTCATCAAAGAAACAAACAACCAAAGCTTCAATCAAACATGCAATCAAAAACCAAAAGTTATTATAAATTATAATCCAACATGAAAAAGAGACAAATTACGCCTCTGTGTAAAATAGTTTACCTTGGATAAGGGGAGCCTTTGATAGGCTTTTGTCCATATTTTCTCCATGCCCACACGTCTGAAGAGAGCCCTTCTGTTGGGACTTGGCAAACCTTTTTTAGCTGGTTCTTCCTTTTAATAGGGAAATTAAACAATTGTAACAAACTCAAAAAGAAAAAGGAGACAATCTTTATGGGTTTCTGAAGATATCTACTTTTTTAATTACAAGTAAAACTAAAAAAAAAATTCACCTTCTTTTAGATCGAGAATTATGAGAAGTGGAAGTCGCAGAATTGTTAGTAGGTGCAGTAATAGCAGTGGTAACAGAGGCAGCGAGAGACAGCTTAGATTGCGGCTGTTGCTCTTCTATCCGCGCTTCTTTAGAGAAGCTGATAGAAGAAATTGAAGATAAAGGCGTGCTCTGTGGGGAAAGTGGCTGAGATTTGGGGAAGAAAGGCTTGTAAAGCTCATGCAATTCTTCCAACTGATTTGGGGAAGACAAAGCATGACCCTCAAAAGCTTCTTCACTTCCAAACGAAGAAACACCAGACTGAGGAGGGAGCAAATCCGCCATGGAATAACCGCTTCCAACACCACCGTTACTGGTTGCTGTAACAGTGGCGCAACCTCTGACCACCGCATGCAAATCCCAATCAACTTCCATGACAGCAGTATCGCTTCCTCTCTATTTCAAAAAAATATAATAAAAATAAAAAGCCTCTGAAATCTGCAGCTGAGCTGACTCCTATGGCAAGAAACTGTTAGAAAACAGAGAGAAGACGACAAAACAAGGCGCTGACTTTTTAATGGCTTCAAGAGAAAAGCAAAAAAATATATAAAAATATGGAGATTGTGTCAGAGTGAGGTTTCGCAATTATATATAATAATTAAGAAGCGAAAGGAAGGGATGGATGAGAGAGACAAAGAGTGGTATCTTGGGTTAGCAAAATTGGGAATCTCAAAGCTGTCATTTTTCTTTTTTTTTAACTACATTGAAAACCACTTCCGGTTTTGGAGTTGACTTTACTTCATTGTCAAAGAGGAGGGAAATGTCAAAACGGCATGTCGTCTCTTTTTTTCCTTCTTTCTGAGTCTGAGTGGAGAGGCTCGTGAATTAACGACAAAAAATGAATAAAAGTGGGTGCCAGTTAATTTGGGTGCCCACATCAATAATCTATATAAATGTACATATATGTATGCGTCGCCGACCGACACCCGCACCACATACAGAGTGCTTTCTATCCTCACCCTTTTCCTCTCCAAAATAAAAATCCTATCTGATAAAGATTTGAGTTTTTTGGTATTTACAATTGTGAAGACTAAGTTTTTACTTTTTGTTATCAAGGATAAATTTTTGTTCAAATATATTCGTATTTTTTGCCATTTATTTGCACCTAATAAACTTTCTTTACAGCTTAATTTTAAAATTTTATTGTATTTGACAAAAACCCTATCTTTAGGCACTTTATTAGTATACAAAATAATTTTCTTAAATTACAATCACCATAATAAAATAAAATGAAAGCTATTTAAGTCCTTTAGTTTTAAATAAATAAATAATGGTTAAAAATAACTACTAATTTAAATGTTATTTTTATATTTTTATATTTAACTTATTTTTTTAAACAAAAAAAACTATTTATATACTTAATACAATAATAAAAATAATTTTTTTATCAACTACCCGAGTGAAATGAATTTTAGCCTAGACACCAACTCATTAATAAGATCACTTGAAAATTTAAATTAAAATCACAAAAACAAAATTAAGAGAGTTGTATTTAAATATTTTAATTTGACTAATTTATTTAAAAAACCCTTAAACTATTACGTTTTATTAAATCCATAAATAAATTTTGTACTTATATAAACTCCTAACTTATGTTTTTTACCAATAAAAATTTTGATTTTAATATTAAAATATTTTTAAAAAATTTTAAAACTAATTTACATTTAATACTGATGTTAATTCAATGAAAATAGATCATTAAATTAAAAATTAAAAAATATTTTTAAGAGTTTATTTAAAAAAGAGTAATAATTTAAGGGTTTATTAATATATATTGTCGAAACCATTTTTTTATTTCTTCGATTTAAAAATGATGGATCGACTTTTTGGAAAGCGAAAATGGGGGTAATCGACTTTTAAAAAACAAATGCATGGAGTCGCCACCGATATTTTGTTTTGGTGTGATCGGATCACCTAAAAATGAGATTAGTTTAATAAAACATTTTTGGTTTATTAAAACAATGATTCTGGTCTACGAACTTTTGAGAAAACGGGTTCGGGAGTCGGTTACGCATGAGGAAGGATTAGCACCCTCACTAAGCCCAAAATTGGTACCGAATCGATTAAATACTGTCCTTATGTCTAAAATTAAATTTTTTTTTTGAAATGTAGTTTTTTAATAAAAGTTGAATAACCCGAGTTGATCGCCAAAACTTTCTTGTTTCGACGTCCGAAAGTTTATAATTCAAGAATCACAAAAGGATGCCCAACTATTTAGTCCAACGAAAAATCGAGACCCAGCACAGTAGGGTATGATTCCTCAAATTTCCAAACATTGACCATTGCCTTACCTTAGAAAATACGTGTGAAATTCCGAAGAGATGTTTGATTATTTTGGACAAATGAAAAAGCGCAACTCAACACGATAGGGCTCGATTTTCAAATCGCCAAACATTGAACATCATCTTCGTTTTAAAGTATTTTTAATAAACATGAGTGAGAATATAAATGACTATTCAATTGTTTTGAGCAAGCGAGAGATCACAATCCAACACAATAGGGCATGATTCTCGAATTGTCAAACGCCAAATATTTCTTTCGTTTTAAAGAATTTTTAAAAGGCATGAGTAAAATCTTTGAAGGGACATTCGATTATTTTGAGGAAACGCGAAATTGCAACCCAACGCATTAGGGCACTATTCCACGGATTGCCAAATATCGAATCTAGTTTTCAATTTAAAGAATTTTTAAATGGATACTTATAAAACCAGCTTAAAAGTATCAATTTAACTTGAGATAAAAAAACGGAGTCGGTCTTAAGAATTTGTATTTTATAAAACCACATTTCAAAAATCAAATGGAAAATGACGAATGGGGTAATACATACATACGAGACATAATGCTTAACGAACTAAAATTTAAGTATAACTAACCTAAAACATATAATCCGATCACAAGCATGCATGGGATACTAATTGACATAACAATATCAAAACACAATTATAATGACAACGCATCGTACAAAACGAAACAAAACAATACATGAAAGTATGCCACAATGATATATAAAACCTAATATGATATGATCCATAGTACCCAACTAGCTTGAAATAATAAACACACAATGTATAATACATGAATGGATGAATTTAGAAAATTAAAGATATATACTTGTTTGTTAAAATATGTGAAGTGAAATGGATTTTTGATCGAGCAATATATCAAACATTAAAACATATTGGTTTAAAAATGACAAAATATACATATAGAAAATTTCGAAATTGCGTACAAAATATGAAAGGATTGTAAAAATGTATAGAAAATGTAATTTTAGACACATAATAGATTTACAATACATGTACATAAGTAACTTTAAAAAAAACAATTATGTGTAAAAACATAGAAATACCTACAAGCTTAAATTAATTTTATAACAAATTATAAAATGGACGCAAACGTTTTAAAGATGATGTATATATTCAAAGTTGACAAATGTATATACACACAAAAATGGTATTTAAATGTGACACATAAGATTAAATTAATTTTATTACAAATTATAGACTAAAAAAAACACACTCATATATACAAAGTATTTTTTTTATTATAAAATGTCTATTTAAAGATGACCATATACATATAATAAAAGGGGAAATGATTTAAGTAATATATACACCATGGAAGGTTTTCAAATAACAAAAAGGTATGATGAAATATATGTTATATACATAAGGTTTTAAAGTATATATGAAAATAGATTGAAAAGAAATCATACATGTAAAGTAACATAGAATTAATATTACATATATAATAAAACTAATTTTACCATGAACTGCATATGCATAATAATATATAAGAATATTTAAATAAAGTATTATACAAATTTTAAAACAATATGATGAAAACTTTACAATAAAGATTTTATATAAAAAGGGAGTAATTATCACGATAACTAAAAAAACATGTATACACAAAATAGATTTAAAAGACATATGTACATGTAAATCTATTGTAAAAAAACGATCATGAAATTAATAATATATACATATATTGTTAATCTAAAAATTATATACACACCTTTTTATTAAAAATATTTAAATAAGAGGCTATATTAAAACATAAACATAATATCGAGAAATACTCAAAAATAATAATTTTTAAAATTACAAAGATGAAGTTTCTAAAAATAATTTCATATATATATAAAGAGAAGATTTAATAAATCATAAAGCAAAAAGTATTTTAAATAAAAAAATCTATTAAAGTAATAAGTGTATCGATATATATACATATAAATTTAAAAGAGAGTACATGCAAATTTATATAGAAATGATAATGTGTATAGGTTTAATAATATATAAACCAAATATGTATACTAATATAAGCAAGCAGAAAAAATAATTTTATGCAAAATATATATATACAAAACATATTATTGTAGCAAAAATTTATGCTAAAGTACATGGTTAGAATACAAAAGAAAACATTATACAAATGAAGTAACATTAGCCTTATTATAATATATATGTATATGATAATGTATAAAAAGAAATTACATAAAATAATGTACAGAACATGAAAATATAACTACTCCAAAATGAGTAATCAAATGACGTATGATGGTGAACATAGATTAAAGAAGTATGAAATGAAGAAAAAGGAAACTAATTGAAATCAAATTAAAAATAATAAGAATAATTTAGGAATGAAATAGTTTATGAGGCCAATATATGATGCACACGATCGTATGAGGACTAGAATTGGGAATATCCTAGAGCCTAAAACGCAGCAGTACACTGTGGGCTAAAATGTAAGAACATACAAATATTAGGGAACATTTAAAAAATAAACAAAGCACAAACAGAAGCCGATTGAAAATTGGCGCCAAAGAGGAGGACCAAATGCGCCATTAACCAATTTGAAACAAAAGAATGCGGATCCAATGTTTTGGATTGGGTCAACACGCGTGGGTCCCCTCCTTTAAACTCCATCATTTCCAAATCTGATGCTAAAGTTTAATTCCCATTCATTTCCTTCTCAAAACTCACCAACCTTTCATTTTTATTTTTAAAAACAGAAGCTTTAACCCCTCCCCCTAGTGTCTGCCTAAACCATCATTTATTTGATGGCTGACTGTGCACCAATGGCGATCGGACCTTGTCAACGGAGGACACGCCCACGGAGATCGGGTAAGCGCACTCCTTCTCCCTTTTTTTCTTTCTTTTTTTTTAAAGAAAAAACTTAAAATCTTATGCTATTCTACCAAAAAAACAAAGCAAAATCTGATGAAAATAAAAATAATAATAAAGAAAACAATCCTAGCCCGAATCTCCATGTTTCCTTTCAAAACACACTTTTCGTTTTCTATGACAAAAAATCACAAGCAGATCGAAAATGAAGAAGGAAAAAAAAGAAAAAAAAGCAAAATCACCTTTCAATGACTTTTTTAATTTCTTTTTTGCTATTCAGTATGTGTGTATTCTGTCTCTTTTTTTTCTAAAGAAAAATCCTCAGAGAGGTTACACTTTTTTTTATCCCTTTTCTTGTTTCTATTTTTCTCCTCAAAAAAATCTATCTTCCCCTTTTACAATATTCTTATTTTTGTACCCAAAAAATCTGAGATTTCAGGCTTTATAGACGAAATACCATGGATTTGCTATTATCTATTTCCTTGTTCTCTTGCTTTTTTTCTGCCCCTTTTTGTTTTTTCTTCTTTCTTTCTTTGTGTTTTGTCTGCTACTGTTTGCGTTTTATTTTGGTTCTCTGTTGTTATTTTGCAGGTGATGGGACGATGGGATGAGGTTAGGTGGTGGCAGTAGGTACAAAGGCTGAACATAGGGCTAGGTTTTTTTTTTCTGATTTTGTTTGGGCTAGGGTTAGTTTGGTTTAGGTTGAAATTGGGTTGGGCAATTTGGGCATTCTACATATATTATCCATTTAATTTCAATAATATGTTAAAAAATATTTGGGTAAATTACACCATTAGTCACTATTATGGTAAGTTTTCGTTTTGATCACTTAACTAAAAAAGTTACAATTTGGTCACTAAACTATTCAAATATTTTTATTTGAGTCGCTGAACTATTTAATTTTTTTTAAGTCACTAAGTTGTTATTTAAAAAAAAGTTTCATTAGTGAACTCCAAGTGACAATTCGACAATTAGTATGGTGGATCAGCACTCATTTATGAGTAGAAGAACATACATTAGATCTAAGTTGATTTGGTGATCAGTGTCGGAGATCGGAGAAAATAATTACTTGTATTTTTGTTCGTAAATTTGTGACGTCTAAAGTTATTCCATGAAAAAAAAGTTGAAATAGAAGAGAAATGAAAGGAAAGTTTTCAATTGGTGCAAGCAATACAAAAAGAGAAAGGCATACAACATCGATTTTAACACTTCGGTGACTTAAATGAAAACTTTTGACATGAAAAAAAAGTTGAAATGTAAAAGAGAAAGGGAAATAAAACTTTCGATTAGTGCCGGTAATGCAAACAGAAAAAATCATATATAGCATTGATTTTAACAATCCATTTATTTAAATGAAAACTTTTGAATAATTCAATGACTAAATTGTAACTTTTTTTAGTTAATTTGACCAAAATGAAAACATACCTATACTTTCGTGACTAATTGTGAAATTTACCCAAATTATTTTCATAGCTTTGCACGCGGGACAGCCCTCGCTCCGCTCGTGACTGACACGTGCAGAGTATCACTATCGTGTTTTTTATTCTTTTGTGAAAAAGAAGAAGGAAAGAAAAAATTAATTTCTCCACCCCGGTATTCCATTCCTTTCGGTAGATTCCTCTGGACTTAGCTAAAACGAATGAGAAGCCGACAACAAATTTTAGCGTATCCACGTGTTTGTTGGATGTAGCGAGTTTTTTAGAGCTTTGCGTACTCGAAACGATTGCAATTTGACCAGTCTTCTTCATCGACGGTTGAAATTGGAAGCTGGACTGTTCACGAGATCCAGATTAGCGCGTGGAGGTGAAACAAGATAAGGTGAGTTGGCATCGGCAAATAAGAGCTCCGAGATTTTGTGGGCCCATATTCTATTTCCATCTTTTCTTATTTTTCTCTTTTATCGTTACAACTGGCATGGAGTGGCTCGTGATTGTAATTGTAACCGGTTTGTTTTCTGTTCTTTTTCTTTTCTACGGAATCCTATGATGGTGGATCGGACGGCCAAGGATGATTGGAAATAGGTGATGAATCAGTGATATTTTAGCCGACAACGAATAGGTGATGCAGGATCACCTCTAACTGATGTAATAATAAATGATTAATTAAATCAGAGAGGTTGAACTATTAAAATTATAACATTTTGGATTCAAATTCTGTAAATATTTTTTAAATTTTATATAAAAAGATAAAATTATTTTCAAAATAATATTTATTATTTTATAAAAAAATAAGTATTTTTTTTTGTATTAAATTCGACTAAATAATGTAAATTCTTACTAAAATTTATCACACCTACTCACCTATACCAAACAACTTTTTGAGTGTTGACTTTTTAATTTGACCTGGTGATAAAAGGGTAATTTGCTACATTGCACAAAAAATAAAAAATTAAGGTGAGTTTTTAACGATGTCACCCCTATCTCTAATTATCAAAAAAACAAATTCATCACACCTAATGATGTGAAGGTGGAAAGTGATAGTTTGCAAGCCACACAACTTTTATATGGTGTTACAAAGAGGGGCTGTCAGGAGTATTCGAAATTTATGCTGTAGACAATTGAACGTTAAAAGGTATTGTTTGGATTGTAATGTAATAATTGAGTTTGAATATTATTTCTTGCAATTATGCAAAAATGATATGTTTAGATAATTATTGTAATTTATGACTTTTATTGAATTTGGTGTAATTAAAGCTACAATTATACTTTTTAATTTTTTGGGAGAGAGTAAGAATTGGAGTACTTATACAATTAATTTTACCTAAATTCAATTTTAAAAAATTATTTTTATACAAGTTATAAAAATTATATTATAAACATGTATCAGTATTTGGGATGATTATCATAAAAAAATTATTATTTTATAAATCTTAAAATATTATATTATAAAAATAATGTGTATTTTTCATAAAGTTATAAAAGAATAATATTATTTAAATCTTGTTTTTTTAAATTATGGTAAAAAAGTTTATTATAAAAAATAATTTATATGTTATAACAATGTTATAGTATATTTATTTATAAAATGTTGCGGCCAAGAAGTATGAACATAACTAATTTATGTGTCCATGATATATATTATAAAAAAATAATATACTTATCCATAAAAAATGTTATAATATTTTATCATTACTTATTTATAAAAAATAATTTTCTAAAATTTTGACAAAAATAATATTATTTATAAGAAGCGTTATGAAAGTTTTGAACAATTTTATATTATTTTTTACTTGATTTTTGCGTTATAAAAAATGGATATAACCTAACATAAGTTGTAATACCCTCGCCCGACTCGGTCGTCGAGTCCGAGTTACAATATGCTACAATCATTGTCAGAATAACTACCGATAAAAACACAGTAATTATATCAATCAAATAAACATTTATAACTTAAGCACATTCATAATACAATTCACAACTAAATATGAGCCTTAATTGAACTTATGAAAGCTCTTTTGTTAACCCAAGCATGAATTAGGATCAAATTGCAAAGTTTTGAAAATCCAGGATTAACGTCGCGACGTCGCCAAACAATTTGTCATGTTGTGACGTCCGGCCACTCAGCGTCAGGACGTTACAAACTGTCGGCTAATGCTGCAGCATGGGGAGTTTTTCATCTCGGCATGGACTCTGTTTTGGTATATTTTAGGCTATTTGGTACCTATTCCATGCCAAGCCAAAGCATTAGCTCAATTGGTGCATAGTACACACTTATATCCTGCACAAAATCAATCCAAAAACATGTTTAACCATTCATTTGATTATTTCTAAACTTCCATTCCAACATTTTCATAAATTTGGCAACAACAAATCAATCTAACCATATCAATTCAATCAACCAAGTCCTTGGTTCATAATCATCCATTTTACTATGTCTTATCACACTTAAAATACCATTCAAATAATGTTCATTATAACATAACACATTACCATGTATTCTTATCACTTTTAACCATACCATATCAAAACATATTCAAAGCATCAATTGGATGATAGATCAAGTATTACTACATGTTACCATAGCATTATTATTATACTATTCATTTAGTCATTCCACACTTCAAACGTTAAACATCTCAAACCAATTTATCCATCCAAGTAAACACATTTAATAACATTTAAATACATGCCACATAACTTGTAACACCCCTAACCCATGTCCTCGCTAGAACAGGGTTTCGGAGTATTACCAGATTTTACCTATCAAACAAATATAAATTACAAACATTTTATATCATATAATATTCATATAAAAAAATAATCAAACTCATATATATTATCCCTTATTTGAGTCATCGAGGCCCAAAATACGCGTTACAAACAAATCGGGACTAATTTGAAAACTCAGGAAATTTTTTGAAAAATATTAAAAAATTTTAAGGCTGCAGGGTTCACACGCCCGTGTGACTCATATGGCCAATAGACACACCCGTATCTTAAGCCGTGTGGGCATTCGAAATAGGGACACAAGGTTGTGTCTCAGCTCATGTCCATGCCCATGTAACTTTCTAACTTGGGTCACACGGCCAAGCCACACGCTTGCGTGCTAGACCGTGTGCCCTTTCAAAATGGCCTCACACGCCCGTGTGTCTAGCCGTGTGGACTCAGAATGTACCTTAAACAACAAGTTTACCGTTCCCTGCAAGCTTGGACACTAAGTAATTCAAAAATCATTCGTTTAATCAGTTCAAAACACAATCAAACACATTCAAATCATGTCAAAACAACCATCCTAGGTGTCTAACCAATATACCCTCATTGGTATCACATTTATATCATCAAAGCATTATTCAAGTCCAAATTATCAACATACCTAATTTAATCCATTTTGCCTAGTTTATGAATACTTAAATATCAATTTAACTTGCCATACTATAACTTCAGACACAAACACATATTCATATGTATATAGTAAACCAATATTAAACTTATAACCCCATTTACAATCAAAACACAAAATAACTATTATTTAGACACCCTAGGTACATGCCGACACAAAATGATAAACATTACCACGTTTGAGATCGGGATCGTTGTTGGATGCTGAATCAACCTGTAATGGCCTAAATTCAAGGTTATCGAAACAGTGGTTTCGTAACCACAAATTTGATTTAAAGAGAAATTTATATTAATATTTTTGCATTAATATTTATATGATAGGAAAATCGTATTAAAATATCGATAGAAAAATTTTACCGATTTAGTGGTTAGTTAGAAAAAAAAGGAATTATTGAAGGAATTGGGTAAAAACAAAGTATCGAGACCTTGATCTCGTAAACTGAGTAGGAAATATTTTTATAAATATTTATAAAATTTTAGTGATGTGGTATTAAAATTTCGTTAGAAAATTTTAACGTTTGGGTAGGTAATTAAATGAAAAAAACTAAATTGGAAAAGGTGTAAAAGTTGCTAGAATGATTAAATAGCTTAAGTGTCTAATGAGAAAGGATTTAAAAGGAAATTAGACCCAAAATTTATTTGGGCTGGACGGCAAGGGCATGAAATCAGCAGGAAAATTGATGATTTAAGGGCAAAATTAGAATATTGCATAATTTACTAAATAAAGAGAGGACTAAATAGGAAATATCTAGATTTCTCTTCATTTTTTTTCATTCTAATCAGCCAAAACACCATAGGAGGGGTTCTTTAAGCTGGTATTCCATAATTTTTACACCAAGTGAGTTAATTCTTTCCTTTTTCTTATAATTTTTGTGTTTTTAAGACTTTTACAACTAGGTCCTACTATTAAATTCATTAGTTTTTTATTTCATGGATGAAATTGAAAGTCACCATGGTTGAGTGCTGTAAGTTTATGATGAAATAGAATGAAATTGAAGCTTTAATTTGTTTATAAGATGATTTTATTAGGTAATTTCAATAGAAATTGATTTTTAGAACCTAATTGTGAAAATGTTTGGAATTAAAGTTTAGTGCTGAAATTATGATTTCCAAAGATTGTAAACTAGTTAAGGTGATAGACTAAAGTGTTAATTGAGAAAAATCAGCTCAATTGAGTAGGGACGAAATTATCATTTATTAAAAGCCTAGGGGAAAAATGGTAATAAACAGCTTGCATTAAAACAATTTTGGACAGCAGCAGTAGACTAACTTTGAAGAATCATCATAAATTGTAGAAATCGAATTAGAAGATGAAAAAAATATGAAATTAAATCTTATTGATTTTAGTTTCTCATAGAAGAAACGGTGTAAGAAATGAATTTTTAAATCATGAGATATAATAAATTTTGTGAGACAATGTCAGAATGAATTCGGGTTCCCCTGTTCTGACTTTGAAAAATCATAAAAAATTGAATAAAAATAATTATGAGATTAAATTTATATTTCTATAATCCTGAATGAGTCTATTTTTAATAAAAATAAACGATAACATTATTTGAATCCTGTATGAAGAGATAATTAATTTTTAGTAAAGAAAGGTCAGAACTGTCAGACAACAGAATAGGGGTGACTTTAAAGAATAAATTGTACTTATTGGATAAAAAAATCATGAAAATTTTATGATAAGAATATATGTGAGTCTAGTTTCAGGGAAAATTAGCGGATCCTAATTTGGAGTTCTGTAGCTCAAGATAAAAATAATTTAGTGACTATAACTCAAGTAGATAGCTTTGAATGAACTATAAATAATAGTTGAATTATAGAGAATGTTGCATATGAACATGAAATGTATTAAATTGATAATTAAATTTATTTATTTAGATTCAGAAAATTCAAATACGAAGCTAGATCTAGGAAAAGAAAAAGTTCAGGATCAGTAGATTTGTGTATACGAAAAAGTATTGAGGTAAGTTCGTGTAACTTGAATTATATTCTTAAATGTTTGAAATGTATGTTATTGATGTGAATATGATTTTAATATTCATTGTATGAAAATTGATGAAACATTGATATATTTGATAAAAGGGGAAGAAATTCTGGCTGAATTAAAGGAAAATTCGATGGATCTCTGAAAAGGAATTGATGGTAAAAAAGATCTAGCCCGGACAGGTGATCTTATCTTGATATAGCCCTCCCGAAGAATATGTGGAAAATGGATTTAGCCCGGACGGGTAATCCGCATTAGGGTCTGAATTTAGCCTGGACTGGTAATTCAGATCCAAACTCATTAGAGTATTTGTCGTTCAGGGGATTTAGCCTGGACTGGTAATCCCGACAATACTCTATGAGTTTATATTACAGGGGATTTAGCCTAAACTGGTAATCCCGCTGTAAGGATGAGGTTCATGAGAGTGTGCTCTCTGAAATGGAAATGTGCGCACATTTATATGAATTGACGGATCCGGAAATTGTACACTAAAAGTGTATCTCTGAAAATCTATTGAAAATTCCAAGAAATTCAACGGGATAAATATGGAAAAATAATAAGGGAATGGAAATCATGGTATTGATGAGCTCATCAATCATGTTATATATATTATTGACACATGGAAATTATTGTACTAACTTGAATGTTGAGTTTGTGCATGTTAGGGTAATAATACATTGAATGGATATTTGAATGTTTATTGCATTGTATTGAAAATATTAGGTAAGTATAATTCTTGTTGCATGAGCTTTCTAAGCACAATGTGCTTACCCTATTTCCTTTTTCCATGTTTTGTAGTGTTAAGAGCTCGGAGGTTAGATTTGGTCAGAGACATATCACACTATACACTTCAAGATTTTGGTATATTAAGAAACTTTATTTTGGAAATCAATGGCATGTATAAGCTAATAAAGTAAATGTTAATGTGATACGAATGTAAGGTCAGCCATTGATATGGCTAACAAATCTTGGTTTTGGTATGTGATGAGGTTATCTTATAAATTTGCATGAATCTATCTTGAAAATATGTTGAATTGGATTGGTTGATGTGGATTGGTCTCGGTTAATATTGCAAGGAAGGTTAGATATCTATAAAGGGGCTATATTGAGTAAAAAAAAATTTTAATTTGTAAACTCCGGTAATGCCTCGTACCCTATTCCGGCAATAAATACGGGTAGGGGGTATTACACGACGATCAAAAGTTAAATACTTAACTTGTGCACGGAAAACAAAGCCGTACGCTGAGTAAAACTCAGTGATATTTATATAATCCGAATATTTAAAGACGAGATTACAAATGTATAATTAAAATATAGACACATATTAATATTTAAAAATTATCACAACTATCATATGCCAACTCTTTGAATTCATACATGATAGCATATCATAATTCATTTGTTTCACAGTATCCCAATTCTCATACTTGCTATATAAATAGCTTTTCACAATTTGATTCACATTTTATTCAAACAATGGCATTATCCATTCCATATTCAATTCACAAGTATATAACTCATATATTCCATGTATTTATAACATATTTCACATTCTATTTTCAATTCACTATATCACCTTCATTTCTCATACCATGTGTAACACCCCCTACCCGTATCCATTGCTGGAATAGGGTACGAGGCATTACCGGAGTTTACTGAACATTTTCAGATAATTCTGAGTCATTTATTATTTATATTTTAGAAATAATCATAACATCTCTCTATTGGGCCCTCGAAGCCCCAAACATACATTAGAAACCAACTGGAATTAAATCGAGTATGAGCAATATTTCATCAATTATCATGAATTGAACATTCAAATCATATTTTCATCACATAACCACATATTTCAAGTATTTAAAATACAATTCAAGTTACACAAACTTACCTCATTGCTTGTTTGTGTTTATAACTTCATTAATCCGATATCTTTTATTTTCCACGATCAAGTCTCATTTTTGAGTCGTCCGGATTTTTATAAATAAATTTGATCATCATTTTCATTCATTTCATATTCTAATGCATTTAATTAATGCTCTAGGAAAAATTATCATTTTACCCCTAAACTTTTAATTAATGACGATTTCATCCTTAGGGTCAGGAAAATAAAATTCTTGCAATTTAATCCTTATTTCTAGATATTATTCTCATACATATTGATAACAATCCATGAATTCTATAAAATATCAGAATTTTCCATAATTTCAACACTTTTCAAGTTAATCACTAAAACATGTTTTCCCTCGATCTTGAACTAAATTAATAATTTCATTCAATTTTGTAATTTAAATAATAAAATAATCCATTTCATGCAATTTGGTCATTTCTGACATTTTTACAAAATTACCCATAAAGTTTTACTTTTATTCAATTTAGTCCCTGAGCCTAAAACATGCAAATTAGCCATGCTAGATGAATATTCATACATATTTTTCCTCCTCCTCCTCTCCATCCCACATCCTTAGTGTATATAACACACTTGTAAGTAACATTATCTATAATTTTTATTATTTACTTTTATAAATATTCAAGCTGTCCATCTGTGTCATAGTCACTAAATTAATTATAACTCGAGCTACAGAACTCCAAATTAAAATCTGTTAATTTTACCTGAAACTAAACTCATATATATTCTTACCATAAAATTTTCAAAATTTTTTAGTTTAGTCATTAGGTACAGTTTATTCTTTAAATTCACCCCTATTCTGCTGTCTGACAGTTCCGACCCTTTTTCACTAAAAATTAATTATCTCACAGTAAAGAACTCGGATAATATTACCGTTGATTTCTCCTGAAAATAGACTCATTATGAATTCTAAAAATATAATTTTAAGCCTCTAATTATTTTTCTTCAATTTTTGGTGATTTTTCAAAGTCAGAACAGGGGAACCCGAATTCATTCTGACATTGTCTCACAAAATTAATTATATCTCATAATTTACAATTCAATTGCTTACACAGTTTCTCTATAAGAAACTAGACTCAATAAGCTTTAATTCCATATTTTATTCATCCCCTAATTCAATTTATACAATTTTTGGTGATTTTTAAAATTTAGACTACTGCTACTGTCCAAAATAGTCTTAGTGCAAAATGTTGATTTTCTACTTTTAATTTCAATTTAATCCTAACTAAATTCACTTACTTTTCTATCTTAATTCATAATTTATTTCTACTCAATTTTTAACTAAACTCATACTTAACTATTAAATTTTCAGCATATTTTCCTAATTTCGAAATTTAATCAATTTAGTCCCTACAACATAAAACTTATGAATTACTTTACAATTCAATCCTTATTTCATTTCTAACTTGAATTCCTATCAATCTAACACCTAATTCATCTTTTTATTCAACATGAACAATATTTAAAAATCTAATAACTTTCAAAATATTCACTTAATTTCATCAAAACCTTGTCCCAAAGCTTCCAAAACATCAAAATTAAGTAAAAAGGGCTAAATTGACTTACCTATTTAACTTTCAAGCCTTGAAATCCCAATTTTTCTCTTTTTCCTTCTTTCTTTTGTTTCCTTCCTTCTTTCTTTCCCCTGCTCTCAGTTTCGTTTCATCATTTCCTTCTTTTTCTATTATTATTATTATTATTCCTTTTACTTTATATATATATTATAATAACTTAATAATAGCTATAATAAAATATCTATTTAATATCCAATATCTATTTTACATTTGTATACACATATATTATTACATTTGTCTTTCTTTAATCTATTTATTATATAAATATCTTTTACTTAATAATATATAATTTAATAATATACTTATATAATAAGTAAATATACATGTATTTTACAAATGTATGTATATTAGTATCACACATGTCACTATACATACCATACATTTGTCAACTTTTTATTTATTTATCATATAATATTAATTTAATAATAATAAATACATTAATATTTACTTAAATAATAAGCAAATAAATATATGTATTACAAATGTGTGTATTATATTTATTATACTTGTATTTTATTTTTGCCATACACTTGGCACTCTTTTTGGTTTATTTACTTATTTAGTTCTTTAATTTTCTTTATTCTATAATTAAACTTTCACACTTCATTCAATTTAATCCTTTCATCTAATTATCATTTATTTAAGCTAATTTTCTTCATTAAACTTAAATTAATTACTCTCTTAACTTCGTAAATATTTTTAATAAATATTTATAAATCTATTTTTCAGAAATGGAGACCCGAAAATGCATTTTTTTGATAACTGTAAAAATTCGGTTCATTACACCATGCCATTTCAATACCAATTATAAAACTTTATTATTTATTTACCCTTATTAACATGACTCGAACTCGGGCTCAAATGGATACATAGATCTAACCAACACACCAGTTTGGCACCCAGTGCCTCATCAGATAATTCGAAGTAGTAAATTGACACTCAATGTCTCATCGAATAAATTTGAAGTAGTAATTTGACACCCAGTGTCTCATCGATTAAACCGAAGTAAATTGGCTCCCAGTGTCTCATCGACTCAAAGTTGATGAAATCCCTAAATTCTTCCTATCCTATGGCATGTCATTTATATCCGACTCAGCCCGATACAATTAATAGGGTTTAATTTCACATTTCAAAAACAACCAATATCCAATATCAAATTTCCATCAACTTTAATTCAATTCAATACCAAAATGCCAAATACTCACCTCAACCGCTTACCATAAGCATTAAATCAAAATACAACAATTAATAACTAAATTTGGATTATAGAAATACAAATTAGAAATTTCGAGCTATTCCCCATCGACTTTATCTTTTCCCTTTTTAGTTGAAGATCCCGGTACGACGTTAGCTACGGAATCAAAACAATTAAAATTCATCAATACAACACAATTCAATTTCATTTTGAATATTTCAATTTTTTTGCTCAATATTTGCCTAATTTTCAATTTAGTCTCTAAACCAATACTAACTTTATTTCTTTACAATTAATTCTATTTTTTCACACAGATTTCACTTTAAACTAAATTTAACTCCCTATTTTTATTTAAATCCCTATATTTCAAAATTTTCACAACTTAGCCCCTATTATTCAAAATTTACCATTTATTCTACAATTTCGTCCTTTTTCATTTTTAGCTTAAAAATCTATCAATTTAGTCCCTAATACTAAAATTATTCAACATTTAAAAACTCAATAATTGCTAAAATTTTAACATGGGTCGGGTAGTACTTAGCACCGGGATTCAAAAACATAAAAATTATAAGAAAAATAGACTAAATTGACTAACCAATTGAACTTGAAAACTTTGAAACCCTAGCCTTGTCTTCCTCCTTTCTTTCTTTCCCCTTTTTCTTTTCTTTCTTTTTCTTTCTATTTCGTTTAGCCTTCTTGCCTTTTTATTTATTTATTCATTTGCTTATTATAATAATAATAATAATATAATATATATACTTAAATATTAAATAAACATATTTTTATTAATATATACATATGTTTATTAAATTTACACATGTAATCACTAATACTATCCACTTGTTAAAATAAGGTTTAATTGCTTCTTTAGTCTTTTTAATATTTTTTAATCTATAATTTAACTTTCACCCTATAGGCAATTTAGTCCTTATACCTAATTACTCTTAATTCATGCAAATTTACTTAACCAAAACGTAATTAACTACACAATTAACTTCGTAAATATTTTTAATAAATGTTTATGAGTTTGATTTACAAAAATGAAGTCTCGTGAATACATTTTCCAACACCCTTGACTATCGGGTCGTTACATAACTAGACACAGAACGTTCCAAAAGCTACCGATTTGACGACTGGATAATATGAGCTTTGAGATGATCCAACTGATAGGATTCCCCAAATGGATAACTATAAAAAATAAAACAACAACAGAGTAAGCTTTTCGAATGCTTAGTAAGTTCATAAGTTTTAAAGAAATAAATTTACCTCAATTCACAATTAACATAACGAATTAGCTAACTAAACAACTTTCTAATCTTCACATTTCACAACAGTAAGATGAGATTATCAAATATGAATCATATAACATTTCAATCTATATAATACAAATTTAGTACCATTAATCAAAATCATCGAACATATACATCATTTACATCATTCCATTTACATATAGACATTTGAGCACAACCTTGTAACATTATTTCATCATTTCCCTTTTAAAATTTAATCTAGTAGCCCGATGAACTATAATAAATAAATTCGGATACACGGGTAACTACACCACACTAGAGGCACCAAAGTGCAAACCTATACAAGTGTGCAACTAATCCTATTGGCATGTCAATTGTATTCTATCCTTTAATATGTTCACTCGAGCACAATTAACTCATTTAACCATCTTTTTACAATTTAGTCCCTATCTCACCTTTTTGAAACCATTTTGTAAATAACTCAAATTACATGTACAAAGATTATAATTCAAGTACACATAACAATTAAATATATCTATAGCATATAAACTTACCTAACAAAACTCAACCAAACAAGTTGAATTGTAGAGGCTATTCAACAATTTTCCTTTTCCCCCTGTAATCCTCGACTTGATTCAAATCTTGATCTATACGATAATTTAATTTCAATTTATCAATTCCAATTATCCTATAACATCCAAATATATGCATATGACATTTTAATTTTATTTTACAAAAGTTCTCTAAAATTTCACATTTAATTCAATTTAGTTCCTAAAACTGAAATTGCCATAACTTTCAAATTTGAGTCTCGATTTTAAAATCGATCTCAATTTCATCCTTTTATAAATTAATCATTTTTTTCATTATTAAGCTTAAAATCTAACCAAATAACATCAAAAATTTCAAGAAATCATCAATGATAACTTTTGTAACCTTTAACAGTTTCACAAATTAATCTCTAAGCTAGCTAAATCAAGCTTTCAGGATCTCAAAAACATAAAAATTATAAGAAAAAAACTTAAAACAGCTTACCAATTCTAAAAAACAAAGTTTGGATGATGGAAGGTTTTTCTTCTTCCTTTAGAAATGGTTGGAATGAAAAAGATGATAGAAATAGGTTTTATTTTCTTTATAATTTCCTTTTATAAAAAGATGATAGAAATAGGTTTTATTTTCTTTATAATTTCCTTTTATACTTTGATTAAAACTAAATAACCTTAATTAATCTTAATCTAATCATCATTAAACTAAACTAAGTGGATGATGACATCACCATCCACCATTCACAACTAAAAAATAGTTTAATTGTTTAATTGGTTCCTAAATTAAATAAAAATTCATAATGATATAACTTTTATCACTTTTACGATTTAATCCTTATACATTAATTAACTATCTATTCGGAAAAATTAAAGGATCAAACTTTAATCAAACTTTAATTAAACTTTATACTAATCCATAAATATTAAATAATAATATTTACAAACTTACTCGTTGAAAATGGGGTTCCAAAACCATTGTTTCTGACACCAATAAAAAACGGATTATTACATAAGTCTTTCTTCAAATTAAGTTTATATAAGTTTTTTTATAATTAAAGCTACAAACTATTTTGATTGTGAACCCAAATATTTTAAGGTCCATGCTAATTATCCAAATAGAAAATGTTTTCTTACATTATATCATGATGTATGATATTATTTGAAAGAATAGTTTTAGATAGAAGCACAATAAACAGCTTGCAAACTACTTAATTTGAAATATTCAATGCTTCAAAATGTGATTGAGAAGACATTTGTTGTTCTAGTTTTTTTTCTTATATTAACAACATCACCTTAGTATAACATAAAAAAGCAATGTTAGATTGTACTAACATGTTTCATATTTCATAACTTCAATCATATGTAGAATTGAGATGATCTATAGTTTGAATAATACATCAAAGAAGGAGATTTTCGAAGTATGGATCTTGATAATCTCAATTATGCAGATTCAAATTCAAATGATGATGAACTCGACCAAAAACCAACAGATAATGATAAGAGCATGTGTTAAAAACTTAAAGGGAATAACCAAACAAATATGAACTTAAACTATTAGATAAAATTGAATATAAAATTTATTTTCTATTGTTATTTTTTAGTAATTGTATTATCAACTACTTGTTGAGACTGACACAAAATATATGATAGTTTGATTTTAATTCTTGTTACTTGTTTAATTTTTTTTTATCTTACTAATAATCTTTATAGTAATTAATATTTTTTCAAATTGTAAATTATGTAATTGTGTAATTACAATTTATATTACCAAACATGATATAAGGAATTGTGATGTAATGACAATATGTCAGCCAAACACGTATAAGAAATTACAATTTATTGTAATTATAAAAGAGTGTAATTACTACATTGGTAATTACATTTTCATTCAATTACTATGTATTGTCCAAATAGACCTGCTCACATTTACAGGATTGGCCCATCGTATCGGTACAATCAAGAATCAATTGAGATATCGATTAAGAATAAGAGGTTGGGTCAGTTGACCCTCCAACTGGTATGGACCAATTGAATCAGTTTTTTCTCTTTTTTATTTTTATGATCTTTTAATCGCATTGATTGATCCATTAAATAGGTGATTTGACCACCAATCTGATTCTGAAAACCTTGAATTTAAGTGGGAGAAACATTAGCAATTATGTAACTTAATTGCATTAATGTTGGTACTCTCCTAAGAGTAATTATATTTAATAATTAAAAACCTATTTTTTAGTTGATATTTTAAGAGCATATATTAAATTAATGTTTTTTAAATACAATATTAGAGGTTGGGTAATACAATTCAAATTTTTATTAAACGAGTGTCTAATAATGATTTTAAGCATCCTACATTCAAGTCAATAAAATCTAAAATTTTTTAAAAACATATTTCTTCTAACCAAACATTTATTTTAAAACAGTTTTAAAATTAATATAACTAAATTAATTAAATAACATATGAGCATATATATACATATAATATTTTAATATAAAAATATAAATTTAACATTTTTTAGTATTTTTCATGTCAGTTTTACCGTTCATATTCGAGATTGTCACCTCCAAAAATACTATTTAAAGAAAGAGTTTATTTAAGAAGAAGTTTTTAAAGATATTTAAAAAAATCTACTAAATTAAAAACTGATTTAAAACAAAATCATTTTAGTAAATATATATTTATTTAAAAACGTGTTCAATAAATTCATAATTTATTACAAATTGGTGTTGTTTGATATATTAAATTAAATACTGAAAAATCAAACAAAGAATTTTACAAGTGCTAAATTTATATTATAAAATTGTACATTTTGTTAGTAAAACTTAAGTGTTTTTATATAATTTAGTCCTTTGATAATATAAATATTAAATTTAAAAAATTCTTGTTTCATAATTTTAATATTATTAATATAATGTTTTATAATAGTTTAGATAGTTTTGAGATAAAAAAATAAATATATTAATTTTTTTACAAAAGTAAATATAATTAACTTTCTAAAAATAAAATGAACTTAATTTTTTCCCAACTATCTACCAACTTATTCAATTCAAAATTTTTTTTATAAAAAATTTAAATTAAATGAAAATTTATTAAAATTATCAAATACAGTTTTAAAAAATTAATTTTGAATAAAATGAAAATTTTTAATGATTTATTAAAAACACCAATATCATCCTAATACTATAAATTCAACATGACTTACTTAAAAATAAATAAATAAATATATATATATTTGCTTTAATAATGACATACACGTTTCAAATAATTAATCTTATGTTTTTTTTTAATCTAAATACAATTAATGGTGAGTAGATATTTTTGTTTTAGACCTAACTTTAATAAATCGTGCTGAGATTAAATTATAATTAATCATCTTTTAAGATATCTAAGCTATCCCACCTTGCATATAGTTATATTAAAAACGATTTAAAGTTAGAACTGTGGATGCCTCCACTTCATCAACCATTTTCAAATCTCATTAAATACAGGCCAATTTTTTTTATTTTTTTTATATATTCAAGTTGTTTAATTTGGTTGTTGAATTTGTTAATAAGTGATATATGATTATACTTAAAATAATAAGTAATTAAAACCAAAATTAAAAAAAATTAAATCTGGCATAATAAACAAATATTAATTGTGAATTGATTGATGTCTTTTTTCCCAAAGTTAATTGGGTAAATGTTGAGAAGATGCGAATTATTTTTCTTCAAGTGTCAATGAGATCGTTGCCATAGAAATTAGTGCCAAGCTCGGGTTTAGGAGGGTGAAGGACTTGGGTACTTATTTGAGATTGCATGAAATTGTAAGTGTTTTCTTTTTAGTACCAAGAGTGAAACTTACAAAATATGTGATCATCATCATTTTTAATATGATTTTAAAAGACATCTACAATTAGATTGAGAGATTTATTCCTGAATTCATTTGGAGTTGGAATAATGAAAGTAAGATGGGAAATAATTTGGCAACAGCTTAATAAGGGGGCTTAGCATTGAGAAAACTGTTTGATCAGAACATGTCTTTATTGAAGTTGAGTTTTCGTATTATCTCTAATTTAGATTTCCATACAAACCAACAGTTTGTGCAATTGACCTCCAAGAAGTTGAGGTACTAGCTGGGAGAAGGCTAATTAGTGACGGATATAAGGTTGTTGAACTGGCTTTCGGCCGTGTTGTAATATTGCATGAAAGGTTACACCAGGAGCTTGGGTAGCTGCTTAGCCTTGCAAGCTAAAATGTGGTCAATTTGTGATAAGTTCCTCACCGCAAACAAGTCAAGCAACAACAACAACATAGGCTTTATTGAGTTTATTCTATGGGAAGTCTGATTAACCCGCATTTATCAAGAGGCAAATGGAGCGGTTAATTTTATGGCTAAATTTCTTTTCGACAAAGAACCTTGACTCCAAATTTTGGATCTCCACCAGCAAAAATTCGACCAGTCCTGTTCAATGACATCAATGGACTTCCTCATTGTAGACAAGTTCCTTTGGCTTTGTAACATTACTCGGTAACTTCCCCGTGTTACAAAAATAATAATAAGGGGATAGATCCGTTTATACTAATTTAAAATTATCTTAATTTTACACTATTTCGTATTATTTTATATGATTAATATTTTAATAATTTAACCGTTGAATTTAATGTTCATTCATATAAATTATTTTTATCAAATCTATTATAGTGTTAAAAGAAGGGGTTTTTTTTTCATGGTATAAAGTAAAATAAATATTATAAGTGTGATTTTAAAATTACCAAATATCTTTAAATTGTATTAAAAATAATAAATAAATAAAGACGTAATAATTTTTAAATCCGCTTGTAATAGTGTACTTTTATTATTATAATTTTACTATTAGTATACCTAATAAAAAACAATCAAGTTGATGGATCGTTAATACTAATATTCCTTTTATGGATCAGCAAAACAAGTGTATCAATTTGCATAAGTTTCCACATCGTGAATGTGGCAATGATAATAATGATGCAAATTTCACATTGGGTTTATTTCGTATACACCAATAAATTAAGCTGCCGACTTGGCAAACTTTATTTTCAGCTAGCCGATAACTATCAGTCCTTTGCTTTTATTGAATGTATCATGATGATATCCATAGATTCGGAATTGCAGAAAGAAAATTCCTTTTAAAGATAGGGTTTGGTTGGTGCCAAACCAAGAGATGTTGATAGCAGCTTAGTCAAACATAAACCATACTTTGGGTTACAATCTCTAGGTTAGGCATGGGAATATTGTGACAAGACTTGCAGAGAGATTTTCCCAGTTGAACTAGAATGATGTATTGGAATTCGATGGAGACTTGACGCCATATTGATGATTACAAGACTTGGCAACCATACCTAATATGTGGCTTCTGTCTATCAACCCTACGTTTTAGCACTTAAAGAGGTCGAAGTAATTATTGGAATAATCTTGGTTTTATTTTTGTGGCACGAAAATGATTAATTTAGAACTAGTAGACACCTTGGGTAACCAAAAAGATTAGCCAAAACCATATACTCCTCTGGCCCTACCACACTTCGTTTCCTCTTTTTTCCCATCATGGACTTGAAAGGAAAGAACGTATTTTAACGTGTGTAGATTACTATTATTAAAATGCAATAATGAGGACGAAAGTTAAAACACTGCTATTTTATTGGTACTGTTATCTAACCCTTATTTGGGGGATGCAGGCAAACTTCTCTGGATGTGTAAAAAATATAATGTTCATTGTCAGTTTCAATTGATTTTTTTTATTACAAAATGAAAAGCATTACAGTAACTAGTCTACTATAGCAATCTTTTTGCCTTTGGCATTTTCAATTAGCAAAAAAAATAAGTTGTGTAGGGGTGCAAATAGAAGAATAACTCCCGAGTCAAGATTTTGTGCCAAGTTCGCTAGATGATCTGCACATCGGTTCCTCTCTCTATGTATGTGTCTTATTTCAATCACCCTACTCTCCTTGACAAATTCCATGCAATCTCGAACTAGTGAGCCTAGTGGGTGAGTATCAACCACACCATCTTTCAAAGCCATTACCCCGAATCCATTTCAACTATCATATTAGATTATCCCTTCGCCTTAGCTAATAGAAATCCTTCCCTTACAGCCCAAAGCTCGGCATGTAAACTGTTAGCACTCCCAATCTTACACAAGAAACCAACCACCATGTTCATCCCGAATCAAGCCACCCGCTGCAGCACTTCGTGTCGACATTCGAACGCTGCGATCGATGTTAAGAATGTATGCGCATTTGAAGGTGGTCTCCTCCAGCTAACGCATCGCACAACAGTAACAAAGCATGTAATAGATTTCTTCCAAACATTATAAACGTCCAAGGCGAGCCTTTTAAAATAACCCACCACTTGCACGTTAGATTGACTTTGTCCTTGAAAAATCTCTATGTTTCTTCCCTTCCATAGTCCCCATATAATGGTCACAAAAAAGATCCCCCAAGGAAGCAACAAACTTGTTCAGACTTACTTTTGTTTTTTATCCGGTACTTCAAATCCATATTGAAGAAACTCAGTTCTTGTAAGAGAGCTTGAACCACACTCCAGACTTCTTTGGCCACTAAACAATCTCTAAGAATATGATCTGTAGATTCGATTAGATCACCACACCGTTGACAAGTCGGGACTGCCACTATATTCTTTCTATATCTTACTTGATTAGTATTAATTTTGTTAAAGATGATAAGCCAGATGAAGAACCTCACTCATTCCGGACATTTAAGCTTCCAAATCCACATCAAATTCTCTCTAGAATCACCCTCCTCCTATCTATTACATAGCGTATTATAAGCAGAGGAGACTGAGAATTGATCATCCTTTGTCAAACCCCAACAATATTTATCTTTCTCAGTTCTTAAAGAAGAAATAGGAACCGCTTTTATTTCCTCTACTATATTAGCAGGCATCAAGTTTTGAACCTCATGGAGCCTCTACGTCTTCGAGTCAGATAAGTAATGCTCAACCTTCCAATCAGCTTGATTAGAATCAGATAAAGGACGAGTGAATTAACGATTTCTCTCCAACCCACCAATCTTGCCAAAATCTCACTGTCATGCCATCACTAATTCACCATTAATCCCTTTTTTGATGAATTCTTGGGTAGTTAGTAATCCCCTCCAAGTAGAAAACGCATGTGCAGTCGCCGTACTGTCAATGAACTGAGTAGAATGCAGGTATTTTTTGTAGAACACATCACACCAAAGTGCATCGTGTTTGGTATGGGTCCCACTATGTGGGAAACCCATAATTTCTGCCACATTTTATTGTCTCTTTTTGGTTTTGTCAAAAACCATTTTTGGGGGCTTTTAACGGGTGATGTGGGCAGAAATTTTTGCAGAACTAAACAAAAAAAAATCTCAAATTAAAACAGAGAGAAAGAGAGAAGAAAATTTCAGTTTTTCAAGTTTGGTGCAGCAGTGATCAACTCTTCGATCGAAGGTTCATCCGTGGTTCGATTGAGCTGATTTTTGGACAGCAGCTAGGTGATAAGGTGTTCTTGACTTTGTACGGTCGGATTTTTCATCCGAGACTTGTAGCGTCAGAAATACCCATTTTTCAGCAGCTGCGTTTTTGGTGATATTCTCTCATTTTTCTCTCTTTTGCTAAAGATTACATATTGTTAGCCTTGTCGCAGTTGAATGCTTGTTGTAGGCTTGATATTGTGATCTTGTAGTCGAACATTTGATGATAGTAGAGCTCTTTATCGGACTCTAAAGTCCCGTGGTTTTTACCCTTGATTTAGAGGGGTTTTCCACGTAAAAATATCGGTGTCTCTATTTATTTTTGTTGTGGTTGCATTAGTTGATTTGTGGTTGATTAAGGTTGCTAGAGAACATATCTTATGCTATTGTGCTTGCCATAATTTTTGACAGGAGTTATAAGGAGAGAAAGAACACCGGTTGTGCTTTCGCTTTGTTTCGGTTGTTCGGTTTCTTCCCATCAAACTGGTACCAGAGCTTGGTTATTGTGTCAGGTAATTATAGAAATTAATACGAGCAAGATGATTATGTTGAATGGCACAAATTATCAACTTTGGCGGAATAAAATGAAGGACTTGTTGTTTGTGAAGGCTTTGCATCTTCCGGTCTTTACTACTCAAAAACCCGATTCGAAAAGTGATGAAGAATGAGAATTTGAGCATCAACAAGTGTGTGGCTTTATTCGGCAATTTGTTGAAGAAAATGTTTACAACCACATTGATCAAGAGACACATGCTCGAACATTGTGGGAGAAGCTTGAAAGCTTGTATGCTTCGAGGTCGGGCAATAACAAGTTGTTTTTGCTGAAGAAAATGATGGCGCTGAAATATAAAGAAGGAATGTCTATAGCTGACCATGTTAGTGAATTTCAGAGTGTGATGAATCAGTTGCTTGGTATGGGTGTCAAATTTGATGACGAGATTTTAGGACTTTGGTTGCTTGCTACTCTACCAGACTCTTGGGAGACCTTTCGAGTCTCACTCATTAATTCTGCCCCACAGGGTATTATTACTTTGGATTTGGCTAAGAGTGGTGTGTTGAATGAAGAGGTTAGAAGAAGATCTCAGGGTTCTACATCACAGTCCGAGGTGTTGGTTATCGAGAACAGGGGGAGAAACAGAGACAAAGATGGAAAGGGTAGAGATAAAAGCCGAAGCAAGTCAAGATCGAGATACAAGAATCTTGAGTGTCATCATTGTAGTAAGAAAGGTCATATCAAGAAATATTGCTTCAAGTGGAAGAAAGAGAACAAAGGTGGTGGTGATAAACACGATCGAAATGACGATGAAAAATCCGAGCGTGTTGCTACTGTTACTCGTGAAGATCTGTTAGTTATTTGTGATGAGAATTTGGTCAACGTAGCATGCGACGAGACTAGTTGGGTGATTGATACTGGTGCATCACTTCATGTCACGTCGAGGAAGGAATTCTTCACATCTTATACTCCTGGTGATTTTGGGGTATTGAAGATGGGTAATGATGGTTTGGTTTCGGTTATTGGTATGGGAGATGTTAGCTTGGTAAGTAACAATGGAACAAAGTTAACTCTCAAGGATGTCAGACATGCACCGGATGTCCGTTTGAATTTGATTTCTGCAGGAAAGCTTGATGATGAGGGATTCTGTAACACCTTCAGTGAAGGGTAGTGGAAGCTGACTAAAGGCTCCTTGGTTGTGGCTCGAGGAAAGAAGAGCTCAAATTTGTACTTGATGCAAGCTTTGACTTCTCGAGAGACGGTGAATGTGACACTGAATGACAACTCAACTGAGTTGTGGCATAAACGACTCAATCACATGAGTGAGAAGGGGCTTAGCTGTTTAGCGAAGAAGAATCAACTTTCGGGTTTAAAGAATGCTACATTGAAGAATTGTGCTCATTGTCTAGCAGGAAAGCAGAAAAGAGTTTCATTTAGAAGCCATCCTCCTCATAGGAAATCAGAGTTGCTAGAGTTGGTCCATTCAGATGTTTGTGGTCCGATAAAAGTAAGATCACATGGTGGTGCACTTTACTTTATGACTTTCATTGATGACTGTTCAAGAAAGCTATGGGTTTACACTTTGAAGTCTAAAAATCAAGTCTTTAAGGTGTTTAAACAGTTTCAAGCATCAGTTGAAAGGGAAACTGGGAAGAAGTTGAAGTGCATTCGTACTGATAATGGTGGCGAGTACACAGGGTCGTTTCATGAGTATTGTCTACGACAGGGAATCAGACATCAGAGAACACCACCAAAGACTCCACAGTTAAATGGGTTAGCTGAAAGAATGAACCGAACATTGATTGAGAGAGTCAGATGTTTGTTGTCAGATGCAAAGTTACCAAGATCGTTTTGGGCTGAAGCTTTGAATACAGTGACACATGTGATAAATCTGTCTCCTAGTGTTCCTTTGAAAGGTGATGTGCCAGATAGAGTTTGGTTTGGTAAAGACGTGTCATATGATCACCTACGTGTGTTCGGTTGTAAAGCATTTGTTCATGTTCCAAAGGATGAAAGATCCAAGTTGGATGCCAAGGCTCGACAATGCATTTTTATTGGTTATGGTCTAGATGGTGAGTTTGGTTATAGACTCTATGATCCAGTTCAGAAGAAACTCGTGAGAAGCAGAGATGTTGTCTTCATTGAGGATCAGACCATTGATGACATTGATAAGACGGAGAAAGTGGATTCACAAGGTAGTGATGACTTGATCGATGTGAATCCGGTTCCCCTAGACTCTTCACCAGATCCTATCCAGGATGATGTGCATGGTGATGTTAGTGGTGACCATCAGACTATAGGTGACTTTGATACTCCCATGGATGATGTTGTGAATGATCAACAACAAGCACCTATAGCTCCACCAGCAGTTCCACTTCGAAGGTCTTCCAGAGATCGACGATCTTCTGTCAGGTATTCTCCTGATGAATATGTTCTTTTGACTGACGGGGGAGAACCTGAATGTTATGAAGAGGCTATGGAGAGTGAATGCAAAGATCAGTGGGTTGAAGCGATGAAAGACGAACTTCAATCCTTGCATGAGAACCATACTTTTGAATTGGTGAAACTGCCTAAGGGCAAAAGAGCTTTGAATAATCAGTGGGTTTACAGGTTGAAGCAAGAAGAGAAGTCTTCATCTCCACGATACAAAGCTAGATTGGTCGTTAAGGGTTATACTCAGAAAAAGGGGGTTGATTTTGAAGAAATATTTTCTCCGGTTGTGAAGATGTCCTCTATCAGAACTATACTGAGTTTGGCAGCTTGTTATGACCTAGAGGTTGAACAAATGGATGTGAAAACTGCTTTTCTTCATGGTGACTTGGAAGAAGAGCTTTACATGGAGCAGCCAGAGGGTTTTGTTGCACAAGGGAAAGAGGACTATGTGTGCAGATTGAAGAAGAGCTTGTATGGTTTGAAGCAAGCTCCAAGGCAATGGTACAAGAAGTTTGAGTCTGTTATGGGGGAGCAAGGCTACAAGAAGACTACTTCTGATCATTGTGTGTTTGTTAAGAGATTCTCTGGTGATGATTTTATTATTCTTTTGCTCTATGTTGATGATATGCTTATTGTTGGTCAGAATGCTTCTAGAATTGAGAAGTTGAAACAAGAGTTGAGTAAATCCTTTGCAATGAAGGATTTGGGGCCAGCAAAGCAAATTCTTGGCATAAGACTGACACGTGAAAGGCCAAAAAATTATGGTTATCACAAGAGAGGTACATTGAGAAAGTACTTCAAAGGTTTAGTATGGACAAAGCTAAAGCGGTGAATACTCCCTTTGCTATGCACTTTAGATTGAGTGTTAAGCATAGTCCTTCCACAGAAAAGGAGAAGGAAGAGATGCAGAAAATTCCTTACTCTTCAGCCGTGGGTAGTTTGATGTACGCAATGGTTTGCACGAGACCAGACTTGGCTTATGCCGTTGGTACAGTTAGTCGGTTTCTTTCTAATCCAGGCAGAGAGCATTGGAATGCAGTGAAGTGGATTATGAGATATCTTCGTGGCACTTCCAACATGAAACTTTGTTTCGGCAATGAGAAACCTGTTCTTGTTGGGTATACAGATTCAGACATGGCCGGAGACATTGACTCGAGGAGATCTACTTCAGGTTACTTAATCACTTATGCAGGGGGAGCTGTGGCATGGCAATCGAGACTGCAAAAGTGTGTTGCATTGTCCACCACCGAATCAGAGTTCATTGCAGCAACAGAAGCGTGTAAGGAGATGCTTTGGATGAAGAAGTTTGTGCATGAGCTTGGTTTTACTCAGGAGAAGTATGTCCTGTACTGTGATAGCCAGAGTGCTATTCATCTTGGTAAGAACTCAACTTTTCATGCTAGATCTAAGCATATTGATGTGAGGTACCATTGGATACGAGATGTTCTTGAAGCTAAGCTGTTAGAGCTTGAGAAGATACACACTAATGATAATGGTGCTGATATGTTGACGAAGGCCTTACCAAGAGGAAAGTTTGAAGCATGTTGTTTGACCTCCGGCATGGAGGCATTCCCCACATAGTTGGAGGGGGAGATTTGTTGGGTATGGGTCCCACTATGTGGGAAACCCATAATTTCTGCCACATTTTATTGTCTCTTTTTGGTTTTGTCAAAAGCCATTTTTGGAGGGCTTTTAACGGGTGATATGGGCAGAAATTTTTGCAGAGCTAAACAAAAAAAATCTCAAATTAAAACAGAGAGAAAGAGAGAAGAAAATTTCAGTTTTTCAAGTTTGGTGCATCAGTGATCAACTCTTCGATCGAAGGTTCATCCGTGGTTCGATTGAGCTGATTTTTGGACAGCAGCTAGGTGATAAGATGTTCTTGACTTTGTACGGTCGGATTTTTCATCCGAGACTTGTAGCGTCGGAAATACCCATTTTTCAGCAGCTGCGTTTTTGGTGATATTCTCTCATTTTTCTCTCTTTTGCTAAAGATTACATATTGTTAGCCTTGTCGGAGTTGAATGCTTGTTGTAGGCTTGATATTGTGATCTTGTAGTCGAACATTTGATGATAGTAGAGCTCTTTATCAGACTCTAAAGTCTCGTGGTTTTTACCCTTGATTTAGAGGGGTTTTCCACGTAAAAATATCGGTGTCTCTATTTATTTTTGTTGTGGTTGCATTAGTTGATTTGTGGTTGATTAAGGTTGCTAGAGAACATATCTTGTGCTATTGTGCTTGCCATAATTTTTGACAGGAGTTATAAGGAGAGAAAGAACACCGGTTGTGCTTTCGCTTTGTTTCGGTTGTTCGGTTTCTTCCCATCACATCGGCCCTTGTATGCAGTTTCCAACCATGTTTAGCAAGTAAAACTAAATTGTTCTCCCTAGATTTCCTCAACCCCAGACCACCAAAATGTTTCGGTCGACAGATCGTCTCACAGTTTAAAAGGCCACCGTTGATGGTTCGCAATTCACTCCAAAACCATCTATAACAAGAATGAATAAATAAGGTGATAAAGGAAAACCCTTGTTGAGGAGAGAAATTTGGTAAACCTTGTCCATTCCACAAAATTGACAGCTTATTTGATTTTACGCAAACATAACCAAGTCAATGAAACTTCTCAAAAAAGCAAAATCCACCGGTATTGCTTCCAAGAAATTCATAACCCAATTTTCGTATCCTTTCAGCAAATCAAGTTTTTAAAACCAACACCCCTTCCTTACCTTTCATATTCATCATGACCACATCCTAAGTGATTATAATGGTATATGGCCTGCTCTTTCTCGCTAGGAAGCTATTCTGATAAGGCCCGACCACTTGCTGTAAGATTGATCTCATATGAAGTACCAAGAACCTTCGACAAAATCTTGTACGAAGTGTTAAAACAATTGATGGGGCGGAACAAAGTAATCTTATCAGGATTTGGACCTTTCGGAATTAAAACAAGATGAACTCTTGTCAAGTTACCATCAAAATAACCTCGACACAACGCCTCATTAACAAATCCAAATAAAGAAATTTTCAACATTTCCCAAAATCTTCGATAAAAAGATTGGTTGGGTCTCGTCAGGGCCCGGAGCTTGTAATCCCTCCCTAGAAAAAGTAGCTGTATGAATCTCCTCTATAGAAACTACATGTAACGACTCAATTCTAATCGGTGTCTGGAAAATGCGATTTTGAAGTCAGTTTTTGTGAAACAAGTTAATTAAATTATTAATTAAGAAGTTGTCATGAGAAATATGAAATTGAAGTATTGATTTCTTATGTGGTTAACTTAGAGAAGTGTTAATTATAGTACAAGGACCAAATTGAGATGTGAATTAAATTGAGATATTTGAAAAAAGAACTAACCAATGATTTAAATTGCTATTAGACTATGATTATTTTTCGGTTAAAAGATTAATTAGGTGATTAATTGAATAATTTATTTGGTAAAAAATATAAAGATTTAACAGAAAGTGATTTAAACTAGAGGAGTGTGATTAAGGAAATAATTTAAGCCTTTGGAAGCTATTTAACCATAGCTATATTGGAGATAGCGGATGAACTTGATCAAGGTCATTAGCATTTCATGTAGTGATAATCGCCATTGGATCATTATATTAAAAGAAATATTAACATATTTATATATGAGAAGAATGAAAGATGAAAGAAATACTTCATTTTTGCAAATGGCAACCATTTATTCTTCCTCCGTTGTCGAATCTCATCGAACCAAGGTGAGGATGATTTTTCTTTGAATCCTTGGTAAATTCTTAGTTTATGATGGTAGTTATACATGACTCAAGTGTTAGATTCTTCAATTGTGACATTATATTTAAATTGTTATGGAATGAAAGCTTGAAAGTGAAGAGTTGATGAATATTAAGCTTAAATTATGTTAAGATTTTGTTAGATTCATAGTGAGAAATGTTGAATAAGCTTGAATTGAACGTAGGTCAAATGGTTAATTATGAGTTATTAGAGACTAAATTGTAAAGAATGAAAGTTGTTAGAAGTAAGTGTTATGGATTGATAGTTTGAGGTCCCTGGAGAATAAATACGAAATCAAATTTTGATCCAATTGGGTAAATAACGAGATATGAGCATTTTAGACATTAAGATTAAAAAGGGACTTAATTGTAAAAAAGTACAATTATGCTTAGTTGTTGGTTATCCCTTTGTTGTTATGAACTAATGTTATTTTGTAAACGAATTAATGTATGTAGCTAACGACGAAGTTGAAATGTTGATGGACAAAGATGAAACACGCAATGGATAATAAAATTGGTTTGTGATAAATTAATATGGTTTAATCCTTGTTTTTAATTCGTGATTGAATACTTAAGTTAATGGTAACTATAAGTTTCAAAGTATGTTGTTTTATGTTGTGATTAATATTCAAATGATAGTGTAAATATCAAGCGATGATCTCCAAGCTTGACTAATAAACAAGGTAAGTAACTATACCTAATGTAAATTGATGTAGTTGAGATTGAATGCTAAATTTCTATGCTTGGTTTTATGATTTGATACAAGGCTATGATATGAACTATATTGATGTTGAGATAAGTTTGATAACTTAGATAATATTTGTTGAAATCATATGTATATGCATATTTGTATGTAGATGAGATTGCTACAAGGCTCGGCATGAATTATAAGATAATAATAATAGTAATTGAAGTAGATATAATGTGAAATATAAGATATAATGCTATTGAGATAAGCTTAAAGACTTGATAATATTGATGAGATGATATACACATATGTGTGAATACATTCATAACATGTGGTGATTTTGGAATTACAATGAAAGGATTAATTTAATTTTATTATATGTCGATGACAAACAATAATGAGAATTGCCTTATTAACCGATTCTGACGTAGTCAAAGTATAGTTGACATGTAACATCCCTAACCCGTATCCGTCGTCGAAATAGGGTTTCAGAGTATTATTGATTAACTGTAATCTAAATTATTCTTTCTCAAACATTTCAAAAAAAAATCATAATATAATTCATCATTAACATGCCAAAACAATCATCATAGGTGCCTAACCAATTTATCCTTATTGGTACCACATTTATATCATCAAAACATATTATCAATGCATCATTCAAATCAAAATTATAAACATGCCTAAAATCCATCAATTTGGCCTAGCTTATATTTACCTAAAATATCAACTTAAATTCAAATGCACATATCAAGCTTTGGTTTATTTTACCATACCATATTGTGGCTTCAAACACAAAAACATGTTTATATATATATACATATACATATATACACCAAACCAACATTACATTTATAACCTCATTTACAATCCATCCACAGAATAACTATCATCTAGACATCCTAGGCATATGGCGACACAAAAGATAAACATCACCACATTTTAGTTGGGGATCATTGTTGAATGTTGAATCGGAGATCAAAAGAAAAGAACTTAACCTGCGCACGGAAAAACAAAACCATATGCTGAGTAAAACTCAGTGATATTTCTATAATCTAAATATTTAAAAGCAAGAGATTACAAATGTATAATTGAAATATAAACACATATTAATATTTAAAAATCACAACTACCATATGCCAACTCTTTGAGTTCATACATAATAGCATATCATTTCATACTATATTCAATTTACACATGCTATCATATTTCATTTGTTTCACAAATATCCCAATTCTCATACTTGCTATATAAATAGCTTTTCACAATTTGATTCACATTTCATTTAAACAATGACATTATCCATTCCGTATCCACTTCATGAGTATATAACTCATGTATCTCATTTAATCACAACATAACTCATTTTCATGTTTCAAATCACTATCCCATTTTCAATTCTCATACAACATCATCCTATATCAATCATAGTACAGTTTTATTTAATTACCCCTATTAACATGACTTAGACTCGAACGGATACACGGATTCAACCAGCACACCAGTTTGGCACCCAGTGCCTCATCTAATAAATCCGAAATAATAATTGCGCCCAGCACTATATAAAATTGACACCCAGTGTCTCATCGGTTAAACTGAAGTAAATTGGCACCTAGTGCCTTATCAACTCGAAGTCGAAGAAATCTCTAAACTCTTCCTATCCTATGGCATGCCATTTATATCTGACTCAGCCCGAAACAGTTAATATTCACTTTCCAAATACAACCGATATCCAATTATCATATTTGCACATTATCAAATTTACACATATATTCATTTCAATTCAAATAATCAATACATTCATAATATATACCAGTTCAATCCATTTCAATCAACTTTAATACCCACCTTAACCACTTAACATATGCATTAAATCAAAATACAACAATTAGTAACTAGGTTCGGATTATAGAAATACAAACCGTGGATTTCGAGCTATTCGACATCGTTTTTATCCTTCCCCTTTTTAGTCGAGAATTCCGGTATAACGTTAGCTATGGAATTAAAACAATTAAAATTCATCAATACAACACAATTCAATTTCATATTGAATATTTTAAATTTTTACTCAATATTTGACTAAATTCTAATTTAGTCCCTAAACCGAGACTAATTTTTTTTCTTTACATTTAATCTTATATTTTTATACTAATTTCACTTTAAGCTAAATTTAACTCTTTATTTTCACTTAAACCCCTAATTTTTGATTTTTTTTCAATTTAGCCCCTATTACTCAAAATTTACAATTTATTCTACAATTTAATCCTTTTTCATTTCTAGCTTAAAAATCTATCAATTTAATCCCCAAGACTAAAATTATTCAACATTAACAACATTTAAAACCTTAATAATTGCTAAAATTTTGACATGAGTCGAGTAGTACTTAACACCGGAATTCTAAAAATATAAAAATTACAAAAAAATGAGACTAAATTGACTAAGCAATTGAACTTTGAATCTTAAAAACCCTAAGGCTTTATCTTTTATTACCTATTTTTTATTATACTTTAATTTATTATTATATAATACATGTATACATTTACTTAATTATTAAGATAACATATTTTAACTTTTATTATTATAATATATAAAATAAATTTACACATATAAGTTATATATATAATTTACTAATACCGTCCACTTAATGGAATAAGGTATAATTGCTTCTTTAGCCCTTTTTAATTAATCTTTAATCTATAATTCATCTTTCACCCTATACGCAATTTAGTCCTTATACCTAATTACTTTTAATTCAAGTAAATTCGCTTAACCGAAACCTAATTAACTATAAAACCAACTTAAAAAATATTTATGTAACGTCCCCCTACCCGAGACCGTCGCCGGAGTCGAGCAGGAGACATTACAAAACTTATCTTAGCACTTAATCAGTTTTCGTAGTAAACTATCCATCTGCATCACGGTCGCTAAAAAAATAATATCTCGAGTTACGAAACTCAAAATCTAATTCCGTAAATTTTACCTGAAACTAGACTCATATATATATTTACTATTTTTTTCTAGAATTTTTGGTCAGGCCAATTAGTACAGTTTATTAGAAAAAGTCTCCCCTATTTTAGGGTTCAGCTACTCTGACCCTTGTGCACTACGAATCAAATTTATTCCTGTACAGAAATCCAATGACTATGCCATTTGTTTAAATTAAAAATAGACTCAATAAGGAATCCATACAAATAAAGTTTGAGTCCTAATTCTTGATACACAATTTATGGTGAATTTCTAAAGTCAGAACAAGGAATTTAGAAATTGTTCTAACCCTATTTCACCAAAACGTAAATATCTCATAAAATACAACTCTTTTACCTATTTTATTTCTTCCATATAAAAATAGATTCATTAAGCTTCAATTACAAATTTTATTCATTATCTAATTCACTTTATACTATTTTTGGTATATTTTCAAAGTTGGACTACCGCTACTGTCCAATTCTGTTTTAGTATAAAATGTTGATAACTAAGTTTATAACATCTTCATTTCTTCTCTCTACAATATTTACCAACACTTCCTCTTATTACTCTTCACTAACATATCAAAACATACCATACTTTTGGTAACATTTACAAAACATACCAAAATATCACTTAACAACTTAGATACTTTCAAAATAACCAAAAGACATCCTAGGTACAATGCCATTTTCCAAAAAGATAGAAACTTCACCAATTTGAGTTTGGGGATCAGCTTGTATGCTGAGTCCTTATACTTTCATACCTAGCCTGCGCACGGAAACAAACCGTACGTTGAGAATACTCTCAGTGGTATTTCTATAAACAATAGCTTAATCAACTTTAAAACATGGTAATTCAAACACATTATTGCTATTATTCAATAACAATCAGTACTTTAATAATCTTTACTTTATTTACCCTTATTAACATAACTCGGACACTGAAGGATACACGGATCCAACCTACACTCTGGGATAAGCACATAGTGCTTCATCAGAATAAATCCGGAACTTTAACATTATAGTACACAAAGTACTTCATCGGAACAAATCCGAAACTTTAACAGTAGTCGACACATAGTGTCTCATCGACTCAATGTCGGAATATCCCAATACTTCTAATTCCTATGACATGTCAACTATATCCGACTAGGCCGACACTGTTAATAGGGTATTCAAAATCACATTCATTTCAATATGGTAAAAATACTTACCTCATTCACATTTCATACAATATAAATATCAAATATAGCAATAACGATTAAGCTCGGTTTATAGAAATACAAACCATTATTTATCGAATTTAATCGATATCTTCGTTCACTTTCTCTTTTCCCTTCTTTGATGACGTATCTGGTGCTACGTTTGCTACTAACAATCATATAATTAAAAATCATCAATATATTAATTCATAAAACACATTTTCACTTTCTACCAAACTTTTACAAAAATTCTAATTTCGTCCTTTTTTCCACTACTAATTTTTTTTCTTTAACTTAAGCTTCATATTCTCTTTTAATCAACTCATTAACAATTTCTAACTCGTAAAATTCATTATAAAACATAAATTTTGAGCTTTATTCAACTTAGTCCCTATTTAAACCTAACTTAGAAATTCCTTTAACTAATCACTTCTAACTTCAATTTCTATCAATTTAACCCATAAAACCTCAATTTATTCAACTAAATCAATATCTAAAAATTCTCTATTTTTCTTCATTTTAACCTCATACATGTAGAACTTTGAATTAGGCATCCATAAACATAAAAATCATAGGAAAATGAGCTAAAACAACTTACCAATCAAACTTTAGGGCCTTAATCCTCAAATTTCCCTTTTTTATTTCTTTATTTCTTTCCTTCTTTCTTTCTCACGTTTGCTCTCTGTTAGTCTTTCTATCTTTCTTTCTTTCTCACGTTTGCTCTCTGTAACTTTTCTATTCTTTACTTATTATTCTTTATTCATTATACTATATTATATTATTATTAACCTATAATAAATATAAAATTAACATGTGTAATAGCTATAATATAAAATATCTTATAGCTATTACACATGTTATATCATACATTCACACACATGGCACTTAGGGTCTAATTGCTAGATTAGTCCCTTTTACTTCTTTAATCTATAATTAAACTTTTATTCCTTATGCAATTTAATCCTTTAAACTAAATTCAAGCTACTTCACTTAATTAAACACTAAATAACCATTCAACTATAATTCATAAATATTTCTAATAAATATTCATGAATTAATTTCACGAAAACAGTACTCAAGACTCAATTTCCGATACCGTAACTTTTGGTTCATTACAATTTACGAGTCTGATTTATGGGAACAGGAGTTCCAGGAATGCACTTTTCGACACCCCTGACTATCCGGTCGTTACATGGCATGCCATAGTATTTTTATATGTTGTTGGTGGGAGCATTTTAACACTTTAATGCGATTCATTCTAGCACTTTGGTGCAATTTATTTTGACACTTAGGTGCGATTCATTCTGTAGAGTGTTAGGGGATTGATCCACATACCCACACTAGTGTCTTTATACATTTAATAGGGGTTAAAAGTAAATAATGATAAGTCATTCTGATATTAATAATGAAATGTCATTATTATCTTGATAATTAAACATCATCTTGATTTTGAAAATGATATGTAATAATGATCATACCGGTAATGATTATAAAATGATTTTGATACTGAAATTGAAAAAGAATGAAATGGTAATGTGAAATCGTTGATGATGGTATGAATTATGATAACACGTTATTAATGAAACACTAGTTGGTAGAATTGTTTTGATAATTTGATGAGTTTGATGTAACATATCAAATGCATGCTTATCAATTTAATGATTTGATGTTTTAAATTCAAATTATGTTAATAAGACTGAGTATTCAATACTCATCCTACGAATTAATTTATTTTTGTGCCAAAGCTTTATTTAATTACTCGAAGTGGTTGTGAGTTTGTCAGCATCCAAGACATAAATTCTCAGCTCATGTAATATCCCGAAAATTTTTACAGTAAAATATTATCTGTGATATAGTAAAATAAGGAAATAAAGTGACAAAAAGGGAAATTTTGAGTTATGTCAATATTGGGAAGTATATTATGATATATTAATTCAAGAAATAACTAAATTATAAAAGTGAGAAAAGTTTTGTTGCACAAGAGTAAATACTCAAAATTTAAAGGGTTAAAGTGTAAATATGAAAAATTTGAAGGATCAATAGTGTAAATATTTTAAGGGTGGAATGATCTAGAAACTAAGGAAAATGGATGAATTAGGACCAAATTGAATAGATGAAGAACTATGAGGGACTAAATTGTAATTTTACCAAATTAAATGATGACTCAATGATGAAATTTTAAAAGATAATGAAGGGCAAAATGGTCAATTAGAAGAGAGAGAAATCTAAAAATTAATAATGATGCTAGAGATATTTTGATATTTTATAATTATTTAATTAGATAAATATTATTTTATTAATATTTTAATAAGATATTTTATTATTATTTTATTAGTATATAAAGAAAGAAAGATGAGAAATTCTCATCCATCTTTCCCATGCAAAACCAACGTGAGAAGAAGAAGAAGAAAAGAAGTTTTTATTTCTTTACAATTTGGTCATTCTACCAAAAATTCACCATTTTCACTCAAAAATCAAAAGAATTTTCCATAGCTACCAAGAGAGAAAAATGTTAAGGAGACTATGGGAAGTTAGAATATCAAGTTGGATTCAAGAAATGGAAGCTGAAGAAGAGAGAAAATCAAGATGAAGATTGAAATCAATAGAACAAGGTAAGAACATCATGATTTCAATATATTTTTAAGTTTGATATTATTGAAAAAGCATGGGATTAATGTTAATGTAGAGTTTCCTTACTTATGGTCCTATGTTCTTGATATTTTAGAGAAGAGAAAACAAGAGAAAGTGATGAGAAATAGTGTAGAGAAAGAAAATAAGGGTGTTATAAACATGGTAAATAAAATCTTGCACTAAAACAGTTTTGGACAGCAGCAGTAGTCTAACTTTGAAAAATCACCAAATATTGTAGAAATCGAATTATAGGATGAATAAAATATGAAATTAAATATTATTGAGTCTAGCTTCTTATAGAAGAAATTATACAAGCAATGGACTTCTAAATCATGAGATATAATAAATTTGGTGAGACAAGGTCAGAAAGATTTCGAGTTCCCCTGTTCTGAATTTGGAAAATCATAAAAAATTGGAGAAAAATAATTATGGGCTTAAATTTATATGTTTATAATCCTGAATGAGTCTATTTTCAATATAAACAAACAAGAACATCATTTGAATTCTGTACGAGGATATCATTAATTTTTAGTGAAGAAGAGTCAGAACTGTCAGACGGCAGAACAGGGGTAACTTTAAAGAATAAACTGTACTTATTGGCTAAACTAAAAATTCTTAAAATTTTATGATAAGAATATATATGAGTAGAGTTTTTAGGGAAAATTAGCTAATTTTAATTTGGAGTTCTATAGCTCCAGATAGAAATAATTTAGTGACTATGACACAGATGGACAACTTGAATATTCATAAAAGTAAATAATAAAAATTATAGAGAATGTTACTTACAAGTGTGTTATATACATTAAGGATGTGGAATGGAGAGGATAAGGAGGAAAATATATATATGAATATTCAGCTAGCATGGCTAATTTGCATGTTTTAGGCTTAAGGACTAAATTGAATAAAAGTAAAACTTTAGGGGGTAATTTTGTAAAAATGCCAAAAATGACCAAATTGAAGGGAATGAATTGTTTTATTATCTAAATTAATAAATTGAATGAAATTGTCAATTTAAGATCGGGTGAAAATTGGGAAAAATGGTAAATTACCAAAATGCCTCTGAATCTTGATATTTCTACAATTTCGCCAGGTAAGTTCGTATAACTTGAATTATATTCTTAAATACTTGAAATATATGTTATTGATGTGAATATGATTTAAATATCCCTTGTATGAAAATTGATGAAACATTGATATATTTGATAAAAAGGCGAAGAAATCCCGATTGAACGAAAAGAATTTGACGGTAAAAAGGATCTAGCCCGGACGGGTAATCCTATCCTGATATATCCCTCCCGAAGAATACGTGTAAAATAGATTTAGCCCGGACGGATAATCCGAATTAGGGTCTGAATTTAGCCTGGACTGGTAATTCAGATCCAAGCTCATTAGAGTAATTGTTGTTGCAGGGGATTTAGCTTGGACTGATAATCCCGACAATACTCTATGAGTTTATATTATAGGGGATTTAGCCTGGACTGGTAATCCCGCTGTAAGGATGAGGTTCACGGGAGTGTGCTTTCTGAAATGAAATGTGTAATACCATGGTTGAAAGATACCATGGCAACCTGAAATGAAATGTGTAAGACTGTAACACCCCCTACCCGTATCCATTGCCGGAATAGGGTACGAGGCATTACCAGAGTTTACTGAACATTTTCAGATAATTCTGAGTCATTTATTATTCAGATTTTGAAAATAATCATAACGTCTCTCTATTGGGCCCTCGAAGCCCCAAACATACACTAGAAACCAACTGGAATTAAATCGGGATTATAAAAAAAATTCGCAAAATCTTAAATTTTATTTTCATCTAAGTACTTACCATTTCAATGCTCCTTATAATTAAACATGTTACCATTCAATCAATAGCTTGGTACTTGTCTAAGCGTCAAACAATATCATTGTTAGTATACTTGCACATATTTCATATAAATTCAACATTGATATACTTATTTTCTCGACATGTCACACTTGAGTTTAATAATTGTCTTTACTTACATAATTTCCTTGTATCAACATATCAAAGACAATCATATATGTACATGTCATGAAACATATCATTCTCTTGCCCTTTTTTTTTCATAAGTATATATATCAATCATTTCATTATATCAATATTTCATGCTCCATCATTTCCATATATTTTATGTATATTTATTTCGGTAAAGTTTATATCAAACTTAACATAAATTATATTCCATGTACTTATTCTTATTTCGTTTATCTATCTTCATAATTATTTCATACAACTATTTTGTACATATATTTCTATATGACTAGTTCTTGTAAGCATTTCACACAACCATTTCATATAACCATTCGTCATCTGGTACATATTACCTGAATATCAATTGTTCAATAGATGTCATAGCGTCTCCCATCCACGGTCTTATTTATCTTTGACATGATGCCATAGTGTCTTTCAACTACGGTCTTACTTATTTTCTGTCATGTTGCCATGGTATCTTTCAACCATGTTCTTATTCATTTTCCCGTCATGTTGCCATGGTATCTTTCAACCATGGTCTTATTCATTTTCTATCATGTTGCCATGGTATCTTTCAACCATGGTCCTACACATTTCATATCATGTTGCCATGGTATCTTTCAACCATGGTCTTACACATTTCATATCAAGATGCCATGGTATCTTTCAACCATGGTCTTACACATTTAATATCAGGTTGCTATGGTATCTTTCAACCATGGTCTTACATTTCATATCAGAGAGCACACTCCCGCGAACCATATCCTTATAGTGGGATTACCAGTCCAGGCTAAATCTCCTGTAATATAAACTCATAGAGTATTGTCGGGATTACCAGTCCAGGCTAAATCCCCTGCAACGACAATTACTCTAATGAGCTTGGATCTGAATTAACAGTCCAAGCTAAATTCAGACCCTAATTCGGATTACCCATCCGGGCTAAATCCATTTTCCACATATTCTTCAGGAGGGCTATATCAGGATAGGATCACCCGTCCGGGCTAGATCCTTTTTACCGTCAATTCCTTTTCAGAAATGCATCGAATTTTCCTTTCATTCAACCGAGATTTCTTCCCTCTTTTTTGTATCAAATATATCAATTTTTATCAATTTTTATATAATAAACATTCAAATCATATTCATATCAAAAACATACATTTCAAGCATTTAAGAATATAATTCAAGTTACACGAACTTACCTAGCGAAATTGCAGAAATATCAAGATTCAGGGGCATTTTGGTAATTTACCATTTTCCCGATTTTCACTCGATCTTAAATTGAAAATTTCATTCAATTTATTAATTTGGATAATAAAACAATTCATTCCATTCAATTTGGTCATTTTTTACATTTTTTTATAAAATTACCCCTAAAGTTTTACTTTTATTCAATTTAGTCCTTAAGCCAAAAACATGCAAATTAGTCATGCTAGCTGGATATTCATATATATTTTCCTCCTCCTCCTCTCCATTCCACATCCTTAATGTATATAACACACTTGTAAGTAACATCATCTATAATTTTTATTATTTACTTTTATGAATATTCAAGTTGTCCATCTGTGTCATAGTTGCTAAATTATTTATATCTGGAGCTATAGAACTCTAAATTAAGGTACTAAAATTTTCTATGAAACTAGGCTCATATATATTTTTACCATAAAATTTTCAGAATTTTTAGCTTAGCCAATAAGTACAGTTTATTCTTTAAAGTTACCCATTATCTGTTGTTTTATAGTTCTGACCCGTCTTCACTAAAAACTAATTATCTCCTTGTACAGAATTCGAATGATATTCCCATTTATTTCTCTTGAAAATAGACTCATTCAGGATTCTAAAATATAAATTTAAGCCCATAACTATTTCTATCCAATTTTTTTATGATTTTCCAAAGTCAGAACAGGGGAACCCGAATTCATTCTGACTTTACCTCACAAAATTCATTATATCTCATGATTTACAAATCCATTGCTTACACCGTTTCTTCTATGAGAAACTAGACTCAATAAGATTTAACTTCATATTTTGTTCATCTTCTAATTCTATTTATACTATTTATGGTGATTTTGCAAATATACTCTACTGCTGCTGTCCAATATTGTTTTAGTGCAAGTTGTTTATTACCATTTTTTTCCCTTAAGCTTTAATAAATAACAATTTCGTCCCTACTCAATTAGCCTCTCAATTGAGCTGATTATTCTTAATTAACACTTTATTATATCACTTTAAACTACTTTACAACTTTTTGAAATCATAATTTCAGCACTAAACTTTAATTCCAAACATTTTCACAATTAGGTCCTAAAATCAATTTCCATTAATTTTACTTGATAAAATTATCATATATCAAAATTAAAGCTTCAATTCTATGTTTATTCATCATATGCTTCCAGCACTCATCCATAATAACTTTAAAAATTAGCCCTTCAACATAAAACTTATGAATTACTTTACAATTCAATCTTTATTTCATTTCTAACTTGAATTTCTATCAATTAAACCCTTATTTCATCATTTTACTCAACATGAACATTATCTAGAAATCTATTAACTTTCAAAATATCAACTTAATTTTATCAAAATCTTGTTCCAAAGCTTCTAAAACATCAAAATTAAGTAAAAAGGGCTAAATTAACTTACCTATTAAACTTCCAAGCATCACACCTTTAATTTTCCCCTTTTCTTCTTTCTTTTCTCTTTTTCTCTCTTTCCTTCACCTACTCTCTGTTTCGTTTGCTTTGTTTTCTTCCTTTCTATCTCTTTTTTTTTTCTTTCTTTTTCATATATATATATATATACACATATGTATTTATACTTAAATAATAAGTATTATTTATTTATTCATGTGTATATTATTAGTATATTTGTATTCATTTATAACCATACATTTGTCATTATTTAATATATTTATCAAATAAAATCTTATAATATAATTATTTAATTAATAAATATCTTTTATAATATAATAAATATCTATTTAATATCTAATACATGTTTTACAAATGTATATATTTTTATCCATACACTTGTATATTTTATTTACTATACATTTGTCTTTGTACTAATTTATTTATCATATAAATATCTTATAATATAATTATAATAAATTAATTTAATATCATTTATTACTAATAAATATATATTTTATAATTTGAAATCTAAGTAAAAATCTTAGATTTTTACTTTATATGCTGCCTCACTTATGCTAAATGGCATAATTTCCATTTTGGTCCTTTTTATTTTCTTTTAATCTATAATTAAACTTTCACACTTTATTTAATTTAATCCTTTTATCAATTATCCTTAATTAAGCTAAATTCACTTAATTAAACTCTAATTAACCACTCAATTAACTTTTTAAAAAAAAGTATAATTATTTACGGATCCATTTTTCAGTAACGGAGACTCGAAAATACACTTTTTTCGATAAACGTAAAATTTGAGTTATTACAAAGACCATGGTTGAAAGATACCATGGCAACATGATATGAAATGTGTAAGACCATGGTTGAAAGATACCATGGCAACATAATATGAAATGTGTAAGACCATGGTTGAAAGATACCATGGCAACATGACAGGAAATGAATAAAACCATGGTTGAAGATACCATGGTAGTGTGACATGAAATGAATAAGACCATGGTTGAAAGATACCATGGCAATGTGACATGAAAAGAATAAGACCATGGTTGAAAGATACCATGGCAACATGACAGAAAATGAGTAAGACCATAGTTGAAAGACACTATGGCATCATGTCAAAGATAAATAAGACCGTGGATGGGAGACGTTATGACATCTATTGAACAATTGATATTTAGGTAATATGTATCAGATGACGAATGGTTATATGAAATGGTTGTGTGAAATGTTTACAAGAACTGGTCATATGGAAATATATGTACAAAATAGTTGTATGAAATAATTATGAATATAGATAAACAAAATAAGAATAAGCACATGGAATATAATTTATGTTAAGTTTGATATAAACTTTACCGGAATAAATATACATAAAATATATGGAAATGATGGAGCATGAAATATTGATATAATGAAATGATTGATATATACTTATGAAGAAACGGTAAGAGAATGATATGTTTCATGACATGTATATATATGATTATCTTTGATATGTTGATACAAGGAAATTATGTAAGTAAAAACAATTATTAAACTCAAGTGTGACATGTCGATAAAATAAGTATATCAATGTTGAATTTAGATGAAATATGTGCAAGTATACTAACAATGATGTTGTTTGACGCTTAGACAAGTGCCAAGCTATTGATTGAATGGTAACATGTTTAATTATAATGAACATTGAAAATTGAAATGGTAAGTACTTAGATGAAAATAAAATTTAAGATTTTACGATTTTTTTTCTATGATCTCGATTTAATTTTGGTTGGTTTCTAATGTATGTTTAGGGCTTCGAGGGCCCAATAGAGAGACGTTATGATTATTTTCAAAATATGAATAATAAATGACTCAGAATTATTTGAAAATATTTAGTAAACTCCGATAAAGTCTCGTACCCTATTCCGGCAATGGATACGGGTAGGGGGTGTTACAGCTCAGCTAACGGTTGTAATGTCCTTATAATGTTAATTTATATATGGCATGTACCAAGATCAATAGGAAGTAATTTGAAGTTCTTATGCTACTTTGAATTGTAGTTATCTAATGTTGCATCAGTTGGATTTTTTGAGTGATTTTGGTACTACTTGTCTTATGGTCAAATGATTAGTTTTGCATAAGTAGATAATTGGTTCAGTTAGGTTAAGTTATGATATATTGAATGTCTTGCTTTAAGAATTGTTTGAATATGTTTTTAAATGTCAAATAAATGTGCATTGGTTTGGTTTAACCTTGGTGCGAAATAGATGGCATTTAAACATCATTTTCCTACTTGAAATATTACATTTTGGGAAATTTGGTATGCTGGTCTCAAGACACAATAGTCATATTTCCAAACACCACGAACAAAAATTGTAACACCCCTAACCCGTATCCGTCGCCGGACTAGGGTTAAAGGCATTACCGGACAATTCAGAACATTTAACATTCATTTCAAAAACATTATAGCATCAGAGATCAAACATCAATATAGAGTCCCTTATATGGGTCATCGAGACCTTAAACATGCATTATAAAAGGGTCGAGACTAAATCGAACACATACAAAATTTTTCCAGAACTTAAACATTTTTCAAACAAGTACAGTCACACGCCCGTGTGTTTAGGCCATGTCTAAACAGGGCATACATACTGTCTTATTCACATGGCCACAAGACATGCCCATGTGTCTTGGCCGTGGTCGAGATTGACTTGGGTCATACGGCTAGCCACAAGCTTGTGTACCTTGGCCGTGGTCGAACCTGGCTTACAAATGTAGGGTACCCTAGAGGGCACACGGTCGTGCAACATGATTGTGTATCGCACACGGCTAAGACACAGGCTCGTATCTCTGCCCGTGTAGACAAAAATAGGCTATTTGAATAGCCAATTTGCCACCCCATTTGGGTCAAACCTACAAGCACCAAACCAAGCATATTTCCAACATAATTTCAGCCAATTTCCATTCTCAACTCATCAACCAAATCACACTAAATCTAAACTAAAATCATACCAAAACATATGTTCCATAACTTCCAAATATATAAACACATCTTATGCTAAAACCTAGTCAAATTGACCATTTCCTTTGGTCAACCAAATGCACATCATAATGGCATATTTGCATTACATAAATTATATCAATATCAATCATAAGTTTTAACTCAAACTAGCCATATCACATGGCATAATATATACACTACAAAACATATCTAAATACTCCTAGCCTATACATGCCATATACCACATATACAACTCTCAAAATGGTACCAAAATAGATGTCCGATAGTGTGAGTGAGTAGCTGATGATTCCCGAATCCAAGCTAGCTTTATAACACTGTAAGACAGAAATCATTTCACACAGTAAGCTTAGAGCTTAGTAAGTTCGTGGTATAATACATTTAACTCAACATTTAAAAGCTATAAGACATATTAGCTAACACATAGCTCAATTCATATCACTACTCAACCTCATTCATTACCATTTCTCATTTCATACTATTTTCTTAGTTCACATATCCTTGCACATAACTCATACACAATATTATCAACCACATAGGTTCATCTATCTTATACACCATATCATTAACGATAAATATTCATTACATACCTGCAAAAACTTGTACTTAACTATTCATTTTCCTTCTTACCTCCCATTCGAATACATTAACTCTTTCCGAAGTCTTTCCACGCTTTAAGAATTCGCACACTTAGTGCTTTAACGATTAGCCAAAGCTAAAATGATTTCGCACGCTTAGTGCCATCTCAAATAGCCGAAGCTACCTTAGTATCGCACACTTAATGCCTCATATAGCCAAAACTATTCCATTTCTCACACTTAGTGCTATTTATAGCTGAAACTATTTTGAATCGCACACTTAGTGCCGAATACCTTCGATTTATCCACTTACACAAACCATAGTAAAACATCTATACAATTCATGCATCTTCAAAGCATTAAAAGATGACTATAGTATCATTAATTCCGTAAGAACTTACCTCGTATTCGGAATTGTCGATTTGAATCATCTACTCGATTATCTTTGACTTTTCTTAGTCTAAATCTGAATTCCTCTTTTCTTGATCTATACGTATTCAAAATTAACCCTTTTATTCACAAATTCATTCAAATCAATCCATAAACATTCATTTAGGATATTTTGCAAATTAGCCCTCACATTTTCATATTTTGTCACTTTAGTCCCTAATTCACAAATTACAAAACCACAAAATACACATAATTTGCATATACTCATGCTTGGACGAATTATCCTAGTACTCATACTAGACCACACATTTCATTTATTTTACATTTTAGTCCTTCAATTTACAATTTTCACAATTTAGCCCATTTTACTCAAATTCATCAAAAATCCGAAGACAAAACATGTTAACCCAAAACATATCTTCCATTTATCAACAACTAAATTAAAAAAACTCATAGTTTCATCAATGGCAAATTTCAAAATCATCAACAAAATCAGAAATTGAGACATCGGCTTGATAGTATTCAAAGCAACGATTACAAAAACATAGAAATTATCAAAAACCAATCAAAACACATACCTTAATCAAAGATCACAAGTGTCGAACCTTAAGCAAACATTTCTCTTTTCTTTTCTTGTATTTTCGTTTTATGTATATTATTATTAACATATTAATTAAATCCCCATTTTACCCATTGTTAGAAAACATTAATATTCCATCAACTAATGTCCATTAATGTAATTTAATCAAAACCATGGTCAAATAACCACATAAGGACCTCACAATTATAAATCCAAGTCAAATAGGAACTTTTAACATATAACAGACAACTTTTATATTTTACGCGATTAGGTCCTTTTTATTAACTCGGCATACAAACGATTAAATTTTAATACTAAACTTTCACACATGCTAATTTGCACATCATAAGCACGGAAAATAATATTTAAATATTTTTTTAACTCGGATTTGTGGTCTCGTGTAACGGCCTAATTTTCAGTGGTGTCGGAAATGGTGATTTGAGATCGCTAAATCTGACAAATAAAATTGAACAAGATAGTAATTTAATATTTATGAGTCAAGTAAGAATTTAGAAGAATTTGTGAATTGGTGAATTTGATGAATTAAAAGAATTTATTAGGTCAAACGGGTCAAAAATGAGGTATCGAGACCTCAAATTTGAAAACCGAGCTATAAATATTTTTATAAATATTTATGGAGTGTCATTTAGTTAGTATTAAATTTTGGTTGAGAAATTTTAACGTTTGGGTAGTCAATTAAATAAAAAGGACTAAATTGTAACAAAAATAAAATTTGCTAGAAGGATTAAATAGCTCAAGTGTTAGAAGAAAGAGGATTTAAAGGGAAATTAAGCCTAAAAGTGAATAGGCTGGATGGAAAGGGCAAGAAAATCAGCAGAAAAATAAGGGAAATAAGGGAAAAATTGGAAATTTTACAATTTTAACATATAAAATAAGGACAAATTTGAAAAATCTAGAGATCTCTTCATATTTTCTCGGCCAAAACGCCATAGAAGGTCTGTAAAAAGCTGTTTTTTCATATTTTACATCATGTGAGTTTAATTCTTTCTTTTTCTTGATAATTTTTATGTTTTTATGACTTTTACAATTAGGTCCACTTATAGAATTCATTAGTTTTTGATTTTATGGGTGAAATTGAAAGTTACCCTGGATGGGTTTATGATGAATTATTATGAAATTTAAGTTCTAATTTCATATTAAGGTGGTTTTATTAAGTGATTTTGATAGAAAATGATATTTAGGACTTAATTGTGAAAAATTTGTGAATTGAAGGTTGGTGTTGAAATTTAAAATATCAAAGGTTTTGAAATAGTTTATAATGATAAAATAAAATGTTAATTGAGAAAAATTAGTTCAATTGATGGGTGAATTGAGTAGGGACTAAATTGTAAAAATTATAAATTTTGGGGTAAAATTGCAATTTCAAAAGTTGAAGAGCATAAATTGTGAAGTGAAATAGAAATCAAATAAATGCTAATGAGTGGAAATATTTTATATTATAGATCAAGAATCCAAAGAAGAGCGAGGAAAAGAAAAAGTTACGGAATAGTCCCTAAATTTCAATATCTTCTACAAATCAGCCGGGTAAGTTCATATGGTTGAATTTAGATGTTTATTTGTGAATGATTGAATGATATAATGTGTTATTATATATGAATTTGTTGTGGGATTGTGAAAATTTTGTTAATGAAAGAATAAATGTGGAAATGCAAATTAGGAAAAACGCAGGATTGAGTACGTTCGTATCGTGACATGTGATGAATTGACGGATAAGACCATGGTTGTTCCATGGAAAAGTGTGAAATGTAGGTATGGTATCATCCATACTGAGTTGTGAAATGTAGGTATGGTATTATCAAATCCATACTGAGTTAAGAAACGTAGGTATGACATTTCCTATATTGAGTTGTAAAATGTAGGTATGGTATTTCAATGAGGAAAACCATACTAAGTTATGAATCGTGGCACTGAGCAACGACGTACTCAATTTCGTAAGTGGTTTTCTAATTTGATAATAAGTAATACAAGAGAAGTGAACCAAATGAAAGAGATTGAGTAGTTGTTAATGTTGAGCTCAACTATGTGAAGTATTATAACAGTGGTTGTGAATGACAAGAAACTTTAGTAAATGTTTTGGTATTGTTTGGAAATATTATGTTTGGTAAGCATTACTTTTAAACCTATGAACTTACTAAGCTTCAATAAGCTTACTTATGTGTGTTTGATATTTTTATATAGATTGAATTGAAGTGAAGTTGGTAGATCGGATAAACACAACAAGGCACACTATCCAGATCAATTCCAGTAGCTTTTGTTTTATGTTTAAAGATTTATATGGCATGTATAGAGTTTAAATGAATTGAAGTAAAGATGTTATAAACTAGTTAACAATATTTTGTACTAAAATAGTTTTTGGTTAGTATCAGTAGTTTGACTTTGAAAATTCACTATAAATTATGAAAATCTAATTAGAGGTTGAATAATATATAAAATTAAAGCCTATTGAATCTAGTTTTACATAGAAGAAATGGTCTAAGTAAAAGACTTTCATATCAGGAGATATTTGAATTTTTGTGAGATAATGTTAGAGTGATTTTGAGCTCCCCTATTCTGACTTGTAAAAAACATTAAAAATTGTACAAAAATAATTATGGGACATAATTTATATGGTTAGATTCCTTAATGAGTCTATTTTCAAGAAAAATAATCGATAACATTATTTTAATTCTGTACAGAGAGATAATGAAATTTTAATGAAGAGTAGTCAGAATTGTCGAGCAGTGAAATAGGGGAGACTTTAAAGAATAAACTGCACTTATTGGCTAAACCAAAAATTCTGAAAATTTTATGCCAGGACGATACGTGAGTCTAGTTTCAGGAAAATTAGCGGATCTTAATTTGGAGTTCCGTAGCTCTAGATATAAATAATTTAGTGACTATGACTCAAGTGGAAAGCTTTGATGTGAATATAGGTAAATAATGGAATTTTTGTATAATTATTCTGTAAACTTACTTAACATCTTATAACCCTATTCTGATGACGGATGTGGGTTAGGGGTGTTACATCCCGAAACCACTGTTCTGACTAAGGCCTATACCGGGCTGTTACAAAAATGATCATTTCATACATTTCTGGGTAATAGTTTCAAGACACGTTGAACATGTCTCAAGACATACATTACCACGTCTCGAGACAAATAGTCTTTTGTCTCAAGACAAGTAAACATAAAATCTAAAACAAAATTTCTCTATTTCAAGTCATGTTCTTGTTTTGAGACATCTAATCATCGAAGTGAAAACAAAGGAAGCATTTCTTAAGACATAGTATTCAATGTCTAGAGGCATATTGTAGTATTTCGAATGATTGAGTTTGGATTCGAATCCTAACTTCGTATTTGACTATGTTTAATTCTAAAGCCCTTTAAATGAGACCTTTTAATATTATCAATCTTCTTTATGCTGATAGTTGTGAATTTATGAAAACTATTATTATTGAATGCCATATTATTTGATGAAATGTATTAAGACAATTTAAGTTGCTTTGGCAATTTAAAGTGATGCCACGCATTTGGATCCGATAATCGGGTCGAGTGTGGAGTGTTATATTTAGTGATATTAGAATTACAGGTTTAGCCGGTTCTCGAATTAAATCAAGCCCCATATTAAGTTTAGAGTTACATGTCATTAATGTCGAGTCTTAGTTGAGATTTGAAGGTTGAGTTTGCTTGTTAAATTGTTTATATAAATTGAAATGATACTATAAATATAATGATAATTAGTCCCTTGTGGGCGGGATATAATTGATGATTGATCTCTTGTGAATGAGATCTTATTGATGATTAGTCTCTTGTGGATGATATATAATGTTAAAAATCATTAAAGGAGTCGTAACCTTAGGAGTACATGAAAGTACCAAAATTTGCATGATTTGTTCTTATTCATTGATAATTAAGTATTAAAGCCCATGAATGCATTAGTGTTGAATGTTACTTTCATTATGCTATATGTTTGTTGAATGTGTATATATTTGGTAAATGTTGATTCAAAAGTTGAAAGTGTGATACATACCATGTAAACTGGGGCTATGAATAGTATCTAATCAACAATGACATGAGTTAAAGGTTTTATTTGTTGAAAATGAGCAAGGAAGAGTAATTAAGTAAATGTAATGTGATAAGATATGTTGAACTGATAGTTGGTCTTATAAAAGTTATAATAAGCTTAAGTGATTCAAGTGTTTCAGGAAATAAAGTCATTATTGGGAAATGTGCCCATATTGTAGTAAACATGTAATTACTTTTTCTATTTATTTGAACGATGAATAAATAAATAAAGTTAATTTCACATTTCACTATTATATCTTTTTTATTTATGTCTTTTATATTTTACATGCATAACAAAATTGTGACAAGTAAATATTAGCTCATTGATTGTCTAAGTTCAAACTGAAGATAAGTAGCATTGTAAGAACATTTACATTGCGAGAAAGACAACTTACTTTAGTAGATAATTTAAATAAGTCCGTAATCCCGTAAAAGAATCAAAGTGAGCATTTGATTCAAATACTGAGAAGGATTATTATGTCATCTACAATTCCAATTGAAGAGATTGCTAGTCTTGGCTATTGGAGCAGTTGACTCCACGAGTAGAGACATAGATGTATTCATTGGTAGAATGATACATTGGATTGGACCTAAGATGAATTAATTCTGAATCCGTTTGTGAATTAATTCACTTGTGACGTTCATGGTGTGATTTACCTAAATCTTGAGTTAGTCACTGACCATGCTTATGCAACTCATGTGCTTTGATATAAGTGAAGGCTTATGCTCTAAAGATGATCGAGCCCACAGCTGGTATGTTGGGTACATGACTTGTGTATGGCATGGATTTACTAGCAACAGTAGAATTCATAGCTCAATTAAAGAGTTAATGATATCCTCTCATTGGCATTGTGTGCATTGATAAATATGAAACGTGGCCAGCTTGTTCTCGAACGAGCAATTTATCACAGTCATTTGTTGACAGTGATCATATTAATCATTAAGAAGACACAATGGTGACAATGAGATAAAATAAAATTGTATTAAGTGAATGAATTTAACTTAAAGGAATTAAGGATATCATATGAGGATAATGCACACATGATGAGGTCATTGGACAAAACAGTTGGATGAATTGCTTTTGCAAAGAGTATACAATAAGGAGTTTTCAATTATCATATTTATTGTGGACTGACTCCATGATTAAGTAATTGCAAATTATTGGAACAATGCTTCTAGACATAATTACAATCACTAGAGTCTAATTTTATATGTCCGGTTGGTCCATTCGCTAGCTCAACAAAAGCTTGATCGGCTATATTTGAATCAGAAGAAAATTCTATGACTTTGGGAATAATTTAATTGAGTCGATTTATTCGATGTGAAATTAAATTAGGTGGTCATGAGAATTGTTCAATTAGAGAATTTGATTAAAGAATTTTCTTGAAAAATCAATTTGGAAAATCTAAATCATTTTTGGAAAAATTAATTTTGATCAAGTAAAATTAAATTAATCAAATCAATTAAAATTAATATGATATTTTTAGAAGTTAAATTTCAAGTTAGACAATTGGCCTAACAGGTAATTGAACTTGAAAATTGGATCCCATATCGTAAATTGGAACCGGAAGCCCAAAACTGAGACCAAGACCCAAAAATTGGTCGAACCGGGCCTGATACGTGAAATCGGGCTGATGGTCCAACCGATGGCTAAACCGGCCCAGTCGGGTCATCATTGACCCAAACTAAACCAGCTTGGGGTGCCGTAAGGATGTTGCACCTGCACCCCTGGACACGGTAGTGCCAATGGCTGCAACGACGACGTCCCGATGGCCAACAACAGTTGGTCGTCGGTGGTTGAACAGTGAAAGAATTACATTCTTATTGGAATTCTAGCAGAAAATTTAATTTCAGCTTAATTATTATAAAAATAATATTACTTTAATGATTTAATATTACATTATATTTAATATTTATGTTAATAGTATTTTTATTAATTTAATATAAGAGTGATTATCTTAATTTTTAACAACAAAGAGTGTTTTAAGAAAAAAAATCAAAATTTAAGGTGAAATTTTAATGTAAAGAAGAAAAAAAAAACCTTATTTTCTTTGCTTTATTTTTCTCTTCCTTGACACCATTAGAGTTCTACGCATCCAGTGGCCCATAAAACTTCGGCAAAGATAAAAGCCGAAACCAGCCATTATAGAATACATTTTATTTTTTCTCAAATCTTAAGGGGGAAAAAGAAAAAGAAGAGGGAGTTTCATATCATTTTCTCCCCTTTTGATTCTTTGATATCCTGGAAATGAAACGATCGGAGTACTTGTTGTCAATGGAAATGTAGCTGCCTTTCCTAAACCCTAACCCACATAATTTCTTCAATGTCGATTAGTTTTCATTCACGTTCGTCTTCTTTATTTTTATATATAAATATTCCTTCTTACAATTCATTTTGTTTTGGCAATTTTTAAATAATTTTCTTCTGTATTGCTCTTCTGATAATTGCAATGAGACGAGCTTACAGTGAATCCGGAAATTGCTTTTGATCAACGGGGGTTATTTTCGTGTTCCGGTTCATCGTTACCGTCACCAAATCAATGGGGGTTATTTTTCTCTTTCTGATTAAAAAGTGCACGTGCCACACGTGAGCTGAGCTATTTTCCCGCCTAGCAGCTTTCGTGGCGCCTTTACAATTTTATTTTTCAAATCCCGCTCCATATTTTTCCCGAGAAAAATAGAAAAGGAGCGAACCCCAAAAGAAAAATTAGCAAAAAAAAAAAAAAAAAACCGAGAGCATAGAAGTAGCCGGAGCAATGATCAACGAGAGCTCCTTTTCCAAAACTATATGTTCTATCTGCTACGAAGATCTTAAACCGATCATAGAAGATCTCCAATGCATCTCCATTTGCGGCCATGTCTTCCACGAGCTCTGGTCGGTATTTACACATTCATTTCTTAGTTAATATTCATATATATATATATATATATATATATATCTAAACGGCGTTTTTTTATTGTTTTCTTTTGGAACCGTACAGTTTGCAACAGTGGTTTGAGTACTCTTCGAGTTCTACGAAGAAGTACAATTGTCCTGTATGCAAACAGACTTGTGTTGGGCACAATGCGACTCGTCTTTATTTCCAATCAGTTGGAGACCAGACCCAGTCGGTTTGCTCCCAAAAGTTGATCGATCGTGAGGAAGATGCGGAGTCGTTACGCTTTGAAGTGAAGAAGTTGCAGTTCAAAGTATCGGGGCTTAGCGAATCCTTAAAACGTCATGGAGAGAAACACGATGAGATAAACGAGCAGGTACTTTTTGATTCAATTTTTTCGTTCTGAAGAAATGCAGAAAACGCTGTTGTTATATGGAGTAAAAATGGAATTTGAATTGAAAATTTAAATTTCTCTACTTTCAATTTCTCAAATCATGTGTCTCCTGGAGTTTTAGCTGTGTAATTTCAGAGATCAGGCGAGGAAGGAAATGGCCTTGAAAAACGAGGCCCTAAGAGAAAAGGCATCCATTCAACAAAAGCTCAGTTCTAAATCTGAGGTGACTATTGTATGCCATCGGGGAAAAAATATTTTCTTTTAGAGTTTCATTTAAATGATTTTGAGTTTTTTTGGGCGATTGTAATCTAGGAGCTTAGTAAATCAGTTCTGGAATGTTCAAGGCTGGAACAAAGGAATTTGGCACTAGCCAAGGAACTTGCTGTACTAAAACTGTGAGTTTTTTTATTCGTTTTTATACTCTTATTATGTCAAAATGCCAGTTCCAATTATGTTAACAATTAAACAAATCAAACACTTGCACTCAACTCACAACCCAATCTCAAACATATAAATCAATCAAAATTCAATAGCCAAACCCAAATCAGATACGTACCTAAACCGATCTATTAGCACTTTTGCTCTATCTTTGACACTCTAGAACTGAACCTTTAGATATACACATCCACGGGATCTCTCCTTTAGCCCCGTGGAGTGTGTACCTTGAAATCCTACGACCCTCTTTACATCTTTCTTCATGCTACGTTCTAATTAATGATGTTTGTTACTTCCTTGTTTCGCTATGGTTTATGATAGGGTGTCAGATTTCGACCTGGAGCAAGACGAGATTTTAAAGTTAGCCTCACTGGGTAATGAAGGGAATAGCCAAGATGTAGTAGATAATCTGATTAGGTCACTATCCTGTCATAAAAAGTAAGTTGGTTACCACCTCTGCATAGTCCATCTGCTTACCTTCTTCAAGCTACATTGTACAAGTCTAGCTGTGTTTTCTAGATAATGAATTTTTATAAGTTCCATTAGTTTTGGCTTGGCTAACTTACTAAGATTTATCAATACATTTTGGAAGTTTAATATTGCTCGTCACTGATGCTCAGTTATTACAATTGAGCATGTATTAAGATTTAAGTGGCTTGGCTAACTTGTTTACTGGGATTTAGCAATACATTTTGGAAGTTTAATACTGCTTGTCATTGATGCACAGTTGTTACAGTTGAGCATGTAATAAGTGCTGGGTGATTTAATTTTAACTCCTTGTGGTGGAACACCCTATCAATTTCGAACGCTCAAATGTATATTGGGTCATTGGATGGTGGCAGGCTAGTGATTGAAAAAAAAAAAGAAAAAGAAAACGGGAATTAAGATTAACGTATCTGCTCATCTTGCTTATGATGTCTAATTCCAAATGCAAAGATTGAAAAACGAGCAAAGAAAAAAAAGACTGTTGTCCTAATGTTCTTTCTTTGTTGTGATTTTGGACATTGTTTTTCTTTAATATATATTTTATTAATAATTCAAATTGCTGCAATTATCTTTTCCATTTCATTTTCCATTACTGATGGTTGCAATCCATCTCAAACTTCAACAGGAGTTACAAAGAATTGATGGCCAAGTGCAATCTTCTTGGTAGAGGTGAAGCTCGTTTGCAGAAGAAACTTGAGAAAGCAAAATCAAAGATAGACAAATTGAAAGTGAGTCTGCTATGAAGCATTATGAATATCTTTTTGCACGAGAGTTGTAATGTTACTGAAAGTTATTCTGTTTTATGGTTTCATCAGAAAAGAGTCCAGGAAATGGAGACCCTGATTGAAGTGAAAGATAATGAAGTCTTGAGGGCTCTTAAAGCTTCGAAGAAGACTGATAGTAAAATGGGTGACCATTCCGATTATTCAGATGCCAAAAATTCTTCAAAAGAACAGCAGATGCAACAACCTAACTTGGAATTGAGTGGAATATCACTTAAACCTTTACCAAGTTCAAAGAAGGAAAACATCCCTCTAGATAGTCCTAAGGCTGCCAATTATGGTAGAGAGGGATGCTCAAGTACTGTGGTTATAGACGATGAGGGAAACATGGGTGAGGATGTATACATAATTTCGAGTCCTGATTTAAAATGTCGAAATAGTGAGAATATTATTCAAGAGTCTGCTACATCACTGCCAAAGGCAGTGTCTGATGTTAATATGGAAGCTGCAACTATGGCTGGATTTTCAGGGTCGAGAACTAGTTCAAATATTGATAATGCTACAGATGCTGCTCCCATAAAGCCCATGTTCAACATTAAAATGGATACTCCTTCGCTTCCACTTTCTGAACAAGGTATCTTGTTATCGTCGTAATTCAAGTTTCATAAGTAGGTTTCTCCGTGTGTTCCTAAAGCCAAAGCATAACAAGTGCATTGATCTTATATGTTGAACCAGGGACTACCTTCCGCGTCATTTCTTAACAGAATATGCATTTGGTATTCTTACATATTTTTTTTTTGGAACATTTGCATACCTACAGGGAATATTTGTTTCTCTGGTGGGCTGCTAGGTCCGGATGGAACTAAACGGCATTTAGGGAAATGGTGCAAGCTTGGCAAACTGCTTGGATCAATGCCTGAACAAGGTTCAACTAAAAATAGTGGTGATTTAATTGCTGTTGGTGCTGATGGGAGAGGTGGTAGAATTAAGGTTATGCGATCTGCGAATCAATCTTCAATGGTGGGTTCAAGAGTAGTTTTTAATCACTATATTTAGTTGAAAATTTTCGTTTCAACACGTTGATCATAATATCAGTTTTTGACCAGCCCAAAGTTATAGATCAACTTAATGAGCACATTTTATCTTTGGCAATACTTAGTATTGTATCTTGATATAGCAAAAGAAAATGTCTTGATAGAACATTGTAATAATTTTGATAAATGTCTTTACCTATATTCCTACTGTACATAACTATTGATTTTTTCCATCAATGCAGGGTGATAAGGAGAATTCAGTTAGTGCAAAGAGATTAAAATGTGGAGCTAAACAAAATAGTTTCCCTTCTGGAGGATGCTTGCAAATAGAGCACTTCTTTGGAAAGACCCATTACTGATTGAAAGTTGAAGACTCAGCACATGGTATGTCCTTGAAGGCCCCTATTCAATTTTTTTGACCAACGAGAACAGCAATTATACTGTAACATTGTTAGTTGACATTAACATTATGTTGTTCGCCATAGACATTTTAGGTTAACCTGCCATCTAGAATCTAGCTAGACGGCAGACATGTTGTAGTTCACACCAATCTTCAATAGAAAAAAGGGTGTCTAGTAACTTGGTATCTAGGATTCTAGTGGTATACACATGATAAGGTTTTGCTAATTCATCACTACCATTTAAACCTTGTGAAAATTACGCTTATGAACTTATATTGGTTGATTGACCGACCGGGTTAGGAGTTTCATTCGTGAAATTGTCTTCTATTGTGTTTTAATGCTTGTTAATTCTGATAGCTTCACAAGGTAAACAATTAATCAGCTTAAACTGTCCCCATTTTTCTACATAAACAATATCATAATAAGGTTGACAGAAGTCGTACATTAGATTTTAGGTGAAGGTACTTGACAGGCCCTCTATAATAGTGACCTTATCAATTTAGTCCCTTTACATCAAATGGATTAATTTAGTTTTTGTATTATTATAATGAATTAAATAAGGACAAATTTTATAATAGTTAGCATTTACTATTTAAAAATGTTACCTTTGAAGCTTTTATCGCCTTGCAAATGAAATCTTTTTGGAATTGAATTATAAATAATAATAAATTTTATGTTCTTTTTAAATAGTAAATGTTGATTTGTTAAAATTTAGTTTTATTTGATTTTGCTAATAATATAAATATTAAATTGATAATTTTAGGAGCCTTTTAAGTAATTTCACCTATGGAGCCTGAAAAATATATTGGTGTGGAAAACTTACAAAATCTCATTTTGTTATGTTTTAATGCAGCTTGAACTTGTACCAGGGAATAATGAAACAAGGCCGAAGCAAATTTGCTTATGTCATCAGTGTATGATGACGTAGGCTTGATGCCTCTTGAATAGTAAGTTATATCATATATTTGTTTGATAAACACTAAAACTATGAACTAATTTTATATATGAAATTTAATTGTGTAATTTATACATAAAATTTTGATTTAATCTAATTTTTGTAAATTATTAACACAATTATTGATATAATATTATGTTATATTTATATATATAACAAACATAAATAATTATATTGATCTAATATAAAGTTAAATTTATGTATTTATTTCTATAAATATATATGATTAAATTAAAATTAGAATTTTAAGTATACATTTAAAACACAATTAGAATTTTACATATATAATTTCATATATATAATTACATACTAAATCAAAATTCATGTATAATTTTAATATTTATTTCTATATTTGTATCATATATGTTGCTTATTTGATGTTAATAACTTCCCTACATCATATAACATGTGGAACGCGTGGGCTGTTGCCACTGGGTGGTATCGTTTAGAAAGGAAGAAAGTAATTTAATGCTGTCCCTTTCTTTCGCTTCCCAATTGTAATTTGCCTCTCAAGTTTGACACGAATCAGGGTTGGATGGGGTTGATATATTACATTGAAACTTGAATTACGCACATCGGGGGGGAGTATTAATGTTTTTCTTTGTGCAAGAATCTCGATGGCTTTTGCAGCAAACGTTTTCTAACAAAACTGGCGGTCTTACGTTGAAACATGTCGGTTCGCTGTGTTTGCATGCTGGGTTTTGAAATTTCATTATAACACGTGGTGCTGATTTTCTCTAGATTCGGCCATCGGAATTGGTTCTGTTGCTAATTAGATATGATATTGAGATTAGTTAAGAGACCACATCTTGTTATAAGACGATTGACGATTCCATAACAAATGCCAGCGCCTTTGCTTAAAAAAGAATGAAGAAATGTTTTTACTTGACAGAGAGTTTGTTGAGAAAATAAGCTGAAGAATGTAGAAGATTATGACACCACTTATTCTCTTCAAAATAGGAATAATAATAATAATAATAATAAAAATAAAATTACTTGGAATAAAGATTATTTCTGGAGTTCTAAAGTCGTTCTACGCTGTTGAATCAATATACTAATGGCTGCCCCCAGATATACGCCAGTTTTTGGTCTTCTGGATTCTTTACCTCTGCACCAATATGCCCATTTTATGTAGTAATATATTTTTCGAGACAGTGCTTGGTCTTCTGAGTTTCTGTTTATAATTTATTTGATTCCTTTATTTTAATCTAATGAGAAATATAAAATTTTGAAGGGAAGTTCGACTGCTTCTTGTCGTCTCACAGACTGCTGTACGCGTGTTATTCTCCGATGACTTGAATAGCCGAACTGACTTTTTTTTTTCTTGTATTAAAAAGAAAACAAAGAAATGGAGGGCAACCGGACAGGCGGGTCTAAGTGGACAGCTAAAAAGCAAAAAAAAAAAAATTTCGGATACACTTACGCTCGCATTGAAATTTGGAAGTCAACAACCACCTAATTAGTTGACCATTGTTAGATAAAAGATTCATTTTAGATTTTGTTTCATTTGTGCTTATATTTTTTTTATTTGTTTTTAATAAATAATAATAAAACAACTATAAAAAAAACCGTAAAACGCTTGATATTGTAATAGTAATTGTTTTATCAAGTTTATTCTTCATATTTTAAAATAACATTATTTAATACATTTTAATTTATTATAATCTATAATTGTTAGGTAATGTTAATGATTGTAGCTAGGTTTATAGAATATATATATTGTACCAAATTTGTCGCAATAACGAGAATGAAAAAAGACAAAAATATTATTGAAAAATTAAATAGGTAGCCAAAACTTTGTCACCTCTTAGTAGTAGATACTCGTAGGGTTCAATCAATTCAACGCTGTAAGGAAACGGAAGCGTATGTATAATAACCATATTTATAGTACTAATTTTTGTTATATAATAATGAAAAGAATATATGTTCTTTTCCCTTATAACGAAATTTGTTTATTTATTTTTGTTAGGAAATTTAATTGTTTATGTTAATATTTTATGCTATATAAATGATTCTATATACTTATGATCTATAATTAACTAAATAATATAATCAATTTAAAATAAGGTTAATGTGTAAATTTAACCTTTCTATTTGTTATTATAAAAATTCATTTAATAAAAAGTATTTTTAATAGGATCATATCTTTTAGTAATGATAAATAAAATTAGAATTCTTATAAATAATAACAATTTGAAAATGATAAAATAAAAAATATAACAAACAATAAATGATATATTAATCAATCTTAAAGTTTTTTTTGGGTAATAGAAAATAAATCAATCACAAAGGTAAAGCAATTGTACTACAAATTGGGTTTTTATCCAACTAAACTTGTTCAATGATTTCTGTTGGGATTTCCTTAAACCTGATAGAACCATACTAGATCTTTTGCATTGCACTAGCCAATATGTGAGTTGTAGTATTAGCTTCTCTTGGGACATTCTGTAAAATCACCTACCACTTCTTACTACAAAGTTCCTTTATTCGTATCCCTAAATCCTTGTACATTTACCAAGAGATTTGTCTGATATTACTGTAAGGATTTGGGCACAATCCGTGTCAACAATAATATTATCCCATTTAGCATCTCAAGCCAACACAAGTGCATTATTAGTCGCCCAAAGTTCTGCCTCCTCGACACTACATATATATTATTATCTTATAAAACAAATGTAAAAAATATTATAATTCATTTTATAAAATTTCTACAGTTGCTTAGGTAAAAAGAAAGAAAAGGAAAATGTAGAGTAAAACGTGATATTGTTTTAATTTCTATTGGTTAGAAAAATGTGGTAATGAAGACTAGAGTGAGAAATAAGGGTTGGTATTATCCATACGCAATGCCCATGGATTACGTTTGGACAGACTGACTCAGAGTCAATGGGTTTGAAGTTTGAACAGTTGTCGGCTTTACTCCTCTCCCAAGAAATGTTGACTTCTTGCCATTAATACCTAAACCAAAGTCAAACTATGTCTATAAACATTAATAAATTCCCATCACATATTAAATTGTAGACTTTCCACTTATTTTATCAATTTGTTAATTAATTACCATCTCCTTTGGAACATAAAAACACATCGAATCAATGTCGAAATATGTAAAAAGTAGCATAGATTGAGTTGCGTATTTTCTATCAGCATGTTTACATCTGAAACTGGATACCTCAAAGTTGGCTCCACCAACTAAAACGAGATCGCAGTTTTTATTTATTTATGTTTATATTAATTATTTTTTATTTTACTCGTATCACTAATAACTAAACAATACATATAATATTAAGTGAATACGAGATAACACAGTTTAAATTCATATGAAACGAACTATATATTATACTTAATATGTCATCTTAATGATGTTAAAAAGTGATATGTTAATTATAGTTTATTTATTGTAACCAATATTGCTGATAAATTTTGAGTGGAGGAAATCAACACATTTTACCAAACACAAAACTTGTAAAGTTGGACACTTCATTGTTTAGCCATCTCACCAATGGAAATTCAATCATCTTTGATCTTTTCTTTTTAAGAAAAAATAAATATTGTTGGTTTGACTCGAAGGAATTTTATGTTTCACACCTTTCACATAGAGTGAGATTAATTATTATAATAATAAGGTGTTGTTGGTTTGACTCGAAGGGATTTTAGGTTTCACACCTTTCGTATAGATAGTGAGATTAATTATTATAATAATTAGTATAAATCAATAGTAAAATATTTGGATATAAACATAAGGTGACGATAAGATAAAAATGAAAATGACATTATATTTTATAAATTTATTTTAATGTTTTAAATAAAATAAATAACTAATTATATGTTTTGTAAATTCATTTATTATTTTAAATAAATAAAAAACTTAAAAAGACGGAATGGAAATGTAACTTTTGACTTAATTTTATTCTCAAATATATGAACCATTCAACAATTCCATGAGGTAGAATTTTAAACTGTTCAAATTTTTAAAATTAGGTTTATCTAAGTATTCAATATTTTGAGACATGTTCAAAATATTCAATTACTATTATATGAAAAATTATATCATTCATTCTTCAACATCATTACTCTTTACTACAAATTTGATTATTTTTTTAAATGTTAATAACAATATTTAATCCTTAAATTTGATAAATTTTTTTAATTTAGTCATTAAATATTTTAAATTGTCAATTTTAAAGACTAATGTGAATGAAAAATAGAGAAAAAATTGTAAAATTCAATTACTAAATATATTTATCATCCCCGCTTATTTATTACTGGGTGCTTTTTGGAATGTGGTTTGTTTATTAATTTGTATATTTTTTTCTAAAAATATTATGTGAGTTATATTTTATGAACTGAATAAAGTAATTATAAGGTTTTTTGGCATAAAAAGTAACTAAAATTTTATTATAGGCTCTTTTTGACACAATGCTTAGAAGTATCTATAATTCTTCCCGAACTCCTAAATAGGAGAACAATATCCTCTTACATTTTCAACAATACTCATGCCAATCAAACTAAAACTCAACCGACAAAGATATATTTATAATATTATAAAAGAAGGGTAGTTTTTTAGAGTAAAGTATTTTCTAAATTTTTTTATAAAATAGTTTTTATGTAGTTTGTTACAAATAATTTTGGGTTTAAAGATTTTATTTAAGTTATTAAAAGGCATAAATACTTTACTCTAAATTATATTGGTTGGTTTTTTTTTTTAAGTTCTCCATAACACAAATTTATCATCTCTACTAATAATAAAAGGTGTAACTAAATTAACATCAATCAAACATTTAATTATTTATATAGATGCGAAAATGATGAGCGTGCAGTAATTATTTTCCACAAACATTGAATAACAATGCCCACGATTAAACACACATTACTGTTGGATGGATCCAAGTTTTGCGCGGAAATGGCTTGTTGAAGTCAATATATTTGTATCACCATGAATATTGATACAAGCACGTTTTACATGGCTCACTCCTCTTAACAAAGTTTAATTTAATGCGCAATCAAGCACGATGAGCGTGGACGGCAGGTTGGTACAATTAATTAGCCAAAATGTAAGCTGTTTTTGTTTTGGGTTTAAATTCCAATGCCAGCTAAACAAGGGTTCCTATTTTTGTTTTAAATTTGGGTCAATGGTCTAACCTTATGAGAAATGCATCGGCTTGTTTTCAGTCATGAAAGCACAAGTGGATAAGTTTTTGCCATTTTAAAGGAAGCATAAGAAAGACCAGTTAGCTGAATCAAAGCAGTAATCCCAGAAAAATGGGAAACTGATACATGCAAATTTTAGTGATCCCAATAGACATGTGCATGTCATCAATTTTTTTTTTGGTGCCATTTGTCGAAGTTGAAAAATGTGCCAACTCTGACAAATTTCTTTATGTGAGCTGTAATGAAATGATTGGGGGATGAGTTTGATGATAACCGACCAAAAGGTGGAAAGTCATGTGTTACTTAATATGTAATTAAAAACAATTAAGTATTAATTATTTAAATTTGTTTGTGGAGTTAGAAATATCTGATGAAGAGTGTATCTGTAACGCCCCTAACTCGAATCCGTCATCGGAATAGAGTTACGGAGCATTTTTTCGGAGTTACCGATTCATTTATCAGATATTTTATTAATCCGATATCTTTTCTTTTCCACGTTCAAGTCTCGTATTCAAGTCATCCGGATCTTTATAAAGAAATTTGATCGTCGTTTTTATTTATTTCATGTTATAATACATTCAACTAATGCTCTAAACAAAATTATCATTTTACCCCTAAACTTATAATTAATGACGATTTCATCCTTAGGTTAAAATAAAATAAAATTATTGCAATTTAATCCTTATTTCCAGCCGTTTTTCTCACACAAATTGATAACAACCTATGAATTCTATAAAATGTCAGAATTTTCCATATTTTCAACACTTTTCAATTTAATCCTTAAAACATGTTTTTCCCTGATCTTGAGCTAAATTAATAATTTTATTCAATTTTGTAATTTAAATAATAAAATAATCCATTTCATGCAAATTGCTCATTTCTAACATTTTTTACAAAATTGCCCATAAAATTTTACTTTTACTCAATTTAGTCCATGAGCCTAAAACATACAAATTAGCCATGCTAGCTGAATATTCATACATATTTTCCTCTTCCTCTTCCTCCTCTCCATTCCACATCCTTAATTTATATAACATGCAACAAGTAACATTATCAATAATTTCACTATTTACTTATGTATATTCAAAACTGTCCATTTGCGTCATAGTCAATAAATTATTTATATCTTAAGCTACAGAACTCAAAATTAAGATCCGCTAATTTTCCCTGAAACTAGACTTAGTTATCTTATTACCATAAAATTTTCAGAATTTTTGGTTTAGACAATAAGTACAGTTTATTCTTTAAATTTACCCCCGTTCTGCTGTCTGACAGTTCCAACCCTTCTTCACTAAGAATTAATTATCTCATCGTACGAGATTCGGATGATGTTCCCGCTTATTTCTATTGAAAATATACTCTTTAAGGATTTTAAACATATAAATTTAATCCCTTAGTTATTTTTCTCCAATTTTTTATGATTTTCCAAAGTCAGAACAGGGAACCCGAAATCATTCTGACATTGTCTCACGAAACTTATTATATCTCATGATTTACAATTCCATTGCTTAAACCGTTTCTTCTATAAGAAACTAGACTCAATAAGCTTTAATTTTATATTTTATTCATCCTCTAATTAGATATCTACAATTTTTGGAGATTTTTCAAAGTTAGACTATTGCTGCTGTCCAAAACTGTTTTAGTGCAAAATGTTGATTTTCATTTTGGCCCAAATTTCAGAGTTCATACAATTCAGTCCTTACTTAATTAACCCCTCAATTAAACTAATTTTCTCAATTAATACTTTTCCTAGACATTATAAGTTATTTCATAACTATTGAAATTCAGAATTTCCACGTAAAACTCTAACTTCAAACTCTTTTACAATTTAGGTCCCAAACATTCACTTTCTATTCAATTCTTTCAATAAAATCAGCATATAAACAATTTAAAGCTCTAATTATATATCAAATCATCATATACTTCCAGAACATATTCATAGAAACTTTCAATTTCTTTCATAGAATCAAGAACTAATGAATTCAACAAATGGACCTAGTTGTAAAAGTCACAAAAAACACAAAAATTTCAAGAAATAATCAAGAATTGAACTTACTTGCAGTAAAAATATGAAAAACCAGCTTAAGGGAACTCTTCCATGGTGTTTTTGCTGATGAGAATGCAGAAAAATAAAGAGAAATCTAGATAATTCCACTTTAGTCCTAGCTTTATTAAGTAAATTTTGCAATTTTCCAATTTTTCCCTTATTTTCTTGGTGATTTCATGCTCTTGCCGTCCAGCCCAAATAGACCTTGGGTCTATTTGCCTTTTAAACCCTCTTTCTTTTATCATTTAAGCTATTTAATCATTTCCCACAATTTTGCATTTGATACAATTTAGTCCTTTTTGTTCAATTAGCTATCAGTACTTTAAAATTTCTTGACGAAACTTTAATACTAACTTATTAACACTCCATAAATATTTATAAAAATATTTATGGCTCGATTTAAAATTCTCGAGGTCTCGATACCTCTTTTTCAACTCTAATTATTTTAATATTATATATATTTTTTTGTACATTTCACTATTTTAAAATTTTTCCTAACTTCACATTTAACTTATACTCACTAAATTAATAATATTTCCTACTCATTTTTCGGATTAGTGATCTCGAATCACTGTTCCGACACCACTGAAAATTAGGCTGTTACAATATCATATATTGTTAGAATAGGGAAATAACAATCAAAGATTAAAGGGTCTACTCATTTCATTGATAAAGACTCTAATAATCCAAATAAGGATCGAGTCTGCTCTTTATATAATATTAAGCTAACCACAAGTTGAGATCAGTGCTAACAACTCTCCTAATTGATCTTCAACTACTTATCAGCTGTAAACAGAAACAGTTACAACAACTAACAGGTTTAACTAATTTTTAACTACAATAACTAACTACATTGCAGAAGCATTAACAACTAGTAGACTTGCCTAGGTACATTCCTCAATATTCTCCCTGCCTGTCATACTTGCTAGTGACTCTGAGTTTAACTCTGAACTTTGTGAAAAAACCCAACAGATAGAGGCTTGGTGAGAACATCAGCCACCTGATCCTAAGTTGTAACATGACCAACAAGTAGTGTCCCCTGTTGCTACCTTTTCTCTGGTAAAAAATAGATCTAACTCCACATGTTTGAATTTGGAACGTAAGATTGGATTTGTTGCAACAACAACAACTCCTGAACTGTCATACCACATCATTTCTCTATTGTTGATTTTTACATGTAATTCAGTCAACAAGGACTGCAACCATATCTCCTTTACAGTAGCATGGGCCGGACTTCTATATTTTGTTTCAGCATTGGACTGAGAAACAAATTGTTGTTTTCTAGAGCTCCACAAAACAATATTACCTCCTAGATACACATAGAGCCATGTGGTTGATCTTCGATCATCTATATCAATTCCCCAGTTAGCATCTGAATAACCTTCTAGGGACAGTTGAGAGGCTGCAGTAAACATGAGATCATGCTCTAAGGTATTTTGCAAGCATCTTAGATTTCGTTTCACAGCTTTAAAGTGTTGATCAAAGGGCTTATGCATGAACCAACAGACTTTATTGACTACAAAAGCCTACAGGGTCACACCATTTGGTTAAAGCGAACATAATCCAAATACAATTAATATTGTGTTTAGTTGTTACATGAATTAAATTAATTATTGAATTAATTTAATTTGACAGTTAAATATTGAACACATTATATGTACAAATTTTGTGTACACAAAAAGAGAATATAGTTAAAATTAATATATGAATTTGATGCATATAAAATATTAATTGAATATTGTTTACCGAAATTATTAAAATAAATAGTTATAATAATTTCGGTCAAAGATAAAATATTTATGGAAGTTAATATTCTTTTGAAAAGAATATGACATTTTAATACCTTCCATAATTTTCTCTAAAAGTAAAAAGAGAATTATTCCATTTTTATTATGGGTGATTAATAAAAGGAATAGAATCCCTAATAGGGTGAAAGTTACCATAAAAATAAAACAAGGTCTAGCAGCCGTTTTGAAATTTTCTATGAAAAAGTTCAAGAGAGTTCTATTGTTCGTTCTTGACTGGGTGGATTACATAGAGGTCAAGACATTATTGTTGTGGTTTGAGTTCGACATAACGTAGAGGGATCAGAAAAATGAAAAGGTCTATTTTTGACCCTTGGTTCAACCTGATTCGTTCCTCATTCATAGATCCATGGTTGATTATCGTTAGAATAATTTTTTTTGTTGCGCTATAGGGCTTACCGGCGATCCAATAGTTATATCCCTGAATTCAAGTCCTGTTATAGCCATTCAAAGCAGACTGCTTAGACTGAGAGTCACCATTGCCTTTTTTCTGACTCACTGAATTGGCTTGCATTAGGACATTAGATACAAAATCCAATTGTCTTGCTTCAAAATCAAGAAGCGTTTCAGTGAGCAAATCAAAGGGTTCTCAAGTTATTGATGCCAGAACTTGTACTGGCTCATATTTAATTTAAAGACTTGCCAAGATAATGTTCACCTGTTTTTGGTCAGATATCATATTGCCAGCTACAATTAAGATATCACACATATTCCTAATCTTGAAGATATATTCTTTGACAGTGAACTGACCCTTCTTTTGAGAATACAAAACATGTCTTAGACTAGAAATCTTGACACTAGACTTAACAATAAATCTTCTTTCAATGGTTGCCCAAACATCAAAGCTAGTATGTGCATTAGTTAGATACACCAGCACTTCATCCCATACTATAACAGTCTAATTTTTTAGTGGTGTCGGAAACAATGGTTCAGGACCACCAAATTTGGCGAGTAAGTTCGTAAATATTATTATTTAATATTTACGAGTCAAATATGGTTTTAAAAAGGTTTTTGAATTACTAATTTGTATTTTATAATGATTTATTAGGTCAAATGGTTTTAGAAAATAAAGTATCGGAACCTCATTTCTATAAACCGAGCCATAAATATTTTTATAAATATTTATAGAGTGACATTAAGGTAGTATTAATGTTTCATTGAAAAATTTTAATGTTTCGGTAGTTAAATAATTAAAAAGAACTAAATTGAAAAAGGTGTAAAACTTGCTAATAATAGAGTTTAAGTGATTAAATGGCTTGATAAATAAATGAGGGAGGACTTAAGAAGCAATTAAGCCTAAATTAAAAAGGATGAGGCGGCATAAGAAAAAAAAAGCCTTTAATGGCAAAATTGTAATTTTTATGAACTTAAATAAAACAAATTGAAATTGAAAAGCTTTCTATGCATTTCTTCTACAATATTCTGCCAAAAATCAACATAGGAGAAGGGCTTAAGCTGGTTCTTTTATATTTTTTCTTCAAGTGAGTTCAGTTATTTCATGTTTCTTGTAATTTTTATGTTTTTTAGATTGTTACAATTAGGTCTAACTAAATCTTACCTTAGTTTTTTATTTTATTAAAAATTTTGGAAGTTACCATTGATGAATATTAGATGTTTTTTATGAATAACATGGATTTAGAGCGCTGATTGTGTTGTATGATGATTATATAAAGTATGTAACACCCCTTACCCGTATTTCAATGCCAAACCAGGGTACAAGGCATTACCGGACTTGCATCACAAGCAAACATACATATCGAGTCATAAATTTTGTATCCAAATTAAAACCATTTGTATTCAATCATAATGTCCCTAATATGAGCCTATGAGGCACAAAATATACTTTAGAAGTGGTTCGGGACTAAACCGAGAACTCAAGAAATTTTTATAAAACTTAGAAAATTTTTGCTAGAAACAGGGATCACATGCCCGTGTGGTTAAATAAGCTTGTTCTTTCCCCGGTCTAAACTCGAACTTCATTTTTCTTGATCTATAATATCAAATTTAACTTATTTAATCATCACATTATTCAATTCAACCCAAAAACACACTATGGAAAAATTTATATTTTTGCCCTTAAACTTTTGACATTTTATATTTTAGTCACTAGGTTCGTAAAATGATTTTCATCCAATTTCTTCATTACCCAAGCCTATCAGAACCTTGTTCATGCTCATGAAAGCTCACATTTTCCATTTATTCACATTTTACCACACATTTTTAACCTTTTACAATTAGGTCCCTTTTTGACATTTTCATCAAAAATCACTTTGTCAATGGTTTTTAACTAACAACAAACATGAATTTTCTACAATTAAACATCAAAATATAAGCTTATTCAACATGGGTAAAATTTTTGACTTTGATTTTCTTTCAAATTAGTCCTTAGAATAGCTAGATCAAGTTACAACATTAAAAAAAACGTAAAAATCATTAAAAATGGGACAAAGACAGACTTACAATAGCTAGATCAAGCTACAACATTAAGAAAAACGTAAAATCATTAAAAATGGGACAAATACGGACTTACAATTGTGCTTGGAAGCTTGGCCAAAACCTAGCTATGGTTTCCTCTTCAAATTCGTCTAAGGGGGGACTAAATTGAGAAGATGGTCACTTTTATTTCGTTATTTTTGTCTTGTTTACTAGATTACCAAAATGCCCTTCACTTAAACTTTGAAAATTTTCCCTAATCATGTCCATTTTTGTCCATGTTAAATTATAATGGTCTAATTACCATTTAAGAACCTCTAATTTAGAATTTCATAACAATTTACTGCCTTTAGCTTATAGAACTCAAATTTTGCACCTATTGCAATTTAGTCCTTCTAGTCAAATTGAGTACTCAATCGATAAAATTTCTTAACGAAATTTTCACAAAATTATTCTATCATGCTGTAGACCTTAAAGAAATAGTAAAATAAATATTTACACTTTAGATTTGTGGTCTCAAAACCACTGTTTTGATTTGACCCAAAAACGGGCTGTTACAAAGTAATTTTGTTAAATATTAATTTTAGGATTAAATTGTGAAAATTTTAAAATATTAGGGTTTTATAGTGAATTTTTTATTTATTAGGGGCTGTATAATGGCTTAGAATATTTGAATAAATTATTGATTGAGGAAAATGAGTTAATTTGATAGAGTAACTAATTAAAGGATTAAATTGCAAAAATTATAAAAGTTTGGGGTAATTGTGTAAATTTAAAAAATAAAAAGGTATTAATTGTGAAATGAATTGGAAGTGAAATATATGCTAATGAATGAATAATTTTATATTTTAGATCAAGATCTCGTAGAAACTCGTGAAAAAGAAAAAATAGTAGAATAGTCCCTAAACTTCTGTAATTGTTACAATTCAGCCCAGGTAAGTTCATACGGTTAAAAATTTAATATTTTGTATAAAGTGATGAATGGTATTATTTATTTATTCTATTGTTGGAATTATAATATTAAATTAGATTTCGGTTTGAATGGAAAGCGAGATTTGAGTACATTTGTATTTTGGTGTATGATAGTATTGTGAGGAGACAACAATATTTTTTCCAAGTAAACCGGGGTTCAACATTTGTTACGAACTCTTGTGTTTTACTTTATGTTCAACTCTTATGAGTTTCTATTAAGCTCTTTCGAGCTTCTGTTGGCACACTCGGGAAGACCAGCTCTTATAAGCTTCTGTTGACGATGTACTTTTATCCGTAAGTCATTCTTCGAATGAAAAAATTTCGGTAATGAGATTTATTAAATGAATTTGAAATACATTTTATTTACTTTTATATTGATTTGAATAGAAATGTAATTATTAGTAGATGTTGTAAATGACAAGAAGTTGATGATGAATGACAGGGAATTAACATGAATGATTTTATTTATTTGATTTATTATAGTAGATTCGGTAAGATTTTGCTTAACCCGTCGAACTTACTAAGCTTCATTAAGCTTACATGTATTGTTTAATGTCTTTGTAGATTTTTGGAAGGTTGGACGATTGGATCAGCACTCAAGTCACACTATCCAACTTATTTCTGTAATGACCCGAATTTCACAGTTATTGGAAAAGTGTATTTTCGAGTCTCCGTTTCTGAAAAGTGGATTCGTAAATATTTATTAAGAATATTTACGAAGTTAATTGAATGGTTAATTAAAGATTAATCAAGTGAATTAGCTTAAATTAAGGATTAATTAGGTATAAGGATTAAATTGAATATAGTGTAAAAACTTAATTGTAGAATAAAGAAAAGCCAAAGGACTAAATTAGCAAATAAGCCTTATGTGACAAGTGTGTGGTAAGTATAAATACATGTGTATTATTTTAATTAGTACAAATGTATGTATGTATTGGCTTATTATTTAAGAAATAATAATTATAATTAAAATATAATATAATAATATAAAGTATAATAAATAAAAGAAATAATAAAATAAAGACAAGTGTAATAATATATATACATACAAGTGTTAAATAAGTATTTTTTATTAAATAGATTTTTATTATAGATATTTTTATTGTTATTAAATTTTATATATATATATATAAAGTAATTAAAAGAAAATGAGATAATGAAAAGAAACAGAAAGCCAAACGAAAATGGAAGAAAGAAAGGAGAAAAGAAAGAAGAAAGGGAAAATTGAAAGTTTGAAGTTTGAGGTTTAAATACGTAAGTCAATTTAGCCATTTTTACTTAATTTTGATGTTTTGGAAGCCATGAAACTAGATTTTGATGAAATTAAATTGATATATTGAAAGTTATTAGATTTTTAAATATTGTTTATGTTGAATAAAATGATGAATTAGGGATTAAATTGATAGAAATTCAAGTTAGAAGTGAGATAAGGATTGAATTGTAAAGTAATTCATAAGCTTTGAATAGTAGGGACTAAATTGAAAGAATTTCAAAATTATAGTTTTATGCTGAAATTAGAGAGCTGAAATTAGTTTAAAGTGAAAATTGAATGAAAATATTGAGTTAAATGTGAAGAATAAAAGTTAGTCTCGGTTTGGGACTAAATTGGAATTTAGACAAAAGTTGAATAAAAATTGAAACATTCAATGTGAAAATTTTACTGTATTAATGATTATAAATTTTATTAATTTCGTAGCTAACGGGGTGCCGAAAAATCCTCGGTTAAGAAAGGAAAAGACGAGGTCAACGAGGGTTAGCTCGGAAACCACAATTTGTGTTTCTATAATCCGAATTTAATATTTAATTGTTGAATTTATTATTTAATGTGTAGGGTGATGCATTTAAAAGTGAAATTTAATTGTTAATTATTATATTTTGATTGAATGTTATGATAAGTAATTAAGGTAAGCATTATTGTGTTTTATGATTATTGAAATGAATCAAAATGTATATTGTATTGCAATTAAATTGCATGTGGATTGATATGGAAAAATGTATTAAATTGAATTGAAATTAAATTACAAATGAAATTGAAAATTTGAAAGCTCACTGAATACCCTATTAACTGTATCAGGCTAGTCGGATATAGTTGGCATGCCATAGGATTGAAAGTATTCAGGGATATTCCGACTGTGTGTCGATGAGACACTATATGTGTTGACTACTGTGACTATTCCGGATTCGTTCTGAAGAGGTACTTTGTACCTGACTGTTACTGTTATTGCTACTGTTATTGTTACTGTTACGCTGTATTCCGGCTTCGGCCGATGAAACACTGTATACTATCCCCGGTGTGTGGGTTGGATTCGTGTATCTGTCCAGATCCGAGTCATGTTAATAGGGGTAAATAAAGGTACTGAAAAATTAATTGCTACCGAATATTTGACTGTTACGGAATAAATGATTGACTGATACTGAATAATAATGATTAAATGATTGTTTATTGAAAAATACTGACTGTCATCGAATAATTGATTGCTACGAGTAAAAGATTGCTACTGAACGAATAATCGTTACTGGATGACTAATTGTTATCGAATGACTAAATGTTATTGGAAGAAACTGATAAATTATTCGATACTGAAATAAGTTTACTGATATTGAATAGTGAATAGAAACATAAGTAAGACATATGAATGGAGAATATTATTTTTGAGAATTAAACGGAAAATCTAATCAAGTTATTAGATGATGAAGGTTGAATGAGTTGTAAAGAAATTATCTATGAAATGAATAAATGAATATTTATGATTATTATAGGACAATAAGTGTATGTTATGTTTAAATGTTCGGATTATAGAAATACCACTAAGTTCATACTCAGCGTACTGTTTGTTTCCGTACGCAGATTAAGTTAAAGCTAGAATGTTGAATAAGCATCCCAGGCTGATCCCGAACTCAATAAGGTAACACATGTTAATTGTTGATAATGGCATGTATCTAGGATGTCTTAAGTGTGTTATTTTGCATTGTGATTGTAATAGTGTAATAAGTAAATTGGTATTTGATAATGATACATGATAAGTGTTTTAAGTCAAGTATTGGATTGTTTTAGTATTGGTATTTTGTATTGATTGTGGTTTGAAATTTGCAAGGTTGGCTAGTAAAGTGTGAAAGGTTCATTATTGAGTCCACACGGCCTGGCGCACGGGTGTGTGACCAGACCGTGTGAGACACACGGCTTGCACGTGGGCATGTTGTTAGGCCGTGTGTCCCCTGTACTTAAATTGTTACAACCAAGTTAGTACACGGGCGTGTGCCTCGGTTGCCACAGTCGTGTCTTAAAGTCAGTTTAGTACACGGGCAGGCCACACGGACGTGTGTCATGGCCGTATTTAAAAGTCAGTGTTGCACACGGGTTGGTGACACGGGCGTGTCCCAAGCAGCATAGGCATGTTAAACTAGCCACACGGGCGTGTGGTACTGTTCAAAAGAAGAAAATTTAAAATTTCACGAAAAATTTCCTAAACTTCCGATCGAATCCCGATTTTTTTTAATTATACTTGTAAAGTACTGTGGACCCATTAAAGTTATATTTAGATGAATAATATTGCATTTATACTTGTTTATGTGCAAATGTACTGTAATGACTGGTAATAGTCTGTAATCCTGTTCCGATAACGGGACGGGGTTAAGGGTGTTACAATTTCGGTAGTTTTTGAAACATTCAGTACGATTTATATGACATGTATAGGCTTTTGTACGGACTTCGTTAAAATTAGCTTGTGTAAATATTATGAAACATACATATTGGCAAGAAATTAAGGTATGAATATAATTTAGTTAAAGTGAACTGCGGTAACCTGGTTAGATAGGTCAATTAGGTAACGTTGGTTACTTGATGGACATATTTTCAAGTTGTCATTAAAGGTGCCTATGGGTATATTGGTTGTATGTGGTAATAATACATGTTTGGGATTCGATTTTAATTTGTGTAGAATGTATTGTTTTGGCTTATTGACGTATAAATTGTTGAAGCTAGGTTGGTATCAATTTGGGTGAGAAATGTGGCTTAGAACATAGCCTATTTTCGTCCACACGGGTAAAGACACAGGTGTGTGTCTTAGCCGTGTCTGACATGCGGCTAGAAGACACGTTTGTGTGTCCCTTTTATCTTTTAAAAATGCAAGTCAGTATATTCACACGGCCTAGCATACAGACGTGTGGCTTGGCCGTGTGACCTAAGTCAGAGAGTTACACTAGTATGGACACGGGCTGGACATGGCCGTGTATCCTTATTTCGAATGCCTACACGGCCTGGCCAAACAGCCGTGTGACCCCTGCAGTGTTGAAAATTTTGAATAATTCTAAAAAAAATTCTCTGAGTCTCCGATTTAGTCCCGATTTGTTTCTAATATGTATTCCGGGTCTTGAGGGTTCGTTTAAGGGACAATAAATATGATTTTGATTGGTTTTATTATGCGTATTGGTATGTAATGTAATGTAATGTTTGGAATTTCTATCTGATTAATCTGTAAACCTTAGTAATGCTCTGTACCCCTATTCTGGGGACGGATATGGTTAGGGGTGTTACACTTCCAGTGGATAACAGCCAAGAAGCTAGAAGCTTGTCCTGCTGTCTATGCATTAAAAAGTCCAAATTTTCAACCAAATGACCATCTTTATCTACCAAGATTTGAGGAGAGCCCAAAACATACCCTTGCTGATCATATCCTTCAAGAATTAAGAGAATTTGGCATTTTCAAAAAAAGAAAATTATTCTCTCCAAGTTTGACAGTATTATATTTTGGAAAATGCTGAATTTTTCTAATGATGGTAAAAGAAACTGATCCTTATTCAGTTTGATATGGATTCACCTACTCACTAGCACTTGAGGAATGCTGTTGACTCTCCTCATTTCTTAGAACTACCTCTAGAGCCATGACAAAACTAGTAAACCTTCAGCAGCTCTAAAAAAATCACATATTGTAACGAGAAACCATAGCTCTGATACCATGTTAGAATAGAGAAACAACAACCAAAGATTAAAAGGTCTATTCATTTCATTGGTAAAGACTCTAATAATCCAAATAAGGACCAAGTTTGCTCTTTATACAACATTAAACTAACAACATGTTGAGATCAATGCTAACAACTCTCCTAACTGATTTTCAACTGCTTATCTGCTGGAAACAAAAACCGTTACAACAGATAACAGACTCAATAACTAATTGTCATTAACTAACTTTTAACTACAATAAGCATTAACAACTAGTAAACTTGCCTAGGTACATTCCTTAATTATTAATCCCAAAAATTGTTTATTTTTAAGCACCTAAAATTAAAAATATACTAATTTTTTCTTTTAAATTCAAGGATAATACAAAAATAATGTGATTTAAGTTAAAAGACTCAATTAGTTTGAAGCCATGTGGATGGCGTTTCTGGGAAATTTCATGAGTTGAACATTTGAAGCACGCATTTCTGAAAATTTGCTCTTTTTATCTATTTGCTTTTGTACCCGTGGAGTATTAAGCATCAACCCAAAATAATAAATTTCTAATAGAGGGTAATTAAGCAGAAATATTAAACTCCACTTTTTTTTAAATACAAAAGCAATCATAATTAAGAATATGGAAAATATTAACATCAAACGTTGGGATTTCAAATTTTAAACCTGTTTGATATTATCCTCTAAGTGTGACTTTGAATCTATTATCACATGAGGAGGCAGAAAGTGAAGAAAAGTGATGGTTTCAAATAATTTAAATGAATTTTTAAAATAAAATAAAAGTTCATATAAATATTTATGTAATAAAAAGAAAAAAGTTTTGAGAGAAAAACTTGGTTTGCACGTGCATGATATCACATCTTGAGACGTAAGCTATTTCGAACTTTGGACCTTGAACCAACTCCTCGCCGTAGTTGGCTTAATTTTGTTGTGTCCAAATCAAAGGCTTTGAATAATAGACTTTATTTTTTCTTTCTTATATTCCAAAGAATAATGATAATAGACTTTTCGATTCTTGGTTTGTACATTCCTCGGCATTAGTCGTATTCCTCTCTCCTATATATAATACTAGAAACCTATCAAATGTTACCACAAAACTTCCTACATCACAATAACAATAATATTCCTTTACATCACACTGTTAGGTTGCCCCCACTAATACCCAAATGGAGTTTACGAGAAAGAATCGACAGCTTCTATCTAGGATAGCCACTAACGACAGACATGGAGAGAATTCACCTTATTTTGATGGGTGGAAAGCCTACGACAGCAGCCCTTTTCACCCTATTCACAATCCTGATGGTGTCATCCAAATGGGGCTTGCCGAGAATCCGGTTGGTTTGCTTTTGCTTTTTCCTTACCCTTTTCCATCCTTTCATCACTTTCCTTTATTTGCCTTCCACACCCTGATTCTCACCCCAGTTATCTTCCTCTTTTTTATGTTTCGTTTTTTCAGCTTTCCTTTGATTTGATTGAAAAGTGGATCCGGGAAAACCCTGATGCTTCCATCTGCACCGCTGAAGGACTCGATAAGTTCAAACATATTGCCATTTATCAGGATTATCACGGCCTCAGGGAGTTCAGAGAGGTATATATATATGAACAAAATATTCTCGCAACGTTTATTACTTTCTAAGGCAACGATGAAAAACAAAGTGATTAATGGCGGCATCTCTGATAAATTATTACTTCTTCTTCTTCTTCTTCTTCTTCAGGCTGTAGCCAAGTTTATGGGAAGAGTAGGCGGAAACAGGGTCACATTTGATCCGAACCGTATAGTTATGAGCGGCGGAGCCACCGGAGCAAACGAGACCGTCATTTTTTGCTTGGCCGACCCTGGCGACGCTTTTCTTGTGCCTTCACCTTATTATGCAGGGTAGGTGGAATATTCATAATTTACCCTTCAAAATTCAATATGGGTTCACCCAGCGTTTTTGATATCAAATTGAGTTGCAAAACATTTGAACTGTTTACTTTGATTATTAAAAGCTTAACTGCTTTATTGACTCTTACCGTAAATAAAATGCTGTGAGATAGGAGGCAATTTCTTAGAATTTGGTTTCTAGTCAACACCAACATTTCAAAATGGTTTGATAATAATTTTATTAAATATAAGTTAGGTCAAGCTCACGTGAATAAGAAAATACCATCTTAATTAACTCATTTGCTACATATAAACTATGATTATTGGATTAAACTTAAAACATCTGGACTTTTGTCTTTGACCTTTGGCTTCCAGAAAATTCTAATAAGTAGACCATTATGTTGACTCCAATTCCTCAAATTCAACTAAAACTTTATGATATAGCTTACAGGTAGCCAACTGTTTGGACAATTTCCATTATTCTTTACACATTTTCTGCTTTATTTAAGAGTGTTTAAAACGTACTTCTCCTCTTATTACTTGGTTTCACCTTCACATATTCCTTCATACTTCTTCTGTTTATGACATTTTCTCATATCCTAAACATTAAATTCAGTCGTTAATTTTTTTTTTAAATATTTAAACCATGCAGATTTGCCCGGGATCTAAGGTGGCGTACTGGGGTGGAAATAGTTCCTGTTCACTGCAAAAGCTCAAACAATTTTCGCATAACAAGAGCTGCCCTGGAAGAAGCCTATGAAAAAGCTCAGAGATCGAATATCAATATCAAAGGCGTCATCATAACCAACCCTTCGAATCCTTTAGGCACGGTCCTCGACAAAGAGACCCTGAGAAGCATAGTGAGCTTCGTCACCGACAAGAATATCCACCTTGTTTCCGATGAAATCTATGCAGCCACAGTCTTCAGCTCTCCCAGATTCATTAGCGTCGCCGAGGTCATGCAGGACATGGACTGCAACCGTGATTTGATTCACATTGTTTACAGCTTATCCAAGGACATGGGTTCCCTGGTTTCCGAGTCGGCATTGTTTACTCCTTCAACGATGATGTTACGAATTGTGCCCGAAAGATGTCGAGTTTCGGATTGGTTTCCTCTCAGACACAATTTTTACTGGCTTCGATGCTGTCTGATGATGAATTTGTGGGGAACTTCTTAAGGGAGAGTTCAAAGAGGTTAGCCAAAAGACACCATGTTTTCACAAAGGGACTGGAAGAAGTCGGGATTTCCACTATAAAAAGCAATGCCGGTTTGTTTTTCTGGATGGACATGCGACAACTCCTTAAAGAACAAACTACCAAGGCCGAAATAGAACTGTGGCGTGTGATTATCAATAAAGTGAAACTCAATGTCTCCCCAGGCTCTTCTTTCCAATGCTCGGAACCTGGCTGGTTCAGGGTCTGCTTTGCAAACATGGACGACAAAACTGTTGAAGTAGCACTCGACAGAATCCGAGAATTCGTTCTTCAAGGCAAGGAGGAAACCAAGCTTGAAGCAGACAAGTCTCAAGCTCAGGCTCAGCGTTGGCGAAAGCAAAATCTTCGCCTCAGCTTCTCTTCGTCTAGGTTATACGATGAGAGTCTCATGTCTCCGCACATGATTTCCCCTCACTCCCCAATTCCTCACTCGCCCCTCGTTCGAGCGAGGACTTAAAAAAAAAAAAAACCCAATATTCATGACCTACGTAGCATGGCATGGCATGGCATGCATGCCTAGTAATGGTTTTTTTTTTTTCTTACTTCACCTTTTAACTTGTGATCTTAATTCAATTTTAGGAGATTGGTAGGGCTCAGATTGGTTTACTTTCTATCTTTTAGTCTGAAGCGTATTCATTTGAAACATAGTGAATACTATTGTTTCTTTCTCTTCATTTTTTTCCACATTAAAGCCTATGCTATTAAGCATTGTTTTTGTGGGAGATCACTATGTACTGTAGTATCAGGTAATGCTAGTCTTAATTTGTACCTGTTTGATTATTTCAATAATAATGATAAAATAAGTGCCTTGTACTTCTAATTTATTTTATAAATTCAGTTTTATTGTGTGCATCAGTTGGATTATCTTTTATTATTTATTTTTATATTATAAACTAGATGGAATCTCAATTTTGTAGATGACGTTCTCCATGTCTTAAATTTGCTTTGGTGGTGAAAATATATAAATAAAACACTTCTGACAAGAACTCATGGTACGGAACACGTTGTGATCATGATATGTGCACTTCGAATGAGAATAAATGCATATATATATATTATATGCTGGATTTGTCCCAAGCAATCTATTAAATTGACCAGGTTTCTAGGGATATCTAGAAAGCCAAATATTCCATGGTTAACTGAAACACGTATACTGTTAACCTACGAAATAATACATTTCCGAAAATATCTTCATTAATGCGGTTTGAGTGAAATATTGGAGAATTAAGCTTTCTTGTCTTGTTTTAGGTTTGCTGATGTAGACTAATTAGAAATATATAAGATTAGCAGAAATCGGTGAAATCAATGATTAACTTGTGTATTTTGTATGTGATAATTATCTATGAGATTTATGATAAATGTTAATTTAATTATACGTATTTTTATTTTGGTCATTTAATTTTAAAATTTTTAATTTTGGTAATAATATTTTATTGTGCAAATAGGGTAAAAATGAATATTATTATACTAAAAAATCATACTAGATTTAATTCTCAGGAAAGATGTGCGAATAGGGTAAAAATGAATATTATTGTACTAAAAAATCATATTAGATTTAATTCTCAGGAAAGATTGGAGCGATCACAAACAATCTCACTTAAAGCCCAACCTCCTAGACATAATCTCCGTACAATGTAATTTAATAACACAATATATCACTACAATTACACCTCACAAAATATTGAAAGATAAAATAAAAACAATAAAGAACACTAGAAATTTAACGAGGTTCGGCAAATTATGCCTACATCCTCAGACACTACCAAATATATTTCATTGCAAAAAATATAAGTGAAAAATTACAAATAAGAAGAGGGAAAATTTGCCCTATGTAGAAAATGACAAATTTTGGGATGATTCAAAGTTGGAAAAACAACCAATTTATAGTAGTACAAACTCTCCATAACATTGTATTTTTTAGATGTAGGATGGTGCTTTGCCAACAAATCTACACCTTAGCAAATTTCCACATCTTCAATCTCCTTACAGAACAACATTTGATAGTGTCTTCAAATTTCAATCTTCAAGTTATAACATTGATCAAGTCCAAACATAGTTGGAACTTGACCGTAGTCACAACCCTAGTCATCATACTCGACAGAATTATCGGTGGTTGAAAGTTTTTGGATCTTTACTCCACCTTCTTCCAAAATCTCTCGTACAAAATTATATTGTACATCAATGTGCTTCATCCTTGCATAATAAACTTGATTTTTTGCTAACTAAATAAGCACTATGACTATCACAATGTACTTTGACATACTTTTGCTTAATTTTTAGTTCACCAAGCAATCCTTGAAGCCAAATTGGCTTTTTTATAGCCTTTGTGGTTACCATATACTCAGCTTTTGTAGTAGATAAGGAATCGTTGACTGTAAAGTAGACTTCCAACTAATTAGTGCCTTTGCAAGAGTAAAAACATAACCAGTAGTTTATTGTCGTTTGTCCAAATCATCAGCATAGCCTGAATCACAATATCCAACCACATCCTGATTATCTTCTTGCTCAAAAATCAATCCAATATATCCATTGTATTATGGATATATTGCAAAATCCATTTTACAACTTATTAATGCTCATTTCCTAGATCGTGCATATACCTACTCACGACCCCAATTATTTGTGAAGTGTTAGGTTTAATACATACCATAGCATACATTAAGCTACCAATAACATTTTCATATGGTATCTTTGATATATATTCTTGTTCTGCATCATTCTTTTGAGACATAGAGGCATTAAGCTTGAAATGAGGAGCAATGGGAGTGCTAACACATTTTGACTTTTTATTCATGCCAAAATATTTTAGTAATTTTCTCAAATATTATTTTTGAGTCAAACAAAGTCTGTTCAAGCTTTTATCTCGAGTTATCTCCATGCTAAGGATCTTCTTTGCTTCTCCTAAAACCTTAATCTCAAATTCCTTTTTCATCTATGTCTTTAGCTTCTAAATCTCTATTTTACTTTTGGAAGATATCAACATATCATCAACATAAAGCAAAACATATATGACAAAACCGTCTTAAAGCTTGCGAAAACACACACAATGATCATATTTACTTCTTGTGTACTTTTGTTCTGTCATAAATTTGTCAAATTGCTTGTACCACTACACCAGGGATTGCTTTAAACTGTACAATGATTTTTCAAGTTTTCAAACTAAATTTTCTTTTCCAGCTATCTTGAATCCTTCTGACTGAGTCATATAGGTTTCCTCTTTCAAGTCTCCATGTAAAAAAAAAATGAGTTTTTGCATCCAACTGAACTAGTTCTAGCCTCAATTATGCCATCAAAATCAATAAAATTCAAATAGAGGAATACTTCACAATTGGAGAAAATACCTCATTGGAATCAATTTTCTCCTTTTGAGCATAGCCTTCCACCACCAATCTTACTTTGTAAGTCTAATTCTAATGAAGGGTTTGTATTTCTTTGTAAACACTCACTTACATCCAATTGTCTTCTTTCCCTTCGACAGACTAACTAGTTTTCAAATCTGATTCTTATGAAGGGAATGCATTTATTAATTAATGGCAATCCTCCACTTTTCTTCTTTTGAACTCTGAATTTGTAACACCCCCTACCCGTATCCGCCATCGGAACAGGGTACGAGGGATTACCAGAGCTTATTGAATCATTATTAATTAGAGGAAAAAGTAAAACAAAGTAAGCATGTAATATTTAATAAATTCGTATAACATGGTAATTAACTTACCGCTTCTCTATATTCAACATAATTGTGCAAAACATAATTATTTGAATTGATCATGAGCCCTAATACCTATTCTTATCACATTGTTTGTCATATAATTTATATAAATATCAAGAAACATGTATGGGCTCAACTTTCATTAAATTTCTCATATGCATATACTTTTACACATCATTTATTCACATAACTTATAACAATCATATCTATGTATTTTAAATATGCTTTCATAACAATTTGTCTTGATTTCAGACTATCTTACATTGGAGCTTTACTCATCAAATCATTTGAAATACTATCTTTATACAAATAGTGCACTTGAGTTGCACAATTCTATAATTATGAACGAACACATTTATAAAATATATTCTATGTTCATATATCATAGTCTCATGTCTCTATATATCAAATATATATACCATCATTTTTTTTGTGTTTCAGATAAATACATATAACCATACATAAGCATGCCATTCACTATTTCTTCATATCTATCACAATTTCAAATGACAGATTCATGTGAATGAACTCAATAATAACCATGAAAATACTTACCACATTCATTCACACATATTCCACTTACAACATATTTTTTTTATATTTGGCTTGACATTTACTAAGCAATATTGGATATTCATTTATTAGGCAATATCAAATATTCAAATTATTCTTTAACATATATAACATTTAATTCAAACATGAATTTATAACATTTTTCATTTTAACAAAGTTTAACATTTACCAAATATAATCGAGCATGTGATCAATTTATGCATAAGTCACTCACATATTTTCCTCCTCCTCCTCTCCATTCCACTTCCTTAATGTATATAACACACTTGTAAGTAACATTATCTATAATTTTTACTATTTACTTATATGAATATTCAAGTTGTCCATTTGTGTCATAGTAACTAAATTATTTTTATCTTGAGCTAGAGAACTCTGAATGAAGATCCACAAATTTTCCCTAAAACTAGACTCACGTATCTTCTTACCATAAAATTTTTAGAATTTTTGGTTTAGCCAATAAGTACAGTTTATTCTTTAAAATCACCTCTGTTCTGCTGTCTGACAGTTCTGACCCTTCTTCACTAAAAATTAATTATCTCCTCGTACGAGATTCGAATAATGTTCCCGTTTATTTCTCTTGAAAATAGACTCACTTAGGATTCTAAACATATAAATTTAAGCCCCTAATTATTTTTCTTAGTTTTTTTTATGATTTTCCAAATTCAGAACAGGCGAACCCGAAATCATTCTGACTTTGTCTCATAAAATTTATTATATCTCATGATTTACAATTCTTACATCGTTTCTTCTATAAGAAACTAGACTCAATAAGCTTTAATTTCATATTTTATTCATCCTCTAATTCGATTTCTACAATTTTTGGAGATTTTTCAAAGTTAGACTACTGCTGCTATCCAAAACAGTTTTAATGCAAAATGTTGATTTCTATTTTACCCCAAATGTCATAGTTCATACAATTCAGTCCTTGCTCAATTAACCCTTCAATTGAGCTAATTTTTTTCAATTAATACTTTAGTCTATCATTTTAAACTACTTCATAGCCCCTGAAAATTAGAACTTTAGCACTAGACCTTAATTCCAAACTCTTTCATAATTAGGTCCTAAAATCAATTTCCATCAATTTTACTTGATAAAATCATCATACACCAAAATTAAAGCTTCAACTCTATATTTATTCATCATATGCTTTCAGCACTCATCCATAGCAACTTAAAAATTAGCCATGGAATCAAAAACTAATGACATAGCAAGTTGGACCCAATTGTAAAAGTCCAAAATCTTAGAAATTTCAAGGAGAAAGTAAGAATTAAACTTACATGAAGCTAGAGTATGAAAAACAGCTTGAACCCTCTTCCATGGTTATTTTTCAACTGATGAAAATGAAAAGAAATGAAGAGAATTCTAGATATTCCATTCTAGTCCCCTTTTATTTAGTAAATTTTGTTATTTTCCCATTTTGCCCTTATTTCCTCAATTTTCCTAATTTTTCTCTGCTTGTGCCGCCTAAAGTATCTCCTTTAGGCTTATTTGCGCTTTAGGTCCTTCCTAATTTGACAATTGAGCTATTTAATCCTTCTAGCAACTTTTACACCTTTTTTAATTTAGTTCTTTTTATTTAATTAATCACCCAAACGTCGAAATTTTCTAACAAAATTTTAATACTACCTTATTGACACTCCGTAAATATTTATAAAAATATTTATGGCTTGGTTTATAACACCGTGATCTCGATACTTTTTTTCTTAATTTCTTGACCAAATAAATCTTTGTAAAACACAATTTACTATTTCAAAAATCTTTTAAAAGCTACATTTGGCTCACAAATATTAAATAATATAATCTACGAGTTCATTTTAAGGATTTGGTAGTCTCGAACCACTATTTTCGACAACATTGAAATTTCGTTTATTACAGAATTGCTTCTTTAAAAGTGGTAGGGATGTCATTAGCTACTACTGGGAATGTATAAACCATCATATCAGTAAAGCAAATAGGTTTTCTAATTATTCTCCTTGGCTTATCAGTTGCAATTGATTTAAGTTGTTGTAGAAGTTTTTGTAGAAGTTTTTGGGTTTGAACCTCATCTTCACTGGAGCATCTTTCTTCCACTAGATCTTTCCTACTAGAGTCTTATTCTACCATAGAAGAATCATTAACTTTTTTATTTGTTGGAATCACCACTCTTTCAAACTCCACATGCTTATGAGTATCACTTATCTACTCATTTTACACCTTTGACAACATGGTAGATTCATCAAAGGTGACATCCCTACTGAAGATAATTTTCTTTGTTTCTGGACACCATAGGTGAATCCTTTATGCCAAAAATGATCCCTAAGAACACTACTTTTTTTTGCTCTTGGATCCAACTTTAATTCATTAACATGCTAGTATGTAGCAGGCTTCGCACTCCATTTCTCTAATGGTGGTTTTCCCTCAATTGTAGTAGATGACAAACGATTGATGAGATGACACGCAAATGTTATAGCCTTAACCCAAAACTCTCTACCCAATCCAGCATTAGAATTACTTAATGATGTATTCGATTCATGTGCTTTACCACCTCATTTTGTTGTGGTGTAGATTTGATAGTGAAGTGCTTGATGATACCCTCATATTCACAAAACTTTGCAAATGGATCACTTCTATACTCTCCACCATTGTCTGTGTGAAAGTGTTTGATCCTTGATTCTGAAATAGGTAAGATAAAAGATGAACTAAATTCCAATGAACCTTTATTGAGACAGAAGAGCTACGAGGGTATTGAGGTAAACAATGAATTAAAATTAAAACCCTTTGTTGAAGAACCGCCTAAATTGGAATTAAAGCAATTAGCAGATCAAGTAGAATACGCGTTTCTTGGAGATAATTCCACATTACCAGTAATTATTGCTTCAGGTTTACAGCCAACCAAAAAAGATAAGTTACTCAAAGTTTTAAAGGAGCATAAAAGAGCCATAGCCTGGAAGATTTCTGGCGTAAGAGGGATTAACCCTTCTTTTTGCACATATAAAATTTTAATGGAAAATGAATTCAAACCCTATGTGCAAGCGCAAAGATGGTTGAATCCTAACATGAAAGACGTTGTAAAAGCTGAGGTAATTAAACTTCTAGATGCTAGAATTAATTATCCTATCTCTGACAGTTCCTGGGTGAGTCCTGTGCAGATTGTTCCTAAGAAAGGAGGCATGACTGTCGTGGCCAATGAGAAGAACGAATTAATTCCAACACGAACAGTCACAGGATGGAGAGTTTGCATTGACTATAGGAAATTGAACGATGCCATAAGAAAAGATCACTTTCCCCTACCATTCATTGATCAGATGTTGGAAAGATTATCTAAACATATGTATTATTGCTTCCTAGATGGACTCTCCGGTTATTTCCAAATCCTAATAGCTCATGAGGACCAAGAGAAAACGATATTTACATGTCTATACGGTACGTTTGCTTATCGACGAATGCCTTTTGGATTATGTAATGCTCCTGCTACTTTTTAGCGATGTATGCTGGTTATTTTTTATGAATTCGTGGAAGACATTATGGAGGTTTTCATGGATGACTTCTCGATATTCGGTAACTCTTTCCATCTCTGCGTTAAAAATTTTAAAACTAGTTTTGATTAGATGTGAGGAAACAAATCTTGTACTGAATTGGGAAAAATGTCACTTCATGGTTTGTGAAGAGATTGTGTTAGGCCACAAAATTTCTAGCAAGGGAATCGAGGTTGATAAAACAAAGGTTGAAACTATTGAGAAACTACCTCCCCCTAATTCAGTTTTAGGTCATGCTTGATTTTATAGACGATTTATTAAAGACTTTTCTAAAATAGCCAAGCCTTTAACGAATTTGCTAGAGAAAGATGTACCTTTCAATTTCAGTCAGGATTGTTTAGAAGCATTCAATACTCTTAAGGATAAATTAATTAACGCTCCAATTGTATTTGCACTTGATTGGAATTTACCTTTTGAACTAATGTGTGATGCGAGTGATTTTGCAGTAGGAAAGGTTCTTGGACAGCAAAAAGACAAGCACTTTCAACCGATTTATTATGCTAGCAAAACATTGACAGCTATACAAGAAAATTATACGACGACCGAGAAAGAATTATTGGCTATGGTTTTTGCATTTGATAAATTTAGATCATATTTAATATTATCTAAAGTTGTCATTTGAACTGACCACTTAGCTCTTCGATGCCTCCTTACTAAAACAGATGTAAAACCTCGACTAATAAGATGAATTTTATTGTTGCAGGAATTCGATTTAGAAATTCAAGATAAGAAAAAAGCAAAAAATCTTGCAGCAGATCATCTATCCAGATTAGAAAACCCACATCTCAATGAACTGAACGAACATGAGATAAATGACTCATTCCCTGAAGAACAACTTTTTGCTATCTCTGACTCTGAGGAACTTTGGTTTGCAGACATTGCGAATTATTTAGCCGCTAACATTATACCAAAATAGTTTTTCACATCAGTAAAGAAGAAAAACTTGATGGTCGCTAAACTAACTAAAAATTCGACTTAAGACAAGCGCACCTATCAAACAGTAGTATAGTTATGGTGAGACCGGAAATATCGTATCCACGAGGACTAAAAGTACTAGTAATTACTATCTTTTTATTATCTAGCTTAAAAATTAAGAGAATGTTTACCTAAAACTAATTATCTAATTAGCTCAGATTACGACAGAGATTAATGTTGGAAAATACTTTTGAAAAATCGATTGAGAAGACAATACCCAAGAAAGAATCCACCTAGACTCATACAATTTAATGCTTCATTTCCATTTCATTCAATTCGCAATTTCTCATGCTCATAATTTAAATCATATCACTAGCAATTTCCATTTAATTCACTTACAATTCAATGACATCAAATTCAAAACTAATACGTATTTACCATTTAACTCAATGTTTATTGATTATACCATTCAATAACACATTTATGAAATTCTCAATTTAGCAATGAAAATATCACTTTAGTTTGAATAACAACATCGTCCTGATATAAATACACTACCACTTATCCATTTACTTTAATTCTTTTGGGCCCATTTGTCACTTACCATCCTTAATCAAATTAGGGAACGGTCACGGAAAATTGAGTACTTCACTTTCACTTTGCCATAGTATAACTATGGTCTTACGTATGATCAATTATCACTTGTCCCTGATCAGATAAGTGTAGCCACCTATCACTTTGTTTCTTGATCAGATAAGTGTAGCCACTTATCACTTTGTTTCTTGATCAGATAAGTGTAGCCACTTATCACTTTGTCTCTTGATCAGATAAGTGTAGCTAAAGCTATCACTTATCACTTTGTCTCTTGATCAGATAAGTATAGCCGAAGCTATCACTTATCACTTTTCACTTGTCACTTGATCAGATAAGTGTAGCCGAAGCTATCACTTATCACTTTGTTTCTTGATCAGATAAGTGTAGCCACTTATCACTTTGTCTCTTGATCAGATAAGTGTAGCTAAAGTTATCACTTATCACTTTGTCTCTTGATCAGATAAGTATAGCCGAAGCTATCACTTATCACTTTTCACTTGTCACTTGATCAGAAGTACTCAAATCCGGCGTTCTGCTCAATTTGATCATTTATTCATATATCAGGCTTAGCAACATGTGTTAATTCATAAACCATTCATGGTATTATTTCATGCCAAATCATATACTGAATATACCATACACACATACTATGAAACTTTATTTTCACACATGAGCTTAAACCATGATCAATAATGCACAAAAATAAGCATCATTCATATTTCATCGTTTATGAGTTATAATCAAACATATGACCATTTATACACGAATCATTCATATATTTCCCAATTTTCCTCCTCCTCCTCTCCATTCCACATCCTTAATGTGTATAACACACTTAAACAACATTAACCATAATTTCAATATTCACTAACATGTATATTCAAAGCTGTTTATCCGAGTCAGAGTCACTAAATTATTTTTATCCGGAGCTACAGAGCTCCAAATTAAGATCCGTTAATTTTCCCTGAAACTAGACTCACATATCTTCATACCATAAAATTTTCATAATTTTTGGTTCAGCCAAATAGTACAGTTTATTCTTTAAAGTTTCCCCTGTTTCGCTGTCTGACAGTTCCGACCACTCTTCACTAAAAATTAATTATCTCATTGTACAGAATTCGGATGATGTTTTAGCTTGTTTATTCTAAAAATAGACTCATTAAGGATTCTAACCATATAAACTATAACTCATAATCATTTTTTTACAATTTTTAATGATTTTCCAAAATCAGAACAGGGGAACCCGAATTCATTCTGACCTTGTCTCACAAAATCTATTATATCTCATGATTTACAATTCCATTGCTCACATCATTTCTTTTATAAGAAACTAGACTCAATAAGCTTTAGTTTCATATTTTATTCATCCTCTAATTCAATCTATACAATTTTTGGTGATTTTTCAAAGTTACACTACTGCTGCTGTCCAAAACTGCTTTAGTGCAAAATGTTGATTTCCATTTTGCCCCAAATTTCACAGTTTATACAATTCGGTCCTTTCTCAATTAACCCCTCAATTAATCTAATTTTCTCAATTAGTACTTTACTAGACATTATAAGTTGTTACACAACTATTGAAATTCAGAATTTCCACATATAACTCTATCTTCAAACTCTTTTACTATTAGGTCCCAAACATTCACTTTCTATTCAATTCTTTCAATAAAATCAGCATATGAACAATTTAAAGCTCTAATTTCATGCTAAATCATCATATACTTCCAGCACATATTCATATCAACTTTTAACTTCTTTCATAAAATCAAAAACTAATGGATTTAACAAGTGGGCCTAGTTGTAAAAGTCATAAAAATACAAAAATTTCAAGAGATAGTCAAGAATTGAACTTACTTGTAATAAAAATATGAAGAACCAGCTTGAAGAAGCCCTTCCATGGTGTTTTAGCTGATGAGAATTCAGAAAAATGAAGAGAAATCTAGATAATTCCACTTGGGTCCTAACTTTATTAAGCAAATTTTGCAATTTTGCAATTTTGCCCTTAATTCTCCTTACTTTCTTGCTGATTTCATGCCTCTGCCGTCCAGCCCAAATAGACCTTGGGTCTATTTGCCTTTTAAGCCCTCTTCCTTTTATCATTTAAGCTATTTAATCATTTCCCAAAATTTTGCATTTGTTACAATTTAGTCCTTTTAGTTCAATTAATTATCGGAACTTTAAAATTTCTTAACGAAACTTTAATACTAACTTTTTAACACTCCATAAATATTTATAAAAATATTTATGGCTCAGTTTAAAATCCCCGAGGTCTTGATACCTCATTTCGATTCTAATTATTTTAATATTTATTTCTAGTGCACTATTCACTATTTCAAAAATTTTCCTAACTTCATATTTAACTTATACTTACTAAATTAATAATATTTTCTACCCATTTGTCGAATTTAGTGATCTCGAATCACCGTTCCGACACCTCTGAAAATTCAAGCCATTACATTTTTTTTTCGTCGGATTTGTGGTCCCGAAACCACTGTTCCGACTAAGCCTAAATCGGGCTATTACAACTCTCCCCCCTTTAGGGATTTTCGTCCCCGAAAATCTTACCAGATGGTAGGTTAATGATTTACTTCCACAGTATATTTCAAATTCACACATGATTTTGGATTTTCATATCTTTTACAGATAATCACATAGATTCATAAGAAAATCAGGATAGCGATATTTCAGCATCTGAAGCTACACAAAGTATCGAAAAATTACAATCCATATAGAATGATATCCATTTTGATAACCTGAGTAGTTTTCAGAACTATCAAATATTTCTCTCTTTTATATTGTCCTCGTTTCTAATTCATTCACTTTTCCGACCACATTATTATTCTCCCGTACACAAACTTCTGTAACACTACACTCGTAAGCTTATTCAACCAAAATCTCACAAATTTCATTGTAACATTTTACTAATATGGGGGTGAGTGTAGTAAAGCCTCAAATTTATCTTACACATAAATGCGCATAACACATACCATCACAAATAGCCAATTCATTACTAAGTTCACATTCTCAAAGCATTTAATAAACATTTGCTTTTAATCACTTTTGTTCTCAACACAAAATTCTAACTCAAATCACTAATTCACAATCAAAATTTCTATATAGCATCATAATCCAAATATCATAACTCATATGCTTGTATAATTATAACATTCATCAATAAAAAAATGTTTTATTCTTTGATCCATACCTTTATGAGTTTCAACTCATAATCAATACATTTTCACTCAAACATTTTAGTATTTATTTCTATACTATTAGAATTAACTCAGTTGAAAAATATATCTGTCTCATCAAGATAATTTTCGTCATAGAACAATACTGATAAGGGGGTGATGGTGAAGTCATAAATCTTTCAACTTGCTCTCATAGATACATATATATATATGATTTTGTATTCATCATCAATGTAATACCATCATAACCACGTAATTCATTCCAAGCAAATTAACACATCTATTTATTACAAATGTTTTCTGTCACTCACAATTTCACACAACGAATTTACTTACTCAAGCTCAACGTTAATATCTATTTAAATTCCAATACTTGGCTTCTATTTTACTTACCGACATTTGCCAAATTAGAGAACGTCTTACGGAATTGTGTACTTCGTTTTCTCGATGCCATAGTCCAACTATGGTCTTACACGTAATCACAAATCACATACCGATGCCATAGCCCAACTATGGTCTTACACGAAATCACATATCACTTACCGATGCCATAGCCCAGCTATGGTCTTACACGGAATCACATATCACACATATCACTTACCGATGCCATAGCCCAGCTATGGTCTTACACGGAATCACATAATCACATGTTCACATGTTGCCATGGTCAAACCATGGTCTTTTCCGTCAATTCATCACATATCACTGAACGAAAGTACTCATTCCTGCGTTCTACTCAATTTGACTTCCAATTCAATTTTTCATACTATTATAATATTCATGGTTTAGACATAAAACAAAATATCTTATTATCTTTAATTTAACAATTAAACATAAGATTCTATCATATGAACATACTAATTTCACTTATTCAAGCAGATGTACATACACACGTTCCATCTATTTAAGTAAATTTGCTTATCATATTCACTTAATCAAATATGTTAAGCACATAGCATTATATAATCACCAACATACTTGGATGAGCTTGTCACAACATAAACTTTTTTTTAACTTATAGTCATCTCTTTTCATACATGAACACATCCATATCACAAATTTTTATACTTACCTTTCCAAATTCCAACATAACGTGAGCATATTTCATTTATCTCAATATCATTTTTAGCATTATCAAAAATAGCTCGATTGAAAATCATCTCTGTCTTAACAAAGCAATTTCGTTAGAGCCCGGAGATATCACATCATCAAGAGTAATAACGTGGCATGTATAGCTAGGCTCACATATGCTACGTTTGGTCCGAGAACCGACTAAACCGTAGCTCTGATACCACTAAATGTAACACCCCTTACCCGTATCCAACACCGGAATAGGGTACGAGGCATTACCAAAACACATACACTTGTAAACGTATTTAACCGAGTTATAAAATTTCATCAAAATTAAAACTTTCAAAATAATTAACATGTTTCTATAACTTTTCACAATATATCATCAAAATATTATAATCATAATAATTAGGGCCTGCGAGACCCGATACATACTCATACAATTTAATGCTTCATTTCCATTTCATTCAATTCGCAATTTCTCATGCTCATAATTTAAATCATATCACTAGCAATTTCCATTTAATTCACTTACAATTCAATGACATCAAATTCAAAACTAATACGTATTTACCATTTAACTCAATGTTTATTGATTATACCATTCAATAACACATTTATGAAATTCTCAATTTAGCAATGAAAATATCACTTTAGTTTGAATAACAACATCGTCCTGATATAAATACACTACCACTTATCCATTTACTTTAATTCTTTTGGGCCCATTTGTCACTTACCATCCTTAATCAAATTAGGGAACGGTCACGGAAAATTGAGTACTTCACTTTCACTTTGCCATAGTATAACTATGGTCTTACGTATGATCAATTATCACTTGTCCCTGATCAGATAAGTGTAGCCACCTATCACTTTGTTTCTTGATCAGATAAGTGTAGCCACTTATCACTTTGTTTCTTGATCAGATAAGTGTAGCCACTTATCACTTTGTCTCTTGATCAGATAAGTGTAGCTAAAGCTATCACTTATCACTTTGTCTCTTGATCAGATAAGTATAGCCGAAGCTATCACTTATCACTTTTCACTTGTCACTTGATCAGATAAGTGTAGCCGAAGCTATCACTTATCACTTTGTTTCTTGATCAGATAAGTGTAGCCACTTATCACTTTGTCTCTTGATCAGATAAGTGTAGCTAAAGTTATCACTTATCACTTTGTCTCTTGATCAGATAAGTATAGCCGAAGCTATCACTTATCACTTTTCACTTGTCACTTGATCAGAAGTACTCAAATCCGGCGTTCTGCTCAATTTGATCATTTATTCATATATCAGGCTTAGCAACATGTGTTAATTCATAAACCATTCATGGTATTATTTCATGCCAAATCATATACTGAATATACCATACACACATACTATGAAACTTTATTTTCACACATGAGCTTAAACCATGATCAATAATGCACAAAAATAAGCATCATTCATATTTCATCGTTTATGAGTTATAATCAAACATATGACCATTTATACACGAATCATTCATATATTTCCCAATTTTCCTCCTCCTCCTCTCCATTCCACATCCTTAATGTGTATAACACACTTAAACAACATTAACCATAATTTCAATATTCACTAACATGTATATTCAAAGCTGTTTATCCGAGTCAGAGTCACTAAATTATTTTTATCCGGAGCTACAGAGCTCCAAATTAAGATCCGTTAATTTTCCCTAAAACTAGACTCACATATCTTCATACCATAAAATTTTCATAATTTTTGGTTCAGCCAAATAGTACAGTTTATTCTTTAAAGTTTCCCCTGTTTCGCTGTCTGACAGTTCCGACCACTCTTCACTAAAAATTAATTATCTCATTGTACAGAATTCGGATGATGTTTTAGCTTGTTTCTTCTAAAAATAGACTCATTAAGGATTCTAACCATATAAACTATAACTCATAATCATTTTTGTACAATTTTTAATGATTTTCCAAAATCAGAACAGGGGAACCCGAATTCATTCTGACCTTGTCTCACAAAATCTATTATATCTCATGATTTACAATTCCATTGCTCACATCATTTCTTTTATAAGAAACTAGACTCAATAAGCTTTAGTTTCATATTTTATTCATCCTCTAATTCAATCTATACAATTTTTGGTGATTTTTCAAAGTTACACTACTGCTGCTGTCCAAAACTGCTTTAGTGCAAAATGTTGATTTCCATTTTGCCCCAAATTTCACAGTTTATACAATTCGGTCCTTTCTCAATTAACCCCTCAATTAATCTAATTTTCTCAATTAGTACTTTACTAGACATTATAAGTTGTTACACAACTATTGAAATTCAGAATTTCCACATATAACTCTATCTTCAAACTCTTTTACTATTAGGTCCCAAACATTCACTTTCTATTCAATTCTTTCAATAAAATCAGCATATGAACAATTTAAAGCTCTAATTTCATGCTAAATCATCATATACTTCCAGCACATATTCATATCAACTTTTAACTTCTTTCATAAAATCAAAAACTAATGGATTTAACAAGTGGGCCTAGTTGTAAAAGTCATAAAAATACAAAAATTTCAAGAGATAGTCAAGAATTGAACTTACTTGTAATAAAAATATGAAGAACCAGCTTGAAGAAGCCCTTCCATGGTGTTTTAGCTGATGAGAATTCAGAAAAATGAAGAGAAATCTAGATAATTCCACTTGGGTCCTAACTTTATTAAGCAAATTTTGCAATTTTCCAATTTTGCCCTTAATTCTCCTTACTTTCTTGCTGATTTCATGCCTCTGCCGTCCAGCCCAAATAGACCTTGGGTCTATTTGCCTTTTAAGCCCTCTTCCTTTTATCATTTAAGCTATTTAATCATTTCCCAAAATTTTGCATTTGTTACAATTTAGTCCTTTTAGTTCAATTAATTATCGGAACTTTAAAATTTCTTAACGAAACTTTAATACTAACTTTTTAACACTCCATAAATATTTATAAAAATATTTATGGCTCAGTTTAAAATCCTCGAGGTCTTGATACCTCATTTCGATTCTAATTATTTTAATATTTATTTCTAGTGCACTATTCACTATTTCAAAAATTTTCCTAACTTCATATTTAACTTATACTTACTAAATTAATAATATTTTCTACCCATTTGTCGAATTTAGTGATCTCGAATCACCGTTCCGACACCTCTGAAAATTCAAGCCATTACATTTTTTTTTCGTCGGATTTGTGGTCCCGAAACCACTGTTCCGACTAAGCCTAAATCGGGCTATTACACATATGGCCGTGTCTCAGCTTGTGTCCGTACCCGTTAACTCATTGACTTGGGTCACACGACCAAACCACACACACGTGTGCCAGGCCGTATAGCCTTCGAAATAACCTCACACGCTCGTGTGCCAGGCCGTGTGAAAATTGGAGGGTATACTGAATTGTACCACACGGCCAAGCTACACGCCCGTGTGTTAGGCTGTGTAAAGTTACAGACTTGTTTCCTTTAGAAATTACAGGGGACACATAGCTGAGACACACGCCCGTGTCTCTGCCCGAAAATAAGCTATTTTACAAGCCATTTTTCTCACCCTTTTCAACATGTACCTATAATCCCTTTTTGTACATATACTTAAGCCCTCAAAAGGCATCAAAATCATACATAATCAAGCCGAACACATATGGCATAATAACATCCAACCAATATGCCCAAAGGCACCTTAAATGACAGCATTCAAACATGTATAACATGTACTCAATTTGGCCAAAATAAGTGATTAACTTCTAACTAAGTTTGCAACATTACATAACATGTAAATGACTTACCAAAACATACCATTTTGTACCAACTATACCACATAATCATTAGTATCAAAAAACATATATGCTTATTATGGCAAAACACCAATTCACAACAAGTTATATGTTATATCTAATATGTACATTCAACTACTTTTCTATCTACCATCATTCAACCATAACAAGTCATATATCAACCATTACAAGGCTACTTATATACACCTTATAATATAAATAATTTTACCAACACAAGGCCAAATTGCAAACTAACCGAATAGTCATTTCCATAACCAAAACACATAAGCTAACATTAGTCAAAATACCTATAACTGCTATTATAACCTTAACCACGATTTCAAAATATACCGATATAATCGTTGGTGTAACACCCCAAACTCAGCCCAGACGTTATGGTCGGATCCGACATGCCACATCGAAGCATTCAAAACATTTTATATTGTTGATCCGGAAAAAGTTACTTAGTGTTTTAAAAGATGATTATAGGTTAAAGTGGATGGAAGCTGTGCACTAGGTAGGAAACCGGAAAAGAGGAGGTGAGTCCATCAGACTGCTTAAGTACCAAGCTCCCTTCAGATCCAATCCTAGACATGCACACCGCCATTACCACACCTTAACGTCATGTATATTTCTAGGAAACCAATTTGATTAAATCTTTTTTAGTAAAAGTGATTAATTTTGGAAAATACTTTCATTGCGGAAGCTTTTCTTGTCATCGTGGTATTTTGAAATCAATTGTTGTGAAAACGCGCCCTAAAGCTTTCCAACTTCAACAGTTAAAATAAGTAATACTTATCTTAGTAACACATATTAACACCATCAAAAATAATTAAGCGGCCTTATTACATTTAAAAACCCAAAACTTCAAACGTAAAAAAAAAGATGTCCAGTTCACCAGAAGAAAATCAAACTTTCAGAACGGGTGGCCACTCCGAATTCCCTCACAGCTCCAAGCCCACTATGGTTGGGGATTTCCTGCGTGGATGAAAATAAAAGGGGTGAGTTTGGGGAAACTCAGTGTGTAAGGAAAACCCATTCAAAGCCCAAGTCAACTCAAGCCTATTGGGCCTAAGTCCATTCAGGTAACAGTGGTACTGGACCAGAGCCCTCTTCAGATTACAATAAACAGGGCCTTAGCCCCTTATTCAGATAACAGTATGGCCCATAGCCCATTTCAAAATACATGCAACATCAATAAACATATGCAAGCCCATTTGGGGAGACTACTCAACCCACCAACCACTACACTCCACCCGTACCAACCATACACTCCATGTGGGGAATAGCTCAACCCACCCAGCCCAACACTCCACAGTTGCAGCTTTGCTGCTCAGTTAACAGTAAATTGAGGCAAAGCCTCCAGTACGTAGACAAGCCACTTTCAGTACTTCCTCCGTCAATATTCCAATCCCATGCATCAGATAATAACAACATGACATGCAGTAAATAACAACAGTCAAACATGCATTTAGGTCAATTTAACCCTAGGGGTATTTCGGTAATTTTGCACCTAGGGGTATTATAGTAATTTAGCTGTTTTTAGGGTTTTTCATGCATATTCCTACTTTTCACGTACTAACAGAATCACGTACCGAGGGTTCTTACCGAATTGGGCCTGTTGGCCCATCATTCCAATTTTGGCCCATTAAGCCCAAAAATATCGAGGGCACAGAAATCATGCACTTTACAGTCCAAATTTTGCAGCTTACCAAAAACATTAATCGATTTACCTCACGAGCATTCGCACACTCGCAAATCTACAAAATACCGGTTTTCGGCATTTCGACTTTTCAACTTTTGCCGATCCAGACTAAGAAAGAGGGTGTTAGTTACACACCTGTTTGCGACGATATGCTGACGAGATCCACACACGAACCGCCTACAATTGGATTACTAACACGTTAATCTAACTATTCAAATACAAACTACGTATTAACCCCTTACAATATTCAGCCAACCACACCTACAGATTATAGTAAGCTTATAAGAAATCAATAAGCAACTCATTAACAAATTTTTGTCAATGTTTACCACATAATCATAATTTCACTGCAAGCTGTCTTCCTGAGCAACAGTCACTAAATCATTTATAACTGGAGCTACGAAACTCCAAATCAAGTGCCGTTAATTTTCCCTGAAAATAGACTCATATATCTTATATCCATAAAATTTTAAGAATTTTTGGTTTGGCCAATCAATACCAGATTTTTCTCAAAGTTTCGCATGTTTCACTGTTTGACTAATCTGACCACTCTTCATTACATATCAAATTTCTCATTGTACAGAATTCAAAATATGTTCTCGTTTATTCCATTTGAAACTAGACTCATTAAGCTTTAATTACATAATTTATGCAGCTTCTAACTCATCTCCCACAATTTATGGTGATTTTCCAAAGTCACGTTACTACTGCTCTCCCAAGCAGATTTATTACCAAATCACTCTTTCACACATAACTTGCATGCATGGTTTTTTTTAAACATGTATATCACCAATCAATCATCACATATCTATGATTTTACTTAAGTATAATCTCCATTTCATCATTTTAAAGCACAACATATTAGCCGATTTTTCCCCTTAGCATCTAAGCACATGCATGCTCATTTGTTTGGCTCAACTTCACATATCTTCCATTTTTCATCAAAAGAACATGAAACAACAACCATTTCCTTCATTTTAATTCATGACCAAATGCTCACAACACAACCAAAAACCAAAATATGCTTCAAGAGTTAAGGTAGAATCAAGAAGAACTCATGAACATCAAGATAGAAGCAAACTACCATGAACTTACCTTCAATTTTCTTCCCCAAGTGACCGAACATTCAAGAGCTTTCTCCTCTCCTTTCTCTTCTCTAACTTTAGGCTATGATGAACAAAGATGGACAAAACTTTGTTCTTTTCACCCCTTTTTCTTTTAATAAAATTTCATATTTCATCCATTTAATTCTTTAATACAAAAGACATGAAATTCCAATCATGGAACATTTACCTAACCCATTATCATGAAACATTTACCTAACCCATTATCATGGAACATTTATCTAACCCATTATCATGGAACATTTACCTAACCCATTATCAATTTGTATCAATTTGTACCATAAATTATGGATATCAAGTGCACATTTTGTCTACAACAACATGATGGCTGGCCACTTCATGTAAAATGGGAGGTTTGTCATGCAAATCCTCCTATTTTGCACTCCTATTTATTTGGCCACTTCAATTTAGCCTATAGCATTTTCAAACATTTTCACATAGGTCCTATTTCATAATTTCACTCACAAATGACAAAATTAAAGCATGAAATTTTGCCAACATTCACAGAATTCCCGAAAATTGAGGCGTTACAGTTGGATAGTATGATAAACCTCTGACGAGCTTCCAACCCAATCGACCTTCCAATAGTCTGAAAAGTAAAGAAAAATAACTACGTTAGCAATGAATGTTTAGTAAGCTCTATAAACTTTAATCAGATCAACCCATTTCCAATATGAGATTTATACATAACAAGAATAATCATATACCGATACCACACAATTCATGAAACTAAATTCAACAACTCACAAATTGAATAATTCCACAGCATCACTTATACCTATCATCTCTAACAAAGTAGGATTTTATAAAGACTTTAAATCTCTTTCAATTTTCTTTCTTTCGTTTGCATGTCATTATTTCCCATTACATTTACTTTTTTTAGCTTAAATAACATCATTAATATAACTCATCATTCTATTTTTCATCACTCATTTCATATGCATAATACACAAGACACAAGCATATCATCAACCATAGCCAAAGGCTAGTGCAATTAAACGTAGCCCTTTTTGAATTAATCACATGATAAGACATTTTATAAGAAATTACATAATTTAAATCTTACCACTTTTTCATGAGTACAAGCATATATTCATTTGAGCATTTATCATTTCAATACAACTTATAAGTAAACATAATACCATTCAACCAACAGCTTGGCACTTGCCTAAGCATCAAACAGCAGCACATGTTAGCATACTTGAACATTTTTCCTATAGATTCAACTTTGATAGCCTTATTTTTTCAACATGTCACACTTGAGTTTATTACTCGCCTCAACTTACATAATTGCCATGTATCAACATATCAAATATATTCATATGTGTACATATCATGATACATATCATTATTTTACCGTTTCATCATATGCATATATCATTCCTTTCAATATATTGATATATAAACCATTTCTATGTAATTCACGTAAATAGTTGTTCTAATTCGTATCAAACCCATATATCCTCGTAACAGAATTGTGCCCGTTAAACCACTTAGAATATCGTTAGATACGCGGATAGTACACACGAGGTGTACTGAACTGTAATCCGTCAATTCCTATACATGTATGCTCATACGAGCTATAAACGGTAAGCTCCTTTGAGCTGAATAACGGTAAGCTCATACGAGTTGAGTATCGGTAAGCTCATAAGAGCTGGAACCGGTAACCCTAATGACATTCATTTGTATCCTACGAATTTCTAAGGTTCAAACAGGACTCGACTGTCGTCGTGCGTCGTTGAATTTTCCTCGTTTCATTAAAAGCTAAATTATATAATAACATATTTATATATCGATTAATTTTCGATAAAATTTCATATAATAACATTCAATTTAATAAAAAATATACATAGTATAGTTCATACGAACTTACTAGCTAAATTGCAGAAATACCAAAGTTTAGGGGCATTTTGGTAATTTTTTATTTTCCTCGATTTTCCACTCGATCTTGATCTAAATTAATAATTTTATTCAATATATTAATTTAGACAATAAAATAATTCATTTCATACAATTTGGTCATTTTTAAATTTTTTACAAAATTGCTCCTAAAGTTTTACTTTTATTCAATTTAGTCCCTGAGCCCAAAACACGAAAATTAACCATTTTTACCCAGAATTGAGCTTAGCTGAATTTTCATGGTATCCAAAGTAGCCCATTTATGCAAAAATTTCACATTAAATCCTTGTACTTTTATTAATTTAACAATTTAGTCCCTAATAGAAAAAAATCATCAAAATCACTTAACAAAATACTTTTAAATACAAATAAACATTCCAAATTCATCATCTAACATAAAAAATCACAAGATTCATCAATAGAAACATTCAAAATTTTTAACAGTTTCAAAATCGAAGGTAGGGGCTAGTTGAACCTCATTGCAACGATCTCAAAAACATAAAAATTACTAAAAATGGGACGAAAAATACTCACATGCAAGAACAAATAGGGATGGTCGAATTAAGCTTCATCCATGGCTTCTTTTTTTCTTTGCTATTCGGTTGAAGAAACAAAAATAAAGATGTATGTGTTATTTTGTTTCTTTAATTATTAGCCTTTATTAATTATTTACTTATTTAACCTTGAAAACTAACCAAAATTTCAATAATTTCAAGCCATTACCATCCATTACCAACTCTAATGGTCTAATTTTCATATAAGTACTTCCACTTTAAAGTTCTATAGCTATTTAATACCTTTAGCTATTAGAACTCAAATTTTGCACTTTACGCGATTTAGTCCTTTTTATCAAATTAAGCATGTAAACGTTAAATTTTCCTAATGAAACTTTAATACCACCTTAATGACATGCCGTAAATATTTATAAAAATATTTACAGCTCGGTTTATAAAAATGAGGTCCCAATACCTTATTTTCTAAAACCACTTGAACTTAATAAATTATTTATACAAGAGAAATCAATATATCAAAAACCTTTTTAAAAACACAACTAACTCGTAAATATTAATTATAATATTTACAAACTTTTCAAATTTGGTGGCCCCGAAACCACTTTTCTGACATTATTGAAAAACGGGCTGGTACAATAATGTTTCCTCTGAAAGAGCTTGTTTTAGAGGGACCCTAGACATCTGAGTGAACATAATAGAAAATGACTTTAGTATCATAGATTATAGTCTCAAACTTTACCATTGTCTATACTTCTCTTTGATGTAACGATCATTGAAATCTAGTTTAAAGGTTCTTACTTCTTTTAATAACCCTTGATTTATGAGTAACTTTAAGGATTTTTCACCTATATGCCTCAAGCACATATGTCATAGCTTAAGTGCTTTTAACTTCCAGTTTTCAGTTGATGTCGTAGCAACTATCCCATTAACTATACTACCCAGATAATGATACATGTTATTATTTTGGTTGAACCCCTTTATTACCACATGCACACATAATCTTCATCACATCATCTTTATCTCTCACTTCAAAACCTTTTGATTACAAGGTTTCCACTTAAATGAGATTCTTTTTTGACAAATAACGAACATAATGTAAAATTATGATTGATTCATCATGATTTCTCAATTGAACGAAATCAATCACATATATGGTAAGAAGAGTATTATTTGTTGTATAGACATCTTTACCCTTTAGTTCTTTAAAATCAAGGAACCATTCCAAATGAGGACATATATGATAGCTACAAACTGAATCCAACATCTATACATTGGAATGGCTAGTTACTTATGTAACAAGTGAAAGATTTGAATCTTTATCATCACCCTCAGCTATTTGATTTTGTTGCAGCTTTCCCTTTTATCAGGTTTACCCTTATTTTTCGACTCTGGGAAATCTTTCTTCCAGTGTCATTTCTCTCGATAGAAAGCACACTCATATTTACTTAGTTCCCCCATTGACTTGGATCTCCCTTTCTATACTTCAAATATGTGAATGACCTTGGACTATCAAAGTTTTTTCATCTCCAGTTGAGTTTTCATGCTTTTCCTTCTTTCTCAGTTCATTGTTGTATAAAGTTGCATACACTTCACTAAGAGATACATCAGTTTTCCCATGAAGTAGAATAGTTTCGAGGAATCAAACTCTTCAAGAAGTGACCCCAACAACATCAAATTCAAATATTCATATTTGAAAGTCTTATCCATATTCACCAAATTAGTGACTAATTGATTAAAGCGAGTGATGTGATCATTCATAGTAGTACCCAAAACATAAGTGAAGCGAAATAACCTTTTCTTCATGTAAAGTTTATTATGATTGTTTACATAGATTAATTTTTATTAATCTATTTTGAAAATATTTTTTTACATAGTTTAAATTTAAATTTTAAATTTTAAATTTTAAATTCAAGTATGCTACCTAAAAAATTAAATTATTTTTAATTTACTAATAGTTGGATGGCTACCAATGTAGTTTAAAAAAACACTCAGAAACCCACATCTATAGATTACAAAATGATTAAATATATTTTAATTGATACACACATCTAGCCAGTGCATTGCACAAGTATATTTTGTTGCACAAGATATAAACAGGTGTTTTTGTTTTCTTGGAATGTCCATTGTATTGCTTACAAATCATATACTTGTTGGGTTAAGTGATAAAAAATTTAATATCTAAAATTTTAAGTTTGAGTATTGTTAATTAGAAAAAGAAAAATTTTTCTTGGGTTACTTTGATATACCGATTCAGAGCGCTTACCATTTGTTATATTGGAGAATTTTTTTTTGGGAGGAGAGGGGTTGACAAATTTATAGATGTGAAACTCTGTTTTAAAAACTGATTGATAGGATCTAATTGATAGGATATGTAAGTATTGATGACTAAATGAGTTATTATACCAATTAGAAAAGGGCTTTTTGTTATCAATTTAACGGTGAGTGACCAAAATCAGAACGAATTCAAACGTTAGGTGACAAAAAAAAATACAGACATAATGAGTAATCATTTATATAGTTTAGCCAAGATTTATATATTTACATAAAGTTTCATACGTTAATTATTCATAATATATAGATTTTAATTATTGATATATATATTATTTATTTAAAATTCACAACATGCAATATGAATTATTTTTCCTTTTTCAATAAAAGATAGTTGTTCAAAAATTCAACCTAATACAATTAACTATGTAATATTATTTGTTTCATCTTTGTTATTTACTTACCTACCACTATCCAAAAAAAATCTAAAATTAGGTCCAGATGTTACATAAAGGAGAGGATCATGAGTTAGAGGGAAAAAACCTAATTATTGTTAGCGAAATATTAAAAAAAAAGTAATGTAAGACAAAAGTAAAATAAGTCACCTTTTGGATTATTATTGAAATAAATAAATTTTAATTACAAAATTTAAAATTCAGATAATACACGAAATACCAACTTTAGATATTACTATCAACTTCAATTGAATGCTTAGTTCAACGATAAGAACTCTAGTATGGTAGATGTATCTTTGTATGCAAAAAAAAGGACACGTATAGATACGAGAATATATAACATGAAAGCCTGATGATTACGATTTATATATATAGCAGTAGTGCAAAATCTGAGAAAAAAAGACAGGTCAGTAAATTGCAAGTTTGGGACAGTGTGGTGGCAGATGGTAATTGGATCCACGTTAGTGAACCAACATGGAAACGTAAAATTGAAGTCATTTCTCAAAGGGGATGAAACATCCTGCCCCCACCACCAACAATATGTTTGTACTCTATTCTGCAGCTGATTGCCCCATCAGCAGAGTCCAGAACCGACCACCCAGCTTTAAATGCTTTTATATCTGTACAAATTAATCAACGGGCGACATTTTGGCTATGTTAGCTCAATCCATTACTGATTTGTTCACCGTCCAAGGCTTCTCTACACCTATTTCTTTCTTCCTCACCTTAAATATGATCTTCTAGAATCGTGAGGATATGTATATGTTAATTATTTTTATCAAGGATAGAGAAATGATAGTTTAGAAATCGAATTTAAGATATTATAAAACGGTAAGCGAAGCTCACTTAGTTATAACTTTTTTTTAATAATTTTATTGTAAGTTGTGAATATATTTGTTCTTTTTTACACAATATTTAAAATTATATATAGCTTATTTTCAACTCATAAATAGAAAAATAATACATTTCAGTACACTCAAACTCAAGTCCTCTTGTATTAATAATAATGTTCATACCAATCAAACTAACACTTAATCGATCGGTATTATTACATATTTTAGTTTTGTAAACTAAAATTAAGTATTCAACAAGGGCAACTTGCACTTGGCAGAATATCTCTTGCCAAGTATCTATATATGTTATCCTAGTCAATGTAATAATAAATTGTTTCTTCCCCGCACCAGCCAACTCATAAGTTTGCTTATGATAAATTTATTTTTTTGGTATGATGGTTAATAGTCTGTAATGTTAATAATTTTATGTTGTAATGAGATACATAATATAATGAATTTAAATAACTTTTTTTATGCTTTGTGTAATTGAATTGGGTGCTTAGTTCATTAAGTATGTGAGTTTAGTTATTAAGTTTACGGTTAAATTTAATATTTCTAATTATTTTTTTTAATTTTTTGAAATAATTATAATAATTATTTTTATTAAAAACATAATTTATGCGATAAAGTATATATCAAGTGACATATATATTAATGTACAAATATTTAGTATGTATAGAATGACTCAACTCAAATCATTTTCATGATTCTTTTTTGTACTACAAGTTATCTAACAAAGATCACACTCAAGATAATATCAATGAAATTTGATAATATATAATTTGTGTTAACACGTATTTTAAATGTGAATGCTTTATCTAACTTTTTTTTTTCTCTTAGTCCAATTTCATATGGCATGTTGTGTTGAAATGTTCAAATAATCGAACACTATCCTAAAGTCAACTAAAGTTTTTCATCAATTGAAATGAGGATGCAGGAGAATTTTATACGTATAGACAAGTATAGAGGTCAAAAGAAGCAGGCATGCGATTGGAGTTGATTATGTGCGTTAGATGAGCTGAACTCAACTCGTCATTTCGACGAAGAAAAAGAGCACGTCGTGGACTGCTTTAAATTTTTTTATTTTTCCATTCACTCTTCGGCAAGTGCACGTCTCTAAGTCTCCAACAATGCTGGGCTATTTCCTTTGCCATTAAACGAGATGCGGCCTCGTGCCTTTTCTTGAATATTCTTAATTTCAATTATGGACAAAATTACTATTATTATTAATTCGTTTACACAATGTGTATAGCAATATTGATATAAATTAGTCGAATATTTTGTTGATATAGTTTTTTTACATACAAAAATTTATTATCAAAATAGCATATTTATTAGGATTATTTATCAAAATAATAAGAAATCAACTGTAATCGTCTTAGTCTATAATGATTTACGTTATTATTTTCATTTCATATGCACTAAAGTGTTTTAGAAAAATTGTTTATGAGAAGTGTTGTGTTACATAACGGATGATGATATTAAATAAGATTATGACCATAGTTGTGGACTTGGGATTTCTGTCAGCTTCATTATTGATCATATTCAACTATTGGTGAAGGTGAACTGGGAAGAAGCATAGTAAGACAGTGAAGGTCTTATTTTCTGTTTCGATAGCTTTTGTATTTTTGGTGTACATTCAAGATGTCTCCAATGAATCCAAGTTTATTTAAAATTATATTTGAGTGAGATTTCCATCATTTCAACTAATGCTTATAATGGATAAAGATTAATAAATTATTTTAGCCTGTAAATCATTCTCATCCACATGTTAAAAAATAGAATTTGAAGGAACCAAAATTCCATCACACGTTTGTCGCATACAGCTTAAATAAATGTACTAAACATAACATTATTAGACATCAACAGGTTAAAGGTATGTGATTTCTATTTTTGGCCAATACATACTTTGTTACAAGCTTGACAAATTGGATAAAGTTGAAGAGTTGAGTGAGAAGTTAGGGTAAAGCATTTTTTTTTCTTTCAATCTCACACATTTGATGCACTTTGTATTCATCTATTTTTTAAATGAATTATGATTCACGTGTTGTTTAAGATGAAAAAGTGCACGCTGAATACTTATCAGATACAAATAATGCAACGGGTCACGTTGGTTATCAACTTTAATAAACTTGAATACAAGAATTCCATCCAGGGCCTGATCTTCATCTGGAATGTTGCATTACAGCAGCTATATCCGTTTCTTTTTGCTTTTGCAAAATTAATTTATTCAAAGAGTTGATTAGTTGAATTTGAATATATATATGCATGACTTAAATGAAGCTACACCTGCTAGTAGTAGTTCATTAAACTCTAAATAATGAGAAAGAATGACAGAAACCTGGAAAGCTTGACTAGTAAAGTCGGACCCTTAAATTCATGAAAGGCAGGCAGACGAAGCGATCTTCAAATGAGAATTTGTTGATGAGCTAACTTCATTGTTTAATTTTCAGCTGGGATTCCCTCTGACATTGATATTCAAATTCAAAGGTGGAACTTTATTTTGCTTGTCGTAGGGAGAAAGAAGAAGATTCAAAAAGAGAACAGTTTGCAGTACAGTAAAGGATAAGATTCAAGGACTCGCGGCAGCAAAGGGTCACCAAGTTTTCTATTAATTTGAAAAAATTCCACAAGTAATCTTTTTTTTAGCATTCTCAAACTTATCTTAGAACTACCCATAGTCCATCATAAATCCATAAATTGGAGGATAATGCGCTTTAACGCACTTGAACCTACATTTTCCTTTATTTATAATAATATCTATGTCACTTAATTGGCACAAATAAAATATAATAAGACGAATGACAAATCTACAACTCTACTTATAAAATTAAAAAAATATATTATTAATATACCAAATCCTTAATTACGTAAAACATTTTCTGAATACACAACATAATACAATTGTTGAAATGAATTACATAAAAAAATTATCCAATTACACAAATTATTAAAACTTTTTAAGGACACACTTTCTAGAAATTTTATTGGCAGAGGAATCAGTTGCTATTAGATTTGCAAACCCAAAGATACTTTAAGAAGAAAGACAAAGTAATTCCGTTTTCAAGCTCAGCTGAAAAGGAAATAAATACACAAATAATAAATTGGGCTAACATTTTAAAACTACTGTTAAAGATCCAACTGGAATTGAGTTGGATCTACTGTATTCTGTATATAGTCAACAGGTCTTGACCCAACAATCTTTATCCACGTTAACTCACCCAATTTAACTAAGCTGGTCCAAAGTAAAATTATTATAACAAGACATAATGACATAATGATAAATTTAGTATTTAAATTTTAATTTAATTGGTATAGATATTGTTGTTAATGCAGAAAAATATGGGTTCGAGTGCGCTGAAGCACATTATTCTCTTATTTATGAGTTAAGGGAGAGAGTATAGGTAATTCTAGGTATTGTATAAAAAAAGAACAGATATAATCAGAACTTAGAATGAGATAGTTCAAAAAAAAATAGTACTTAATGCTTATTTATTTTGTCACTTTAACTCTATTTCTTTTTTAGATCATTTTGACTTACAATCTTTAAATTTTATTTAAATTACTTTATTCGAAGAGACTTACAAATTGATTGAAATTTTGAAATTTTAATGGCACTAAAGTAGTAGTCTATAGGCAATTTACATGTAATTTATTGTCAACATGGATAATTTTTTAAAATTTTTATGAGTTTTTTTTTATTTTTTTTAATTTTAATGTTTTTTAAATTTTTATAAAACATATGTAGATTGTCATATGAATTATCACATCACTATTGTTAAAATTTTAACAGGTCAATCAACTTTTCTATCTAAAAATATCAATTTAACTAAAATTTAAAAGTTATAGATAAAAAAATCCCCAAAAAAATTAAGATTAAAGTGATAAAATAAATAAATTTTAGAAACTAAATACATTATTATCCCTTACAATAAAAGATGACTAATGGTTTTTAAGAGTTTTAAGTTTTAATATGCAACTACCTCTTAAAATAACCACCCGTTTAAAAAAAAAAGTCTTTATTCTTTTTCCAAAATATAATTATCTTTTAAATTGCAAATAAAAAACATTTGTAAAATAATTAAAAAATAAATTAAGCCTTTAATAAAAAATTGTACTAAATTAAGTTCTTAATTGAAAGAGTTAACTACATAGATAGTCATTTAACTATCAAAAATTTTCATTTTAGGCACTTAAAAAAAATACAATTTAAGCACTCATGTTACATAATTCGATCATTTTAGTCACTTCCGTTAAAATAACAAACGACAAATTGACATGGCAGTTAAAAAATATGTATAATAACAACATTAAGATCATTATAGGTTCTAATCATATTTCATCTTTTTGATACAATGCCTAGAACTATTCATAAATAAGAGGATAATATGCTTTAATACATTCGAACTCACATCCTCATGCATTGACAACAATACTTATGTCAATTGAATTTATTACGGATCAGATATCTCCCTGTACAGAGTTTTAATGATTATGCCGTTTGTTTCTTATAAAACTAGACTCAATAAGGATTTCATACATGTAAGGTAAAACTCCTAATTATTTTTGTACAATTTTTGATGAATTTTTAAATTCAGAACAGGGGATTCAGAGACCACTATGACCCTGTTCCACCAAAACTTAAATATCTCATAAAATATAACTCATTTACCTGTTTTGTTCCATCCATATGAAAATAGACTCATCAGGCTTCAATTTCATAACTTATTCATCATTTAATTTGTAACACCCTCTAATTCTAAACCGTCGCCGGAATAGGATTACAAGGCGTTACCGAACATATTGGTTAATTTACAAACAATTCATGAATAAACAATAAATATATTAAAATTAAATCATTAAGTCTCTTTTATGAACCCTCGAGGCCTAAATCACGTATTATAAATGAATAGGGACTTATTCAAGTACTCCGAAAATTTTTCGTAATATAATAATTATTTTTTTAAAAAAAAATTCAATATAATCTCTTTAGAAACATCTAACCTTTCCTGCAATTTCAAATTTGCAACTAACTCAACACATCAACAACTCAACAAATACAATCTTCATCCAAATCACATTCGTTTCATAACAATATCACTAATCCTTATTTTATCTAACATTATATCCATTCATACTTTCAAGTAGTATTTAAACATCTTAATTAATTTCCATTCATATCATATATCAACTTATATTAACTTAACTAATATATTCATGAGTCGATACAAAACATAGTCACATGAGCTCCTATACATGCCATATAAACCATATAAAGTATTTATAACAAAATCTACTGGAAAGTCGAGATAGTGTGACTTGAGCGTGATGATCCAATCCTCTGACCCTCACGTTAATCTACAAAGAGCAATAAACATTACAAGTAAGTTAACTATAGCTTAGTAAGTTTGTCGGCTTAAACCATAAACCTTACTAATATTAGTTTCCAAAATTCAAATCATATGGACATTTCAAGTAAATTACTTTCATCCTGTAAGTTATAATCTCATTTTAAAAATAATTTACTTAATTGAGCTAAAAAATAATGATAACATTATCTACATTTCTTTTTCCACACGTTACAATTACGACTTACCAACTTGTCAATTTAAGGAATAACTTACGGATTTGAGTACATCGTGATCTGAAGCCTGAAATCTAACTGAAGCACATAAGTGTTAAACAGAAGCCCGAAGGCTAGCTGAAGCTCACCAGAGCTGAACTGAAACCCCAAAAGGGTTAACTGAAACTCATATAAGTTAACGGAAGCTCGTAAGAGCTAAACAGAAAGCAAACATGAGAGTTCGCAACAAATACTGAATCTCGGTTTACTTGGGTAATTTACCGTCAATTCATCTTTTTCACCGAACGATTGTACTCATTTCTTGCGTTCCGTTCCTCCGAAATACTCAGTTCAATTTCGTAACTTTTGTACATGATTTAATTATTTTCAACAATTAACATACATAAATATTAATCACCATTCATAAAATAACATTGAAATTTAATAATTTAACCGTACGAACTTACCCGGAATAATTTGCAGCAGTTGTAGAGATTTCTGGAACTATTCCGAAATTTTCTCTTTTCCTCGTTTATCCTTAATTTCTTGATCTGTAATATAAAATTTGTCACTTATCAATATTGACTTCACATTCATTCTATTTCACATCCTTAATGTTTATAACCCGCTTATAAGTAACATTATCTTCAATTTCACTATTTATCTATGTATATTCAATGTTGTCCATCCGTATCAAAGTCACTAAATTATTTTTATCTTGAGCTACAGAACTCCAAATTAGAATCCGCTAATTTTTCCTAAAACTAGATTCAGATTCTTCTTATCATAAAATTTTCAGAATTTTTGGTTTAGCCAATAAGTACAGTTTATTCTTTAAAGTCACCCCTGTTCTGCTGTCTGACAATTCCGACCCTTCTTCACTAAAAATTAATTATCTCCTCGTACGGAATTCGGATGATGTTCTCATTTATTTCTCTTGAAAATAGACTCATTCTAGATTCTAAACATATAAATTTAAGCCCCTAATTATTTTTATTCAATTTTTTATGATTTTTCAAAGTCAGAACAGGGGAACCCGAATTCATTCTGACCTTATCTAACAAAATTCATTATATCTCATGATTTACAAATCCTTTGCTTATACCGTTTCTTCTGTAGAAACTATACTCAATAAGCTTTAATTTCATATTTTTTTTTCATCTTCTAATTCAATTTCTACAATTTATGGTGATTTTTCAAAGTTAGTCTACTGCTGCTGTCCAAAATTGTTTTAGTGCAAGCTGTTTATTACCATTTTTCCTCTAAGCTTTTAATAAATAACAATTTCGTCCCTACTCAATTAGCCTCTCAATTGAGCTGATTTTTCTCAATTAACACTTTCCCTAGACATTATAAGCTATTTCACAACTATTAAAATTCAGAATTTCCACATAAAACCTTAACTTCAACTCTTTCACCATTAGGTCCCAAACATTCACTTTCCATTCAATTCTTTCAATAAAATCAGTATATAAACAATTTAAAACTCTAGTTCCATGCTAAATCATCATATACTTCCAGCACATATTCATAGAAACTTCCAATTTCTTTCATAGAATTAAAAACTAATGAATTCAACAAGTGGACCTAGTTGTAAAAGTCATAAAAACACAAAAATTTAAAGAAATAATCAAGAATTGAACTTACTTGCAGTAAAAATATGAAAAAAAAGCTTAAGAAAACCCTTCTATGGTGTTTTTGCTGATGAGAATGCAAAAAAATAAAGAAAAATCTAGATAATTCCACTTTAGTCCTAGCTTTATTAAGTAAATTTTTGCAATATTCCAAATTTTCTCTTAATTCATCAATTTTCCTGCTGATTTCAAGCCCCTTGCCGTCCAGCCCAAATAGACCTTGGGTCTATTTGCCTTTTAAACCCTCTTTCTGTAATAACCTAAATTTTCAGTGGTGTCGGAACAGTTATTCGAGATCACTAAATCGGACAAATGAGTAGAAAATATTAATAATTTAGTGAATATAAGTTAAGTGTGAAGTTAGGAAAATTTTTAAAATAGCGAATAGTGTACTAGAAATAAAAATTTTAAAAATTAGAATCGGAAATGAGATATCGAGAGTTTAAAATTTTTAAAACGAGCCATAAATATTTTTATAAATATTTATGGAGTGTTAATCAGTTAGTATCAAAGTTTCGTTAAGAAATTTTAAAGTTTCGATAGTTAATTGAATAAAAAGGATTAAATTGTAACAAATGTAAAATTTTGGGAAATGATTAAATAGCTTAAATGATAAAAGAAAGAGGGTTTAAAAGGCAAATAGACCCAAGGTCTATTTGGGCTGGACGGCAAGGTGCACGAAATCAGCAGGAAAATTGATGAATTAAGGGCAAAATTGGAATATTGCAAAATTTACTTAATAAACTAGGACTAAAGTGGAATTATCTAGAATTCTCATTATTTTTCTGCATTCTCATCAGCAAAAACACCACAGAAGGGTTTTCTTAAGCTGGTTTTTCATATTTTTACTGCAAGTAAGTTCAATTCTTGATTATTTCTTGAAATTTTTGTGTTTTTATGACTTTTACAACTATGTCCACTTGTTGAATTCATTAGTTTTTGATTCTATGAAAGAAGTTGAAAGTTTTTATGAATATGTGTTGGAAGTATATGATGATTTAGCATGGAATTAGAGTTTTAAATTGTTTATATGCTGATTTTATTGAAAGAATTGAATAGAAAGTGAATGTTTGGGACCTAATGGTGAAAGAGTTTGAAGTTAGGGTTTTATGTGGAAATTATGAATTTAAATAATTGTGAAATAACTTATAATGTCTAGGTAAAGCATTAATTGGGAAAAATTATCTTCATTGAGGGATTAATTGAGTAAGGACTGATTGTATGAACTGTGAAATTTGGGACAAAAATCGAAATCAACATTTGCACTAAAACAGTTTTGGACAGCAGCAGTAGTCTAACTTTAAAAAATCACCATAAATTTTAGAAATATAATTAGAAGATTAAAAAAATATGAAATTAAAGCTTATTGAGTCTAGTTTCTCATAGAAGAAACGGTGTACGCAACGGAATTGTATATCATGAGATATAATAGATTTTGTGAGACAATGTCAGAATGATTTCGGGTTCCCCTGTTGTGACTTTGGAAAATCATAAAAAAATTGAGAAAAATAATTAGGGGCTTAAATTTATATTTTTAAAATCCTTAATGAGTCTATTTTCAATAGAAACAAACATGGACATCATCCGAATTCTGTACTTATTGGCTAAACCAAAAATTATAAAAATTTTATGATAAAAAGATATATGAGTCTAGTTTCAGGGAAAATTAGCGGATCCTAATTTGGAGTTCTGTAGCTAAAGATAAAAATAATTTAGTGACTATAATACCGATGGACAGCATTGGAATATACATAAGTAAATAATGAAATTATAGATAATATTACTTATAAGCGGGTTGAAGATGAAGTCAATACTGATAAGTGAATGATTTTACAATGATAGATCGAGAACCCGAAGCAAGTCGAGGAAAATAAAAAGTAGCTGATTAGTCCCTGAACTTTCACAAATTTTGCAAATCGACCCAGGTAAGTTCATATGGTTGAAGTTTAATGATTATATGTTAATTTTATGAATTATATAATGTAATATGTATGATGAAATATATTTATTGATAAATAGAGAATAAAATAACAATCCGAAAATCAAATAAATGATTAAATTGAGCGGAATGTCGGATTTGAGTACTTCTGATCAGTGACAAGTGATAAGTGGTAGCCTCAACTACACTTATCTGATCAGTGACAAGTGATAAGTGATAAGTGGTAAGTGGTAGCTTTAGCTACACTTATTTGATCAGTGACAAGTGATAAATGTGATCAGTGTAAGACCGTGGCAGGACTATGACTTCAAAAGGTGATAAGTGATCAAACACAAGACCATAGTTATACCATGGCAAAGTGAAAGTGAAGTACTCAATTTTCCGTAACTATTCCCTAATTTGGTTAAAGAATGATATGTGACAAATGGGCCCCAAAAGAATTAAAGGAAATGGATAAGTGGTAGTAAGTTTATACAAGGGAACTCATCAATGGCTGTGGTTGACATGTGAACTTAATAATTGTGTATATTGTATAAGTGTATAAATATTTGGTAAGATTTATGTTTTATGCCTATGAACTTACTAAGCTTCTATAAGCTTACATGAGTGTAATCAATGTCTCTTGTAGATTGACGTGGAAGTATACGGAGGATCAGATCAACACAGAGGATCACACTATCCAGATTATCTCCGGTAGCTTTTGTAAATTTCTTTTTAATTTATATGGCATGTATAAGGTTTGATGATTATATAAATGCTAAGACTTGTTTAATGAATATACATTAAAGTAAAGAATGATGAATATGTTAAATAGTATGATTATAATAGAAATATAATTTGGTATCAAATTGATTGAAATGAATTGGTTGGTTGGATTGGTCTCGGTTTTAAAATTTGCAGGGGAAGGTTAGATATTTATAAAGGGGTTATATTGAACAAAAAAAATACTTTGGGATTTGCAAAAAATTCCCTATGGTTTCGATTTAATTCTGGTTTGGTCTCGAAGTATGTTTTGGGCTTTGGAGACCCATCTAAAGGATGCCATGACATGTTTTAGTAAATGAATAGTATTTAACTCGTATTAATGGAAAATTAATTCGGTAAACTCCGGTAATGCCTCCTACCCTATTCCGGCGACGAATACGGGTAAGGGGTGTTACACTTTCTTTTATCATTTAATCTATTTAATCATTCCTCATAATTTTACCTTTGTTACAATTTAGTCCTTTGTATTCAATTAACTATCAGAACTTTAAAATTTCTTGACGAAACTTTAATACTAACTTATTAACACTCCATAAATATTTATAAAAATATTTATCTCGTTTTAAAATTTTCAAACTCTCGATACCTCATTTTCGATTCTAATTTTTTTTAAATATTTATTTCTAGTACACTATTCGTTATTTCAAAAATTTTCCTAACTTCACATTTAATTTATATTCACTAAATTATTAATATTTTTCTACTCATTTGTCGGATTTAGTGATCTCGAATCACTGTTCCGACACCACTGAAAATTTAGGCTATTACATAATTTCATTTCTACTATTTTTAATGATTTTTCAAATTCACATCACTGCTGCTGTATGACTCTGTTTTATGGCCAATTTTACCATTCCAAAGATTTTCATGATTTAGTTAAGACATAAAGCATACATGTTATCATATATAAACTTGATTAGCTATTCCAATAGCTAATCATTTACAAACCCTTTTCTTACCAAACCATAACCATATCATATGATCATTTATACAAAGTGAGTATATTGCTATACATGCCACACTCAAAATATACAAGCCATTTTACCAATTTAGGTCTTCGGATAGTGTGAACGAGCCTTTGACCTATCCCGATACTCAAGCCGGCTTGTCAAAACTACAATGAATGAAAAGGAGGGAGTAAGCATAAATGCTTAGTAAGTTCACATGTAAATAACAAGTAACATGATTATGCAATCCAACATAAACATCATTAAAACACTCATAACATAAAAATACTTACTATCTTACCACAATTTTGTCTCACCAAGTTCTCAACCAAAAATTAAACTCATACCTGTCCATTTTCACTTCTTCAACACATCCATCATCGAATCACTTTCGTTTTAAGCATCCTCAATATTCTCTTAGGATTCTCCCGTTGAAAACGTAGGAATATAATTTCGGATACGCGGATAGTGTGCACGTAAGTGCTATACTCATAACTGAACAAGCTCAATAGCTTTTGAATCTATGTAGCCAAGCTACCATGTAACCCGCCCATAAACGAACTCAGACTCAACTCAACGAGCTCGGGCGTTCGCATCCATAAGTGAACTCGGACTTAACTCAACAAGCTCGGATGCCTAGTTACATCTCACGAACTCAGACTCAACTCAACGAGTTCGGAACTCAACCATCCTAGTGACATATCACTTGTACCCTAATCTATTCCCAAGGTTCAAACTGGATTCTTTTCAATTACACATTTCGATCGCCTTCTTCAGAATATAGAAATCGATACTTGCTAACATCTCATACTTATCAAGTTGTTCACATAATTTGCATATCACCAAATAATAATTTACAAAACATCATATTTCATGATAATAAGTATCATATCATATAAATAACATTAAATCACTTAAAATAAAAATTATGTTACCTTATTTACACATGAACTTACCTCGATACAAAATATTAGCAATCGAGCCTATTCCTCGTAAACTTTGTTTTTCCCTCGATCGCGACTTGAATCTTGTTTCTCTTGATCTATAATGCTAAATTAATTTTATTTAATACATACATTCATCAAAACAGCCCTTAGTACGAACTTTGGCAAAATTACCATTTTGCCCCTAAACTTTCACATATTTGCACTTTTTCCTAAAAGCTCGTAAATTAAACCTCATCCTATTTTCTTATATTTTATGACATGTTGATCATTTTTCCCTTCTATGGCAACATCAAATTCACACTCTAACATGTACTTATGACTATTAGGTATTTTTACCGATTAAGTCATTTTTCTCGTTTTCACTTAAAACCGAGTAGCACAAGTTATCTAACATAATTTAAAACCTCATATTCTATCATAAAGCACCAAAATACACAAATTTCACCTATGGGTATTTTTCCAAATATGAATCCTAGGTTGACTTATTGTTAGCATAAGCTAAATCGAGCTACCGGGATTCAAAAAACGTAAAGAACATTAAAAACGGGGCTTGGAATCACTTACTATGGAGCTTGGAAGCTTGAAACAAACCCTAGCTATGGAGAACCCTTTAAATTTCGGCCTAATGAAGAAGATGGACAAAAATTGGCTTTTAATTTTGTTTTTAATTCATTTTAATAACTAAATGACCAAAATGCCCTTAATTAAAAACTATGGTGTTTTATCTTCCTTTAGGTATATTTGTCCAAAATAGTATAATGGTCTAATTACTATCCAAGTACCTCCACTTTAAAAACCCATTACTCACAAGTACTTGATACCTTTGTGAACTAGATTACACATTTTACAACTTTTGCAATTTAGTCCTAAATATCAAATTGGACCTTCTATCGATAAAATTTCTAAACGAAATTTTTACACAATCATGAAATCATGCCATAGACCTTAAAATGATAATAAAATAAATTTATCTACCTAAAATTTGTGGTCACGAAACCACTATTCCGATTAGGCCCTAATTCGGGATATTACAACTCTCCCCCCTTTAAGGATTTTCGTCCTCAAAAATCTTACCAGTAAACAGGTTGTGGGTATTGATTTCTCATAGTTTCCTCAAGTTTCCATGTAGTCTCTTCTACCCCGTGCTTTTGCCACAATACTTTCACGAAAACGACATTTTTATTTCTTAGTTGTTTGACCGCTCGAGCTAAAATCTTAATCGGTTCTTCTTCGTAAGTCATATCCGGTCGTAGCTCAATTTCTGTCGGTGAAATTATATGTGAAGGATATGAACGATACCGACGTAGCATAGATACGTGGAACACAGTATGCATCTTCTGTAATTCAGATGGCAATGCTAACCGGTAAGCTACTGGTCCAACTTTTTCAATTATTTCATACGGCCCAATAAAACGCGGACTTAACTTGCCCTTCCGTCCAAATCTAATAACTTTCTTCCATGGAGACACTTTTAAAAATACCTTATCACCAACTTGAAATTCGATTTCCTTTCGTTTCAAATTCGCATAAGATTTCTGTCTATCCGATGCAGCTTTCAAACAATCTCGAATCACTTTCACTTTTTCTTCGGTTTCTTTTATTAGATCAACTCCATAAATCTGATTTTCCTTGAGTTCAGTCCAATACAATGGCGTCCGACATTTACGACCATACAATGCTTCATAAGGTGACAATCAAGAACAAGTATCCGTTACCGAGAATTGATGATTTGTTTGATCAGCTAAAATGAGCGACATGGTTTTCAAAGATTGACTTGAGATCTGGGTACTACCAGCTGCGAGTAAAAGAGTCGGATGTGCCTAAAACTGCTTTTAGAACAAGGTATGGTCATTATGAATTTTTAGTTATGCCATTCGGGTTAACAAATGCTCCTGCTGTGTTTATGGATTTGATGAATCACATATTTCGGCCATACTTGGACAAATTTGTTGTGGTATTTATAGATGACATCTTAATTTATTCGAAAGATGAGACAGTGCATGCCGAGCACTTGAAAATAGTTTTGCAAACTTTGAGAAATAATCAGTTATATGCCAAGTTTAGAAAAAGTGAATTTTGGCGTTGGATTTTTGGGTCATATTGTTTCAAGTGATGGTATACGGGTTGATCCTAGTAAAATTTTGGCCATTGTTGATTGGAAACCACCGAAAAATGTAACCGAGGTTAGAAGTTTCTTGGGGCTAGCTGGGTATTATCGGTGGTTTGTAAATGAATTTTCTATATTTGCGTAGTCGAATCCTGAAATAGGGGAGATTTTAACTAATAAAGTGTACTAATTGGCTCGACCAAAAATTCTAGAAAAAAATTTAGTAGATAGATATATAAGTCTAGTTTCAAGGAAAATTTACGGATCTTAATTTTGAGTTTCGGAACTCGAGATATGAATTTTTAAGTGACTATGACACAGTTAGCCAGCTTGTCTGAAAATTTTAAAAATAAATTATTTGAGCTGCTTAATTAATGAATTAAGTTCGTTAACACCTCATACTCAACTCTAGTGACGTTCTTGGATAGAGGGGCGTTATAGAATTAATACTCAATCAGCAATTATAACATATTTTTATTTAAGTGCAAAACTAAAATTAAATATTCGCCATACAACACTTAGCACTTGGCTAAATATCTCTTGCCAAGTATCTATGTTATAATAAATTGTTTCTTTCCCCACCAGCCAACTCATAAGCCGCTTATGATAAACTTATTTTTTGGTATGATTGTTAGTAGTCTGTAATATTAGTAATTTATTGTTGTAACCACATGCATAATATAATGAATTTAAATAACAATTTTTTTATAATTTGGGTAATTGAATTAGGTACTTAGTTTTATGTGAGTTTAGTTATTAAGTTTATGCCCAAACTTAATCATTTTAATTATTATTTTTAAAAATTTTGAAATAATTATAATAATTATTTTTATAAAAAACACAAGTTGTGCGATAAAATATGTACCAAATGACATACATATCAATATACAACTATTCAATACCTATATAAAGAGTCAACTCACATCATTTTTATTATTTCTTTTGGTACTATAAATTATCTAACAAAGATCACACTCATCACAACATCAATGAAATTTGTTAAATATAGCTTAACATGGTAGATAAATACACCCCAACCCTTGAATCATAGAATTGTTGAGATTTTAATTAAGTTTCATTGTTGAATGATTAGAGTTTAGTGAGATAATTATGAGAACTCCTGAAAATAATTGTAGTTTTTTAGTAGTTTGAAGTCCTGTAATGTATTTATAAAATCAGATAGAATCAAATGGGAGAACAGATAGTTACAGGGAAACTAAATATTAAAGCCCTAGTGGGTTAAATTGAGAAAATGCATATTCATGTTTGAGTTTTGATTGTTTCTATGTTTGATTGTGTAATCGATATTGTTTCCGTAATTGTATTGTCGTATGTAGTTAAAGACGGCGCCAAGATGTCAAAAAACAAAAAAAAGCAAAAGTCGTAGATGAGTAGCATTTTCGGTTTGTATTTTCATAATTTGTTTTCAATACATGGCCTATTACGTAGTTGAACTTATAAAGTTAGTGTTGAGAAGAAATGATATGAGAGGTATGTCTATATTTGTTCTATTTGAGATGAATTTGTATAAGCTTAATGTTTATATATGTGTATGTTTGAGATAATTATATTATGATACTAGTTATGTTGGTAAACGCGTTTGATAATTATTGGTAATGAAAACTTCCCTATTAGTGGTATTAGATAGAGTTACAGGTATAATTGGCATACCGTAAGGTTTGTTATGTCAGAGGGGGTTTTGGCATTGAGCACGGATTATTATTTGATAACTCTCTAATACCCTGAGGGCTAAGAACATATCACTAGTTCAAAAACCTTGGGGTACGAGTATATACTAGTTTAGTTGTAAGTATTGGTGCATTTATGCCCGACCAACACTTATGTGTGTACTCTAATATGTTAGTGGATTGATACATGTATCCATTCTTAAGTCCAAATCAGTTAATAGGGGCCGAAATGTGTATAAATTGTGTATTAGATTTGATAATGAAATGTGAATAATGTGATAGTATTGAATACTGATTACAATATAATAAAACGATATGCAAATACTTTAAGGTGCATCGATATTCTATTACGTAGTAAGGGAAATGATACATTGATATTGAAAATGATCCTGTTAGTAAAAATTGATAACTGAAACATGAATATCCTAAAGGTTTATTGATAAAATGACATGAGATAATGTGATTATTGATGTTGAATTTAAACTTGGATATAATGTTTTATAATGCCATCTTATTATGTTTTATTATTTAATACTATTACGTGTTTATTTCAAATATGTTAGCACTATTGAATTTTCATACTCAACGTGTGAATTTGTTATTTTTGTACGTAGGTATCGAAAAGTTGTGATTTGATCATGAGAATTGAGAGCATTCAAAAATTCATACTCCAGCTCGGCAAATGTTGGATATTCTCGTTTTGAACCTAGTTATAAATGGCACCTACCTAAGTTACTAGGTTGAATTATGTGTCAAATATGTTATTTTGGCCATTTGGCTATATTTTAGGCATAGTTTGGTTCATTTTTTGAATTTGATCACTAGATATTTATCTATGCATATATGTTTTAGTGTTTCTTGTTGGTCATTTAATTAGGTTATGATATGATGCATTGGGTGCCATGGTTTCAAATGTTTTGGTTGTGTGTTCACATGTTAAATTGGTTTATTATGATTTGGTGATAAGTTAGTTTATGTTAGATATGAAATGGTAGTCATTTGTATGCTTTAAAGGGCTAATTTTAGGCTATTTTGCATTAGTGTCTCAAGATATCAAGAGTATGTCTCGAGATTTCAAAACAAAAATGATCATTTGGTGCATTTTTGGGTTTAGGTCTTGAGACTTGCAAACATCGAAGTTAAGGGTCTGAAACAAGAGAGTTGTGTCTCGAGACATAAGAGGCCAAATCTTGAGACATGAACCCCAATGTCTCAAGAAACAAAAATAAAAAATCAAGGGAAACAAATCTTAAGACTTGTTTATATTGTCACAAACATCAGTTCAGAATTTGTTGATTGAGTTAGGATTCGTACCTTAATTTTATATTTGATGTGACATAACTCGAGCCTCTTTGTATAGGTCCATTTGATTATGGAGTAATACATTTTTCATTTGCATAATACGAATTTTATTAGTAATCCTCGTATGCATGTATAGTTATAAATGAAATGGGTTGAGATAGTTTGAATTGCTCTCACAATGTAATGTGACATTACGCATTCGGATATACGATCGGGTCGAGTGTGGAATTTTACATCTTTCACATCTAATTTTTGTTATTAATGATTTGTCATGACAAATTATAGTTTCTTAAGTTTTTTTATCAAAATGTTTAAGGTTTTAATAAAATATACGTGTAACATTTACCCTCCAACCCCTAGAAATCGGAAAACCTTTTAAATATACTTAAATTCTTGTCTTATTTGTTGTTACAACAATAATGGTGTCATCCAAATTAAAGTTGGATCGAAAACCAAAACTAAAACTAAAATCTCAATCATATATCATATATATTATATTATATTATATATTACAAGGTATAAGATCTAAAGATATAGACAACTTACTTAATTCAGACGTGCGTCATTATTATTTAAAATCTTAAGTGAAATTTTGACAACACTGAGTAAATTTTTATGTAAAAAGAATATAAAATTAACACAAAGATAAATAGTATTAATTATGAAAATATTATTTAATTATCATTAAGATAAATAAATATTTAAATTTTTTATCATTAGATTTTTTAAAAATTATCATTATCATTATCATTAAATTTAAAATTTTATTTTATTTATTTCATTAAATTTTAAAAAAATCATAAATATGTATTATTTAATTTAATATAACTATATATATAAATTTTAAAATTTTTTAGAAAAAAATTATATAACTATTGTATAAAATTATTTTAAAAATAATATTTTAATATCTTCATTTTAAACATATTTTATACTCGTACTTTCAATTTTTAAAGCATTGTTAATTCTTTTTAAAAAATTTAATATAATTAATACAAATAATTAAATTTTACATGGCACGGGAAAGAAACTAATTATGGATATATATTAAAACATTTTTTACATAAATTTATTTTTCAGTCGCATCATAACTTATGCTACATTAAAATAATCGAAGTGAGCATGGTGAGAGTGAGTGGACGAGGGGCAGAGCAGAGGTGTGTCAGGGCCTATGATATGATTCTACACTCACACCAAGATCCTGGGCCCAAGCCAGCAAAATATGAAAGCGACGCGTGTCTTTAACCATTAATATCTCACCTCGCCATCTAAGCTCCCTGAGGCAGAGCCGCATAGGTTCTTGTCTTTGACTCGGCCCTTGTTTTGCTCTTGGCCACTGCCATTGCCGAATTATTAACTTCAAATTCACAACAAACTTTCCAAAAACAAACAAACAATCAACAACAAAAACCATCCTTGAGGGTGTTCATTCCCAGCCCCTCAATCTTCCTAAACCCTAAAATCCCCCCCCATAAAAAAAACTAAATCCCATTTCTTTTTTCCTTCCCATTTCGGTCATTCATGGTTATCCCCAAAATTTCCTACTTTTGATATCCCAATCATTCCCTCCCTCTCTAATTTGTATGTCATGGACCATCAAATGCATGATCGTTCGTCAATTCTAGCCCAGAAAACCTCGAATTCCTACGATCTCATAAACCATTCCTCGGTATGGCTCGAAATCCGTCTCTTTTATGTTCGAATTGCGCCCTGCGTGGTCGACAACGTTCCCGACCACCTAACGCTCTGCCACCTCCGCCGCGAAATCGGTGTCTCTCTCGAAATCAACGGCTCTCGTGTCCCGGCTTCTGATTCGGCCGTCCTTACCCTTCGCTGCGACCGTCTCAATCGGGAATCATCCGAGGTTACTTATTTAAGCACCGATAGCGTCCGTGTCACGGGAGGGTTTGAATTCGAGGCTTACGAGGATGAAAAGAAGGTATTGTTGTGTGGCTCGTTGGAAAGGATGGAAGGAGAGTGGAGCATGGATTGTTATCTGGCGGCAGCGGCTAAGGAACCTGGAAATTCAGCTTTTTTTAAGCCCAAGATGGGTGTTTCAGCGCCGAGTATTGAAGTTTATATTGCCGGGTGTTGTGCTGGCAGGCCCGTGATATTGACCAAGACAATACTTGGGAGCCCTAGGAGGAAAGGAGCATCGAGGCTTAAATGGATGTTGGATGCAATTCCTGAGGACGAGGAATTCGGGAAAGGGAATGATAAGGGTGGCAATGGGTTTATCAGACACCGGAAATTGCAGGTAAAATGTAACTGGTTTTATTGTCAGTTTTTTCAATATCTGATCAATATTCATTATGTTGATGTAGATGCAATCATTCAAGCATGGTAGAAGCAGATTGGCATTGAGTGAAAAATGTTGATTGTTTAAAACTCTTATGACTGGGTTTCAAAGGTTATTTATGTTATTGGTGCACAAAGATTGTTCTTGCTTTTATAATTCTGCGAGTCGAAATGCCATCTGGGCTTTGGGTTGACTATATATGATGGGAAAGTTATTTTTTTGTCAGATGGTAGGCACCAAGGATTTATGTATGACGATACTTCTAGGGATATAATTGCGTTCTACCTGTTTCTTGATAAAGGGTTGCCGTTTTCTTTGTTGTAATTATGATGATTAGGTCGTTCATTTGCACCTCCAAGCAGTTTTTTTTTTTGGGGGGGGGCATCTAATCCGAATTATTTAGGGTATTGTCAGCTGCTCTGAGTAATCGGTTTTTATATTTTCCCACCCAAATTTGTCTCCTGGATTCACTTTTAGGGTGCAAATATAATATGTCTGAGTTCTGGAGGAATAAGAGCAACAGCTGCCTGTTATGATGGCATAGCTACATCATAAACCAACATAGGATGACTGCTGCTTTGAGTTTCTTATTTTCTTTTTATACAGATGTATATATAAGTTTGTTTCTTTACCCCTTGTGTGTAACAACGAGCTTCAAAATAACAATGGGAATATCCAAAATGTGCTTGTTTTGTGCATTGCAGTAGATTCTCAGCTTCTATTTTTTCTTTCTTGCAATTCAATTTGTCCATTAATGGTTTTCTTGTCATCACATTTTACTACAATGGAATGATTGTTGTGGTGGTGTACAGGTTACAGATGCCGAAGTCGAAGATTACGACTCGGATGGTAAAATTGGACTTAGTCACTATGCTGAAGAAATGTATGCTGGCGAAGATGGCCAACTTTCATGGTTTAATGCCGGTGTTAGAGTTGGTGTTGGAATTGGCCTCGGAGTGTGCCTTGGGGTTGGAGTCGGAGTTGGACTGCTTATGCGATCATATCAAGCAACTACCCGGAATATCAGGAGGAGGTTTTTCTAAGATAGATCTCTTCACCTATCAGCTTCGTTTTTTGTTCTAATCATAAAGGAGAAGGATATCTTTCTGGATTTTGATGGCAATCTGGAAGATATCAGGGTTTCAGGCCAGAAATAAATGAAAAGCACAGGACAGCAACTCAAACTTATAAATGCAAGGTCCTTTTGGGTTCTGGTAGGTGGGTGGAACTTGTTTGCTTAGCATGGTTAAGATATGAAATTGCTCTCGAGAATCTGCTAACTGCTATAGTAAGTGACTCTACGATCCCCTCAATAGCTTAGTAGACTATAGATTGTAAATATATCGTTTTTTTAAATTACACCTTGAGCCTGTTGATATTACGGACTTGTTCAGCAGTTGGTTTGGTGTGAGGCTTGAGAGTAGTCTTCCACAAAAACATATCTAGTTTTCTATATCCTGTAGAAATTTTGATTTGTATGGTCTGTGAGAAGATCATATGTTTGTTGTTTTGGTAGGAAATGTAAAAGTTTTATGTTCTGTATCGAACTTTGGGCAATTCTTCCATTCAAATTGAGTTGCAAGCTTGTGAGCTGTCTGCTGCTTTGTGAAAACTAAATAAAAAGTCCCCGCTTTTAATTTTTAGCTTATTATACAGGTATCCTGTTTAAAAACATTGTTCATGATACAAGGTTCTGAGTTAGGTAATTGGAGGTTGGCACCTTTAGTGAGTTCTTGGAGACTCAGTGCTTCAATCAGTAGGGGCTATTTGCTACTAATTCCTACTTCTCATTCCTTAATTCTCCTGCTAATAAATGCACAAAAGAATATTTGAAAGTACTAAGGCGCTATATTCTACTCTATGATTATTGCTTTGTGTGGATCAAATTAGACGGAACTGGTTATAATATTAGGCAGTACATTACATGTACTATAATTAGAAGAGTTCACTTAGATAATAGATTGTGATATTATTATTTGATTATTGTTTGAAAAATTAATGGTAAAAACTTATCGATAACTCTTTTTTACCAATTACCGATCATTAACAAAAAGCTTTTAATAATTAGAAGTGTAATTCAAAATTAAATTTTGTACTGTAAAATTGAATTTTCTGTACACGCTTTGTTTTAATGCCCATTTGCCTAAGCTGTTTGGAAGGCATCCTTGCTGCATGGATTTGTTGGTGCATTCGAAAAGCGTGTAATGAATTTGTGTTCGTGGGGATCAAAACATGCTTGGGAATTGTTTTGGTCCAATCATAATGAAATCATGAATCCATATTTCTTACTCCACTCAGTGTAGAAAAGAGATCAGTCTTATGAATAGCATCCTCCATCATTTGATGGTGTCAAAACTTAACATCGATGCAACCTTTGGTCTGCTGACAAGAGTGGTAGGCATTTCATTGCCAGGGAACCATTATTACGTGTGACATTTATTGTCCATCAGCATTTATGCTTAAAACCAAAAGCTTTGAGGTTTGACTCTGATATGATATCATTAAGAACCAAGAATTGTGGAATGTAACAACTTTGGACTGATCAATGGTGCTAAATAATGTGATCATCCATGACTGACTACATGCGCCAACGTCAAGTTACAACAAAGTTGCAGATTGGATGACACATGTTCCCTTATGATTCCTAATGAACTAATAATTGTCGCGTTCTTTAACGAAAGAAAGAAGGGGATGTTTCGTATACTATATATTTGGACGGAGTTTTTGTAACATATATGCATGTAATGTCACAATTCATAGCCTAGCCTACTATATAAAATGTGGCAGACAGAGCTTCAAAAAACAAAAATCTTATGCCAATAGTCTGAACGCAGCGCAGGGCGTTTATTTGCCAAAAACTGGGACATAATTGGAATTTTGAAATTAATGGTCAGTTGCCCAAAAACAAGGGTACACATTTCATTCCTTTAAAATTTCTCCCGAAGCCGAGGTGCTACATCAAGCAACAAGGATAAGACAAGACGCGTAACCACAGTTTTACTTATGCAAGCAACTACCCCTGGCGAAACTTTAGCCCCGCAAAATGCCCAAAGTTACACTCATCAACCATATCCAGTACCAGTAACCTCTAATTCCCAGCCGAAGTCTCTTTTAACCTCGTCACAATAGTGAGTGCACGATCCGAGGATGAACCTCGCCTCCAACTCCACGGCGTCGCCTATGCTCAGATCCTCTTCCGGAATGCGTCACCGTGACAACCCTACGCCTCTCCCTTTGGTTATTTCCCTCAACTGCATTGAAGATTGCGCCCTCGAGCAAGAATCCTTAGCCGGCGTCGCAGTGGTCCACCACGTCCCTCTCAGCAGCTTAGGCGACGGGAAGATCGAGGGGGCCGCCGCCGTTCTTCTCCACTCCCTTTCCTACCTCCCTCGAGCTGCCCAGCGTCGCCTCCGTCCTTACCAGCTCATCCTCTGCCTCGGCTCTTCTGACCGCGCCGTCGACTCCGCCTTAGCTGCTGACCTCGGACTACGTCTTGTCCATGTCGACGCCTCGCGAGCTGAGGAGATCGCAGACACTGTCATGGCGCTGTTTCTGGGCTTGCTCCGTCGCACGCACTTGCTCTCTCGCCACGCGCTTTCGGCTTCCGGTTGGCTTGGATCAGTTCAGCCGCTTTGTCGGGGAATGAGGCGGTGCCGAGGACTAGTGTTGGGAATTGTTGGTAGATCTGCGTCGGCTCGATCTCTGGCCTCTAGAAGCTTAGCTTTCAAAATGAGTGTGCTGTATTATGATATTGTGGAGGTAAAAGATCGGCTAGTCTCGAGAATTAATGGTCAATTAGGTTGACTTCCTACTGCACTAGACACTCTTAACTTTCTTTAACTCCGTTAGACTGCTACTTAAAATTGACCTCTTATTTCCTTCCCCAATTTAACTTCGAACTTAGCATTCCTGTACTTGCTTGTTTATGAAATTTAGCAAGTCCTAATAAGGTATTCTCTTATTTACTTTGGGCGGATGCTTTGTGAAAAGTGTCACAGATTTTGTCAAAATCAACACTATCTGAAATTGCTATAGGCATTTTGACCTGGTGTAAAGATCTTAAAGATATACTCTCTTCTAACATGTTATTCAGTTATACCTTCTTAGGTAAACTGAAAAGGAATTACAGATCTACTGCAAAGTGCATTTAAATTAAAAATGAGCTTGGTTTTTAGTGGTATATATATGCATGTTTTATATTGTTTACATGGTCCGTTAATTCAGAGTCTCACTGTTTGGATTTTAGTAATTAACAATTATTTCTCATGCTGTTGGATCAATTTTCCATTGGAATAAAATTTCCTCTGAATCATGTTTTTACAGGACAATGGAAAAGTAAGTAGGTCGTCTATAACATTCCCATCAGCTGCCCGTAGAATGGATACACTTAATGATTTACTAGCTGCAAGTGACCTTATATCACTTCATTGCGCTTTAACAGATGAAACCATTCAGATTATAAATGCTGAATGTTTGCGGCATATAAAACCTGGTACTTTTGCTTTCATTTGTTGTTCCAAGAAATTTATGATTTCTTCTCCTTCTTTTGTATGAGTCTGTTTATTTTTCGGGGTATTTCCCTTTAGGGGCTTTTCTTGTAAATACGGGTAGCAGCCAGCTCTTGGATGATTGTGCATTGAAGCAGCTTCTCATTGATGGCACTTTAGCTGGTTGTGCGCTGGATGGAGCTGAAGGACCACAGTGGATGGAAGCGTGGGTATGATGAATTTTCTTATGCTATGAGTTCAGATTTTACTGTGTTATGCTGTTTATATAGGAAGATAGTGATTATCTTTAAAATTGTGTGTCTAGACAGAATTGGTTCTTTTTGTGTTTTGAAACAGCAAAAAGGTCTCTGGGTCTGTGGTCAGGTTACAAGATCAGCCATCTAAATGAGTTCATCTTTGCAATATGTTACATTCTTGTTTCTGTTCCATGACATACCGGATTCCTTCCATTTTCCATAATCTGTGATTTTAGTTGAATTCTGTTCCAGTACATGCAAATTCCAAGCATGCTGAGGTCAAAATTTTATAATTCTGCATATCTTTATCTCCTTCATCATCTTCATCTAAGATAAAATAGTACTTTTCAGCTTGTGATAGAAAGAGTCAGTTTCACCTGTGTTGAGGTAGTATATTGCCGTTTTGTTTTCCATAACTAAGATTACTGAAGATTTAACTGATCAAATTATCCTCACATACTTTGTTTCAGGTGAAGGAGATGCCCAATGTATTGATACTTCCTCGAAGTGCTGATTATAGTGAAGAAGTGTGGATGGAGATTAGGGAGAAGGCTATCTCTATGTTGCAAACATTCTTTTGTGATGGGGTTATTCCAAAGGATGCTACTTCTGATGAGGATGAGGAAGAAAGTGAAATAGTTGATGAAAAAGGACAGTCTAGCATACAAGAGAAAGAAAGTGCTTTGCGGGGATCCAGCGGTGAACAATTTACTGATGATATTCAACATAGTCCTGAAAGTTCCCTTAAAAAGGATACCAACCAAGCTAAGGATTATCCTAATCAGAACCAGCATTCTGGTATGTCTTCTGGTACTCCAACTAAATCAGATGCTAAACGCAGCAGATCAGATAAAAAAGCCAAAAAGAGGCATGCCCGCCGAAATAACCTACAAAAATCAGATGAGCCCTTAATATTGGAGAAAGAAATTACTTCACAAAGAGAAGATGACACTGCTATGAGTGGCACAGATCAAGCATTAAGTTCTGGTTCTCGTTCTCCTGTAGACTCAAGAAGTAGGAAAACACCTAAAGAATTAACACAAGGGTCAACTTCTGACCAACTTCTTAAGATGAGCAGGAACCTAAGTGGACAGTCTGGGGATTTGCTGAAGGAGGGATATGTTATAGCTATGCATGCAAGAGATCGACCTGCACTCCATCTGTCCAGACAAAGAGTTAAAGGTGGTGGTTGGTTCCTAGATAGCATGTCAAATGTAACTAAAAGAGATCCTGCAGCCCAGTTCCTTGTTGTCTGCAGAAGCAAGGTTTGTTGACAGGAATTTGTGACTTTTGCAGTTGGTCCTTACTTTCTGCACTGCCTTTACTTGAAATTATTTTTGGTCGGCTTTGTTTGAACTATAGTTCTGGGGCTTTTGGCAATTGTAGTTGAAAATTTTATGCATTTTTCCAGGACACAATTGGTCTGCGTTCTTTTGCTGCTGGTGGGAAGTTGCTGCAGGTAACTTTACATTTTACAAATTATTAGGGAATCTCTTGCTAAGCATGACTTCACTTAAAAACTTGTTCCATCTTTTGATTGATTCTTAGCTCAAAATTTCACTGTGAATCAGTACCAGAACTTTGTCGTGAAATAGTCTTTTAAAATTTTAAAGAGCCTGTGCAATTAAAAGTTTTTGGGTGAAATTCTAATTTATGCTATTGTTATTGGCTAATGTTTTCTTTGAATTAGAGCAAAGTAATCTTCTCTCTGGGTAATACCTCTAATTTTGTCACCTATATACGAGAGTAGTTATGTTGTACCTTCTCATTAGAATATTGCAATTTTTATGACATTATCAGCCTAGACTCAATGATGGCTTTTTGGTCCCAAAAGAGCACACTTGTTTTGCTGTTGCACTTCTCTTTAAATATGTTGAAATCCAGCTTACACTGGGTAAATAGACATTTCAAAGGGAGAGAGATTTTCAGTGGCAATGTATCTCAAACAATGTTGCATATTTAAGATACTAAATAAGAATGCTAGTATAGACAATTGGGGTATTGAGAAATCTTTTGTTGTCTTATGTTTTAATCCATTCTTAGTTTCTGCTTTGTGATGACTGATGAAGTCAGATTTTAATGGTCTATATTCTCGTGGCAGATTAATAGAAGAATGGAATTTGTATTTGCGAGTCACAGTTTTGATATTTGGGAAAGTTGGACATTGCAAGGTCCGTTGGAGGAATGTAGGCTGGTCAATTGCAGAAATCCTTCAGTAAGTTCCCATCATTTATGTAATCCTCTTTGTACTGACTATATAGTGTATGAACGCCTTAATTCTAGGTTATATTACCCGGATATGAAAGCGAGTATGGACATAGACTCGACAAAATGTATCAACTATTTAAGAATAAAAAAGAAGCAATTCCAAATATTTGAAAGATTTTACCTCCATATTTTATATTGGATTATGTTTTACGGTACAAGTATCCCGACATGGATATTTTAAAGAAAATAAATAGTGCATAGCTCAGATAAGTGTCTCTCCGTAGATTGTTCTCCCTTTTCTCCTTTGCGGTGTTACCTTCTCTCATTGTCCTTTGCTTCAATTACTTGAAATGGCAGGCAATTTTGGATGTACGCATAGAGATTCTGGCAGCTGTAGGGGAGGATGATGGGGTAACTCGGTGGCTTGATTAGGTTGTCAACGGATTTAGCGGCTAACTTTTCGATAGCCTACTTTTATTTTTTATTTTAAAATTCTTCCGAGTTTGTATTTCCAAACGAAATCGCCAGAACGGTTTGTAAATCTTTCTTTACTAATTTTTGTTCATTATTTTGGTTTATTTTTGGGTGGGGGAAGCATTATGAGCATTGAAAATCCAGTACAGATGAGCTAAAAGGTCGGGGGAGGATCCAAAAGTAATGTGCAATTGTGACTCGTTGCATATTGTTAGCGGTACATGGTTCACGTGACATGTTGAATCGGACCCCACCCTCCGTCCTCTAGCCAAGCAACTGACGCAAGCATGCTTAACTAATAATTTCGTTTTTGATTACGACATATATTACCGGTTAAACTATTAAAATAATTATTTTTATTTGTATCATGTTATATTTTAATTATTTACATTTAAAATATTATGTTTTAATTATCTATGTTATTGTTTTTTTACGAAATAGTTACTCTGTCGTTAAGATTTGTTTCTTTTCAAACGGTAGTTTGTTGTGACAGTTAAAATAAGTTTTTAAATGTCAATGTGGATGCCAACGTGGATGTCAAGTTAGATGAGAAAAGTCAAAAAAAATTTTATGACAATAAAATACAAAATTTTGTATTAAAATTTAATTTTTTTTATTTAAAAAGAAGTAATAGTTAAGTTTTTTTTTGTTATCATCATATAAGAACAAAACAATAGCAATAAGGGGAAGAAATGGACGCACTGACTTGTATACCTGCTTGCTACTGGTTGTCCAAATAAACAAAGGTGAAGCATGCCTTTTTTTTTTTCATATGTAAAAAAATCATAATATTTGAACTTAAAACTCAGGTAAAGAATAAAAAAACCGTTACTTATTGTAGTTCATGTCAAGATCTTCCATTGAATCAACCTTTTATTCTTCCATTTTGAATAAAAAATCCAACTGATTGATGGAATACTCAATTTGATTTTTATTGTTTTGATAACTATGAAAATGGATGGTTTTTTAAGTCAAAATAGAAACGAAAACTAAAAGAAAAAGGAGACCAATGGTTCTTTTTTCTAGTTTAAAGATTAACCCGATGCATTAGTTTTGATTATTTCAGAAAACCAAATTAATATTTTCTTTTAATTTATTTAATTAAAAAGATTAATTAATTTACTTCACTGGACATCTACATTAACATCTAAAACTCATTTTAACTGCTACGTCAAATTATTGTTTGGGAGGTAACAATCTTAATGATAAAATGATTATTTCGTAACAAAACGATACTATTAAGACTAAAACATAATATTTTAAACATAAGTAATTTGAAGTAAATAAAAATGACTATACTAATAATTTACAGGTAGTAGACCGTTGTTTAGCCAACTATCCACCCACAAACTGCTTTTTTCCGGCAATGGTATGAAGTACAAGCACTCGTTTCCAACATCTACCTTAGCTGCTTATTTTGACGGTATAACCTTGTAAATAAAATAATTCTGAGCGAAATATTACACGAACCACTTGTTATTGTCTAAATTGCTGATGTTTTTATGATTAAGTTAACTGGTTTTTTATAAAATCCTGGAAAGCTTTGATAAACACATTTGCTTCCTATGAGTCTAGAATTTTAGTTTTTAAGCCTCCCAAGATTTGGACGGTGCTAACATGATCATACTTGATGTTACACCCGTGGCATCCACTTTACCTTTTAAATAGAATAAAGGTTAATATATATATTCTTTTTATTTGAAATTTAAATTGTTTATAAAAAAAGATTATTTTTTTTTTCAGTAAGTAGTAGTAGGTGGGGAAAAAAATCTTCATGAGTTAGAGAGAGAAAAAAATAGTTTATTTTTTATCGGAATATTAGATTGTGATGTATTTAAGATGCGGGTAAAAAAGAAATATAAAAAAAAGTAAAATTTGGAAATCTTCCATGAATTAGCTTTGTTTTTTTTTTTTTGAATATGATATATTTAATATGCGAGTGAAGGAAATTTATTAAAAAATTATATAAAAATTAAAATTCACTTTAAAAACAATTATCATAGCACATTTAACCAATATCTTAGTTGAAGAGTGGAAACAATGAAAGAGGGCACACCGCAACTGATTGATTCGAATGTTACTTATAAATAAATTAATTTCAGTTGAATCTTTTATAAATATTACTTAAAATAATTAATTTTGATTTTAAAAATTTTAAAAATGGCAGACATAATTCCAAATTACTGGTATAAAAGAATAATGATTGGATGAGATTGTAAGTCACTGTCGTTCTTTCCAAAAAAAAAAAAAACATAGCTACTGTCGTCCACATCAATCTAATGATCTAAAGTTATCCACGTGTACGGTAAAAGCTCGCATTATGTAAAATCCGGAGTTTTTGGTTGTGCCGTCTCCCGCACCATGGAAACCAACCATACCCCTTTCTATATAAAATCTCATTGTCAGTTCCCTTACCACACTTCATTGCTCCTCGCCTTTTGTCTGCATTTTCTGGAAGTTAAATTATACATAACAAGAGAAAGGAAAGCAAAACCAAAGCCTTAAGCTTATGGTGTCCGTGAGCCCCAACCCGGCTCCTGGGTTTTACTTTTTCGATCCCATGAATATGGGTCTTCCTGGTCTTAGTTCTCTGCGGCCTGCCAACGCGGTGGCGCCTCCTCCCCCTACTACCGGTTCGCCGTATTTGGAGGATCCGAGTAAGAAGATCCGGAAGCCTTACACTATTACCAAGTCGAGAGAAAGCTGGACTGAGCAGGAGCACGATAAGTTTCTCGAAGCTCTTCAATTGTCAGTAAATTCATTAAGATATTTTTTTTTCTGATTTTAGCTACTGTTTTGTTTGTTGGAAAATTGAATTGAGTGAAGTAAGAGGCAAAGTCAATTCCTTGTTCTTTTCCTAGTTTGGTTTTTACTCCACATAAATGGCGTTGTTTGTTTGGTGAGTTACTGGATTAACATACTGATATTAACTCCAAGTGTATAACTTAAGTTCATTCAATGCATAGAATTTGCATTAGCCTCCAAGATAGCAATTCTGTTGTTTACGCTTTAGATGCACATTTTCTGGCTCATGGTGCTGATGTAGTTCCTTCATCAATTTATCATTGTAGATTTGATCGTGATTGGAAGAAGATTGAAGCATTTGTTGGGTCCAAGACAGTAATCCAAGTAATTAAAAAATATATATATGTTATGATTTCTTCACTAACTACTAGGCTATATGTTATTTTCGATATGTTTTACTGAACGCCTCAATGGATGCTCTTGGCAGATCCGTAGCCATGCACAAAAGTATTTCCTTAAGGCTCAAAAAAATGGGGCAACTGAACATGTACCTCCCCCTCGGCCAAAAAGGAAATCAGCTCATCCGTACCCACAAAAAGCTCCCAAAAATGGTCAGTGAGGCCGCGACATTCGTATTCTTTTTAGGCAATTCTTGATCTTAAATTGACCCTCATCTACTTGTTGCAGCTGCTGTTGTACCCCAAGTGGTTGGACCGTTTCAATCTTCATCTGCCTTGCTTGAATCTGGTTATACCTACAGACTAGATTCATCATCAGTGCTTGAAAAGCCAATTGCTAAGGGAGCTTGGTCTTCCAGGGGTTACGACTCTGTCCCACCTGTCACTGTTTCTCAACGGACTAAAGGTTTTTAATTATTCCTGCACCTTTTTATGACCTTTTTCTCTTCCTCTTGAGTCTCAATACTATAGTAACATACTGATATTGTATGTTGTAGATGATGCAACATTTGCTGGACCAAATATTGCGCCCAATTGCTGTTACAGTAGTAGTAAGGAAAGCACTCCCAGTATTTGGTCATTTGGTGAAACAATTGCCCAAGGGGATCATAGGAAGCAATCTAGAGGTTAGTATTTTTATTTCTACTTTGAGCTTGATACTGGCATCAATGGACGATGTTAATGTATTTTTGTGGACTTCAAATTTTTGCTTAGTTCACTCCAGAGAAAAAGCTTCATTCAAAATTTGGGTAACTATTTACTTGGTTTTGTTGCTGTCATTCAAACACTTGACTTTTAGGAAAACCATATAAAGAAAAATCTTTTTGATGCTTTCCTGTCATGAATTTTCCTTTGCCCTTTTGACGATAACTCAGAAACTCTGCTTTTATTTGATGCAGTTGTGCCAGATTTTTCTCAGGTGTACACTTTCCTTGGCAGTGTCTTTGACCCCGGTGCAAGTGGGCACTTGCAGATATTGAAGCAGATGGACCGAATAAATGTGGAAACAGTATGTCACCCTGAATGATGTTCATATTCTGAATGTTTCAGTTGGCTGTGTGTGTCGAGGTAGAGATTTCATTGTATCTTAGAATCTTATGGTCTTTGCAGGTGGTGTTGTTGATGAGAAATCTTGCTACCAATTTGAAAAGCCCCGAGTTTGAGGATCAAGTAAGTTCTTGCTCCTCTTATTGGCATGCATTTAGATTCACTGTTGGCACTCGCACTGTATATGTCTAATTTTATGATTCAGTTTTTAGGCCCGAAACATTATCTGCTCTTATAAAACTGAAACCACATTCAAGTTGAATATGAATTGATCACTCTTTACCTCCTTACCATCATTTGTCTTGTATAAATGTCATCCTGTGATTCTGTTTTATAATTTCTTCTTTGCAAAAGAAAATGAAAACTGGTTAATGCCAAAAGATTAAACACAATTGTTTCATTTTTCATCTATTAGGAATAGAGATTTCATTTTTTACTGACTAATAATAAAATGAATGCAGAGAAGGTTGCTTTCAACGTATGATGCAGAGTCCAGAGGAGGTTAAATTTGGTAGATTCTACAATGTTATTCACCATCATAAACCAGCTACTGCTGTTACAACAGCATAATAAGTTACTTGAAAGTTTTTGAACCATCCTTTCTTTGTCAGCTCATTGCTCTTTTGATGGCTTGAGCAACAGGCTGCAAGAAAAACGGATGCAGCCGGTTAACTTGCAAACAAGACGTAGAGGTCAGATGTGCATGTATATATGTACACATGTATGTAATGTATGTATGTATGTACGTATGTACATATGTGAGGTGTAGATATGATCTTTCGTGGACCTGGTAGCTTGTCATATAGACTGGTGTCCTTTTTTATGCACTGTGTATATCATACAAAAGTCGTTGGTTAAGAGGCTAATATCATGTATAAAAAGAGCCGTTGAGTTTTCCACTGTAAATATTCTCAGGACTAATAAAATTAGGGTTTGCATTACCGTCATTGACTCATTTCCCAATGCTGTGCCGTGCTTATTAGAATCAATTTTTATCTGGTACAATTTCTATACCCAGTGTAATTCTTTTACTCCTTAAAATTACCTAATTGGATTACATTTACATAGCTGAAATCCACCATTTGTAAAAACATATATCAATTGTCAGCTGTGCTAATGTTACTAAATCATGACCTTATAATGTTCTTTGCAGACAATTAACTTTAGCATGGATGGTGTTGGTGAATTTGAAGCCATGGAACGTGGTCTAATACTCTTATTATGATTTCATGTTAGCATCAACTAGAAAATGCACGCATGCAAAGCTTCCTTTAAAAAACATGAAACCAAACCCAGTATAACTGAATGTTTCAGTTGGAAAAAATTTCCCGTGCATATATACCAATTTTTTTAAAGAAAATAAAAATAAGCTCATCATAGTTCAGACTATCGGCACATACTTTTTCAGGTTGGGTCACAAAGGCCATGTATAGAAACTTCCGACATTTTTCAACTGTTTGAAAGAATTTCCACGTAAACTCGGGAAAATCATCCCCAACAATGGTGTTAGCATCAACATTTTTCATTTTTAAGTGAAAATTCTTTCAGGCATGTTTGAAAAAAATGATGTTACAAAACAAACAATCGAATGCAGTAGGTTGAGTGAAGGTGGTTCATTTTATTTGAAAGCAAAATCAATGTTGGGTAAAACTCCTGAGCTGTTATTATTAACACCCAAAACTATTGGCGACACTAATACCTCTGGAGCTCCAAGATTGTAGACAAAATTATCTAAGCTGGGAGATGGACAAGGTACGCATGAATGATGCACCTGGAGTACATTGGACTCAATATGATGCTGAGATGCGAGTTAGGTTTTGTAAGAATGAATCACACATCCTATGTTTGAGTTTGTTAGCTTGAAGCACACTAATATTGTGGATGATTACTACAAAGAATTTGAAGCTCTATTAAACTTGTTCCAATTGTGTGATGATTATGCTTTAAATATCTTTACTAGCAACCTTAGATCTAAAATTTCTCATATCTGCAACGGCAGCCAATGAATGCTCCGGAGGGACTCAATTGACAGGCCAAATTGCCGGTCAGGTTTCTCAAACGGGAAACCATCAGACAACTGGTGCAAAACAAATTTCCTTTTTATTTTTTATCAGTTGAGTTCACAGAATCCATCAGTTTTCTCTCCAGCTGTTGATGCCAATGCAAGGAGTCCTCCACAAAAGCCTTCTGTTGGCCACAAGAAACCACTTGAACCTCTTGCTTCATCACAAATCCTGAGAATGATTGTCAGTGGTCTACTATAACCGAAACTAAAGGATATTCGGTCCATCTTTAAGATTAACCATTTTGTACACATTTTAACGGGATTCCCCGCAGTAGAAGGAGAATGGTATTCGAGGCCTTCTCTGACCACGGCATTTATCAACTCAATGATATTTGACGGTCACCTCTGTTGCATGCAGATTTCATTTATTTATTTCAAATAAGGGTCAGATTTCCAAATAGGGAACTTCACTAAAATTTGACATTCTATGTTAACGTTGAGCACTTTATTGATGATATCTAGTTTCTCTATGTGTACATTTATTTCTGCCTTTTTTATATAAGCAATGTTGATCCTTTTATTGGTATCTACTTTCTCTATGTTGTTGGTAGTGGCCAAATGGGGGAGATGATATATCAAAACGGCAGCAGATTAAGGGGAGACAAAGGCAAGGTAAAATCAGTAAAGATAATCATGCCATGGAATTTGCTAAGCACCATCCCTTTACCAAGTATTTACATTAAGTTACTAATTCTTGGATACAGTCCGGATGAAAGAGGACGTCTTTGCTGTACGTGCTGCTGTTAGGGGAGATGATATATCAAAACGGCAGCTAACGACCGAACAAGCCTGGCATAGATGTGCGAGTGGGGAAATGGGAAAGGATGAAAAAGCCAGTTCTCAAGCAGGTAAAGATTTGAACCATAAGTCTTCCTCAACATATGGAATTAAGCACAAAGGACAATCAAGAGCCTGAATGGAACCTCGCTTATATTTTTCCAAAAGGAATCCACTCATTGTAATTGCCCAAACTTATTTTATGTTGTAATATAACGACATTTTTCCTGGTCTGATGTCTGTTCCCTTCCCTTTAATTATATCAAGTCCTACCCTATGCAACATGTTGCTCTCTATATATTGCTTTTTTAGTTTCTACTCTACTATTGTTTCAACAGGACCAAAAACCAAGGGGCAATTGCTTTTTTAGTTTTTACTCCCCAACTAGAAAATTCGGTCAGGACCAAGGGGTCGTCCCTCAAACCAGAGTAGCTCGAACTATTTGCTGTTCTGGAAAAGGAGCCCCTACTGCATAGATCAACACTGATTTATCGCCTGTACGAGAGAATTCAATCCCTAGCTGCAGTTTAAGTTTAGGGATTTAGGCTATACTAGTGTTTAATCAGGGTTCTTGATCACAGGAGAATTTCTGTTGTCTTAGCTTAATTCACCTGCAGAATTTGATATTACAGCTGGATAATTACGTTAGAAGGTTCTATATGCAAAAAAAACAATGATATTGTGAGGTTATGTTCAATCATTTTCACTTTAGTAAAAACTTAAAGCTCAGAATAACACCAAAAACGACCAAAAGAACAAAGAGGCAATTGCAACCAAATGCCAATTTCAAATATGATAATGACCATTTTAATTACAGTAAGCCAGAGAAATCCCTCCTGAATTAAGAACATCAAACCTATCCTCAATTCTAGGAGAAACAATCCATTGGGGATAGGGCAAAACTCAACCAATGCCATTATCTATACTGAAAACCCATGTCTGGCTCATGACCATACATACCTTGGCCTTGACTATGGCCAGGTGCACCAAAAGGGCCCATCTGCTTCGACTTTGACCTGAGTTCCATCTCAATAAGCCTCTGCAATGCCTCAGGATGATGGCTCCCACTGCCGACATCATTACCTGAAATATCAAACAAATAATAATGTGGATAATATTCGCAAATAGAACGCGAAATGTAATCATTATGGTAACAGTAGTTCAAATACAAGACAACCCACAACAGACTGCAGGAAAATGTCTTTTCATTTTTTCCAGCAGAATTGGGGGATCCCAGATGAAGTAATCATTTTGCAATTATGTGCAAAAAGTTTTGGCATGGTCATTATCATCCTTCTTAAATCACCTTAAGATAAAAACAGTCCATAACATTAATTGTAGGCATTTCCAAGAATGAAATGGGCGGGTAGGTTTTCCAAATTTGATATTGGCAAAGATGAGAAAGAGACAAGACATGTATTATATACTTTACCTGGAGGCATTCCAAGACCAGCAAAGTTGGGTTGGGGCTGCCGGTGACCATGCCCCAATGGAAAACCATGCATTGGATTCAATTCAGGTAGCAAACCAGCCATCTGATTAGTTGAATGAGGTGCCAGCGGTGGAACACAGGGAATTCCACGTTGCATGATTGGAGGAAAGTTTCCGGGTATATGCATTTGTTGTAACATAGGATGATGAATCGGAGGATCAAATCCAGTTAGTCCACTGCTAGGATGATGGAGAGGATGAAGCATATTTGCAGGTAAATGATGATTTGGTGGGGCATCATGATGGATCATGCCTTCTGGAGCCACGAACTTCACCTGAGAACCGATGTTAGAGCGATGAGAATCTAATGGATGAAGCATAGGACCTCCATGATTCAATTGAGGACGAAGCAGTGGAGAAGATCGTTGGACATTTAGTGATGGAATATCTGGATCCCTCATGTCATAGGGACCAGGAAGAAAAACGGGACCTTCTTTCCCTCCTACCACAGGTCTTTCATCCTGGAAGATGGCCTTTAAAGCTACTAGCTTCTCAGCAACATCAATCGGTGTCTCTTGGGAGGGCAGTAACTCTGATTTTGCACTACCAGCCATGAAATTCTGGAGTTTCACAGGACTACTGACACCAAGCAAACTATCCTCTTCAGGAAGTCCAATTTCAGCAGATCCATCAAAACCACCAAGTTTAGATCCTAATCCAGCTCGGATACGTGATGAATCTGCTGCAGATGGAGCATCATTATAGCCTAACAAATGCTCTTCAATGCCATCAGATTTCATTCGCTCTCTCTGGGTAAATGGTAAAATATTTTTTTCAAAATTAGTCCTGTTTGACACAATGTGACCTGCAGAAGGAAGAAGACTGTCATCTGTAACATGTGGGGGAAGCCAGTTAGATTCGGATATATCAACTCTTGCAGAATCCGTTGAGGCCCTCTGAATAGAAGCTGGTGCTCCAACTGATTGTAGTTCTTTCATGAAAGCACTTCCAAAAAGTGTTTCAAGAGTTAGACTCTTCCCTGAACTGGAAGCATTTTCTGCATTTGTGTCTATTGAATCACAAGGTGCCATATCAACACTTGCTGTTTCAACAGTGTGTACCCTTTCTGGAGACCCAACGTCAAGATTGGAAGGTGATACTATGTTTTTCACACTTGTTTTATTTTGTAACAATGAAAGAAGGTGCTGGGATGCATGATTGTCAATAATAACTTCTTGCTTCTCACATTTGACATCAGCTATTTTCCGTCCTTCAATAGCAGGAGGCAACCTCGGATCATTTTCAGTGCCTTCGGACAGAATTGACTTTTCAAGATCCTCGCATGTCAGGACAGTTGGAACTGCTGCTAATTTATTGACATCCTTAATATTCCATGATTGCTCAGAGTTTTCAATTCTAGGAGACATCAAATTTGATATAACATGCCCGTCCGCAGGTTCAGAGTTTTCAAATGGAAAGTTTGCCTCTACATGCCTAGTAGCTATCCTATCATGGGAACCACCTTTTTCACCACCCTGAATAAAAGAGAGCAAGTCTTTTGGCCTGCCAAGGGAGAAATCATCTGTAGGCTTCTTTTCTGCGATGACAAGATGAAAAGAATATTAGATCATACTTTTTACTTGAAAACTAAGCAGATTCACTTAAAGCCAGATTACTTGATGAACAAGAGCCAACAAACCTTCATCAAGAAACAAATGAGCAAACTTAGAAGAATGCGAATTGTCAGAGGCCCATGTCTCATCTGTGTTGCTGTCATTAGGCTGAAGAACAAGAGATATTAAAGGCTGTTAATCATTTCTTCAAGGAAAACAGGGAGTAAAAGGATAAAAATAAAATACTTAAATAAACTATACATGGATAAGATGTATGGTTTATTGATCAACCAGGTTTTAATTACTTTAAGCAGGGAATTAAAAATGAACATCTAAGTCATACGGAGCAGATGTATTTGACATATGTTTTTGAATTTGAAAGCAATGTCTCGAAACTAAAATAATACCGCAGTGATATTAGTGGAGCCACCTCCATTTGCTGTTACAGCAGTTCCAAAAAGCTTGTCTAGAATTGAAATTGAACCATCCTGGTTGGTTTCAGTCACAATTTTATCAGCAACGAGCTTCTTGGAATCAAGTTCAGTTACTTCACCATTCCCAGGGGCTATAAAGGCTTCTGAAAGACTAGAACTCTTGTATATTTGGGAATCCTTGCTTATTGTGTCATTAAATTTATCTAAAGCTGATGGGGTATTTGGAGCCTTCACACTCTTAATATTGTCTAAAAGGTGAATGTTTTTACTTTCAAGCCTCTGCTCACTCAAAGTTTCCTCTTCACACTGCTTAGAATGTTTGCCCAAAAGATCATCAGAAATCCCATTTATAAGAAGGCTGCCTTTGGACTCTGAAAGGTTGCCATCAATTTCAGAACTCCCAACCTATAGAAGCATACCAGAAGATCAATTCCTAATAAAGTGTAATGGCAAATAATGTATGTGAAATATGAGAAGCAACATCTGTCAATATAATTGAAACATGCTTTCTCTGAATGGCATCAGCTCTAAGTTACAATATAAGAAAAGTACAACCACTGAATGAAAACAACATGCAAGCACAACCACCAGGTAACAATACCCCATATTTCAGCTCTCCAAACAGAAAAATAACAGATTGGCAAAAACAAGGAACAGGAAAAAATACACGTCACAGCACAATGTAACCTGTGTCAAATCTATACTTCCATTAAATAACTTAAAATATATATATCATCTTCAATAGAGTCTCAGTTATGCATGTGTACCATTGGTGCCCTTTTTCCAGTCAAATCCAAAAGGAGGAGAAGGGAAGTCTTCACCCAAAACATCCCACAGAATTTCAGCTATATACAGATGGCCATTTTCACACACTAATTTTAAATGATAAACTTGCTCCTCCCTATTCCAAAAAAGATAATGGGAAATTCAAAATTACCTTTATAAATTGGGAAGCAACACAATTTAAATGGAAACGTTGCTAGAGAACAAAAAACTTAGAAGTAACAGGTACATGAAGAGCAAATAGTTGGTTGCAATTAAAGATCACAATGGCAAAAAGGATGAGAAGTTACAAACTTACGATGGCAAAATTAGATACCAGAAGGTACAACAGAGAACATGATGAGTGTTTTAAATCCTGAAAACTATTTTAGTACCTACCTGTGAAGAATGGGAGTGCATTGAACTTTTGGTTCCAACATTCCTTTCCAAAACTGTGCTCGTAAAACCAGGTGGTACAAGTGGTCTAGATGCAGGAGTTTGTGAGTGAAGAGAAGTTTTGTCAGAAACAATATTTGATGCTGGAATAGATTCATCCGATTCCTTGTTTCTATTTGCAACTCCTTTATCACCTTTGGAGTCCTTTAGCAATTCAGAAATATCGAAGTCATCTTTACGCCGTTCAGGATTAATCTTCTTCTCCTGGAAAGCTTTCTGTTGTTCCTTCCTCCATGACTCAAAGGAAGCTAAGAGGGAAAGTGATCATGCTTCAGTTTTTATTATTCGAAAAGAAAGCCAGAGTAGAAAAGAAGATAGAACAAATACAAAATAAACTACAATCAGCAGAGTTATCTACAAAAGAGAACCTACCTCTTCTCTTTCTTTCCTCTTCTGCTCTATCTTCACTAGTGAACTCAGCGGAACCAAATGTTTCATCATTATATGAGTCCTTAGTTTCCCTCCTTGAATGAGGTACAGCCTGAAAAGAATAACATCTATTAGAGCAGCATTTCAATTGCTACTGGATCATCTTACAATTCCAGACAGATATAATTTAAGCAGAATACTTAATACTTTTATGCTAAAATGGATAAAACAGCTATCATGATGCTAGTCCCAATATTGTCTGCAAATGACAACTAAAAGCAAATAAGTACCTTATAGGGGCGAGGTGGATGGTATGGCTCATTACTTCTATTAAGATGGTATTGGTCATTAGCTCGAACCTTTGGACCAGAAGCTCCTGCCATATATCCAGACGGTCTAGGAAAAGAACCACTCCCCAAAAGCCCATCATGATCAGGACCTTGCCAAGACCGCCGGGATTGATTACCATGGCGTCTTCCATGATCTATGTAGCATTAGAATCATTCAATTTCCAACATAATACAATTTTTAGATGCTGTATGCAGCACATAAATGAAGTGGATAAAAGCCCCAACTACAAGAATGGCTTTAGCAAACATCATGGAGGTTGAGGCAATGAAGTGAATTACCACACGTGTTAACAAAAAGCACAATACATACTAGTCCGTATAAACAGTAAACATAAATCATACCATGAATAGAACAATAGAACTATAAACATTACCAGAGTCCCAATCAGATTGAGTATCACTGTCTCTATCACTCTTTCCACTAGAACGGCTGTCCCATCGTCCATGAATGCCCCGGGAATAGTCTCCTCTTGTAGGTGGTGAAGAACTATATTCATTACGTCTATAACCTGACAAGGTGCCAGGAATTCTTTGACGATCTTGTGATGTATCCTCAAAGTCACTGCAACCAACCACATACCAATGAATACCAAAAAGATCTAAGTTTGCCTTCTTCACAATTTTATTAAGTACACACTCCAAGAACATGAAAAAGAATCTCACCTCAAAATTGAATGATCAAAACCCAGGGGTAAATTTTTGCAAACATCCAGTTCACTCAATGACAATAAAAAGTCTCTGGTGTATGAAATTCTTGGTTTCCTGAGTCATTAAAAACAAATTGGCATCAGCGTTACTCAACAAAAAACATATGCAAAACATTGAAAAATTAATTATTCATCCGAACGAAGTGATTACTTTTGAGGTTCCTTACTGGTATCCGCAGGCTGATCTAAGGAATGCTGTCCTTCATTTTCTAAGCTCATTTCTACAAAAATTCAAAGATGAGAATATACTAAATATTCTTTAACAGTTTTAGCTCTATTTAGCTCCCCGCAAAATTCACTACTCAAGAACTCAAATTTTTGAATCTGCTAAGCCAATTCCCATATATCTTATCCCAATCCAAGTTCCCAAATTCTCCCAGATTAAGGCGTCGCCATCATCAATTAACCCCAAATCCAAAGACCCCTAAATGAAGATACAGCTGATATGAGGCTACTCCATTCTTTTATCAAGATAAAATCTACAATAAAACCCAAATGACTAACAAAATATTACACTACTACGGCCACCAGAACTTCTCTCCGGGAATCCCCTAAACCAAACACGATCATTTTTCCCGATCTGAACCAAAAGGATATTTACGAAAAAAATCAGCATCTCCTAAACATATATATCATCCCGAGTATTTAATCAAATAAAAGCACTAATTAAATCGAAATGAGAATTTCTAGGGTTTTGTGCTAAACTTCGGAAATTCAGAGAGAAAACTAGGGTTTTGTTTTAACATAGAGAAATCAAATTGTAAACGAGCTACCTCGATCGAAGGAAATGTGTGAGAGAGATCGAAAGTTAAGGTTTCGATCTGTAAGCTTCTTTTTTTTTCAAAGAAATTGAATCGATGGGATAGAGAGAGAAAACAAGTAGCGTGTTTTTGGGGTTGGAGAGAGAAAGTTTTGACCTTTGAGAGAGACAGCGACTGGCAATGCCTCTCTCTCTCCCTGCGCCAATTTACTCTTTCAGAACGACGTTCTCTACCTTTCCCTACGCTAAACAAACAAAGAAACAATAATTAACGTGGAAGTTGCGTCTCGTTTTCTACACGCTCCAATTTCATTGGCTCCTATAGTCCTCTTGCGCGCGCGTGGGAGCATAAACCTAAAACATGAAATTTACAAGCGTAGAAAAATTAACAAATGCCTCCTCTAATTTCAGATTAAAATATGCAATAAATCCCATAAGGCCATAATCTTCAAAAATTTAGAATTTTATTTTTATTTTAAAATTTTTTTAAAATTTAGATTTAATTATTAATATTGTTATTTTTTAATTTATTAAAATGATATTTTAAAATTTTAAAAAAAAATCAATTTTATAACCATATAATATAACTAAGAAAATAATATTGTAATAAATTTAAATTTAACAAAGTAATCTTAATTTTATTAACAGTTGGACCTAAATTTTAAATCTTAAAAAGTAAAAGGACTAAATTTTTAAAAATAAAAAGTATAGGATCTAAATTCTAAATTTACAAAGAGTCAGGGAGTGTTTACATATTTTAACCTTTACAATATTATCATTTTTTAGTGGCTTAAATGATACTATATGTTATTATCACTACTTCTGGCAAGGTTAAACAATTCCTCTCGTTGTTTTATGAGATCCTGACTCCTGATAATGATCATCAATGTCTATTAAAACAGGGTTTAGAGGCTATTTGATCCAACTTTGGGATTAACCATTTTGCACATAATTTTTCAAACGTTTTAATGGGGGTCCCCTCCCCTACAGTAAAAGGAAAAGGGTATCAGGTGCCTTCTCTAACATCACCGCCGTTGGTTGAGCCGAGTTCCAAATAAAAACATCTAGAAAGGTTATGCATGAAGGAGAAAGAGGGATTCAATTGAAAATTCCTTTGCAGAAAAAGTTGGCTGAGATTAGATAATACTTTGATACCCTGCTTGTTGATTCATACAACGAAGATCCTCCAATTACATGTGAGTACATTAATTTCTGCTTTTTTTCTGTGTTTTGGTAGTAGCCAAATGTGTTTTGAAGAATATAAGCAATCATGTCGAGCTGAAGCTACTTGGTCTTTTTATTTGTAATGAATTTATACTTCCTCTTATGCGAATTTAATTGTTAGTGTTGTGGAACGAATCTGTATATGCGATTTAATCAGACTTTCAGAACAGGTAAGCCTCGATACAACTCGGTTAACTCTAATGTTCTTTCGTAAGATCTTTCTCATTTCAAATTTACCCCATAGCGGGCTGATGCTGAGAAAACTATGCACCCAAAGCTTATCACCTCAGATACCGGGCAACAAATCAGTGAACTGAACTGCAAGGCCGAGGAAGAAAAGGACAAAAAGCGGGCTGAAGTCAGGAAGCACCAAAAGTTTTAAGGTGGGTCAGGTGCTGTTTGTATTTGATGATAAGAGATCCATGGTGCAGAGAAGAATCCAGAATGCATGCACAAATAGACATATATGAGAAAACCTGATTCCATGGCCGTGTTTCATCTGTTTCATCAGAGATCTGATTACAGGAGAATTTTGGATGTCTTAGCTTAATTCATGTGCAAGAGATCAGCTGGATAATTACATTAGAAGGTTCTATATGCGAATAATAAAGATTTAAATTGTAAGGTTTGAATAAATCTTTTTCAGTTCGTTAAGAATTTTTCAACTTTTCGCTAAGTTAAATCACTATTTTAGACCTAAACTCGATACTTTTTCTCACATTGATATCAGAACTTTTAAATTTGTTTTTAACCAAGTTGAAGTTTAATTTGTACTTAATAATTGTTCTCATTTTGAAGTTTAAACTTGACAATTGTTCCCAAATTGAGGCTTAAACTTTAAAGCTTTCAAAGACAAACTTGGATAATAAAATATTGAAATCCTAATGTTAGAACATTTGCCAAGTTCAAGGTCTAACTTGAATTAAAAGAAAAAAATTCAGACTCAAATGTAAGAACAATTACCAAATTTTGGAACTAACTTGAACAAAAAAGATATTCAGGCCCCAATATGAAAATAGTTGCCAAGTTCAAACCCAAAATGTGATTTAACCCTTAAAGGAAAGAAAAACACACTACACAAAGCACAAAAGGGCAGATTGCAACCAACAGCCAATAGCAAGTATGATAATGATCATTTTAGTTACAGTGAGCCACAAAAATCCCTCTTGAATTAAGAACATCAAACCTAGCCTCAATTCTCGGAGAGAAACAATCTAGTAGGGACAGGGCAAAACTACAACCAAATGTCATTATCTATACTGAAAACCCATGTCTAGCTCGTGGCCATACATCCCTTGGCCTTGACCATGGCTGGGTGCGCCAAAAGGGCTCATCTGCTTTGACTTTGACCTGAGCTCCATCTCAATAAGCCTCTGCAATGCCTCTGGATGATGGCTCCCACTGCCATCGTCATGACCTGAAATATAAAACAAATAATAATGTACATGGTATTCGCAAATAGAACGTGAAATGTAATCATTATGGTAACAGCAGTTCACATACAAGACAACCCACAACGGATTGCCGGAAATTTTCTTTTCATTTTTCCAGCGGAATTGGGGGGTCCTCGATGAAGTAAACAGTTTGCAGTTACATGCAATAAGGTTTTGGCATGGTAATTATCATTCTTCTTGAATCACTTTAAGCCTTAAAACAGTGTAACAGTAACTGTAGGCATTTCCAAGAATGAAATGGGCGGGCAGGTTTTCCAAAGTTGAAATTGGCAAGGATGAGAAAGAAACAAGACATGTATTAAATACTTTACCTGGAGGCATTCCAAGACCAACAAAGTTGGGTTGAGGCTGCCGTTGACCATGCCCCAATTGAAAACCATGCATTGGATTCATTTCCTGTAGCCCAGTCATCTGATTATTTGATTGAGGTGCTGACGGTGCAACACCAGGAATCCCTCGTTGCAAGTGGGGTGGAGGAAAGTTTCCAGGCATATGCATTTGTTGTAACATAGGATGATGAATTGAAGGATCAAATCCAGTTAGTCCACTGCTAGGATGATGGAGGGGACGAAGCATATTTGCAGATAATTGATGATTTGGTGGGGCATCATGATAGACCAAGCCTTCTGGACCCATGAACTTCACCTGAGAACCGATACTAGAATGATGAGAATCTAACGAATGAAACAAAGGACCTCCATGATTCAATTGAGGATGAAGCTGAGGAGAAGATGCTTGGACGTTTTGGTTATGTAATGAAATATCTGGCTCCCTCAATTCATAGGGACCGGGAAAAAAAACTGGAACTTCTTTCCCTCCTACAACAGGTCTTTCATCCTGGAAAACGGCCTTCAAAGCTGCTAGCTTCTCAGCAACATCAATTGGTGTCTCTTGGGAGGGCGATAGCTCTGCTTTTACACCACCAGCCATGAAATTCTGGAGTTTCAAAGGATTACTGCCACCAAGCAAACTATCCTCTTCAGGAAGCCCAATTTTAGCAGATCCATCAAAACCACCAAGTTTAGATCCTAACCCAGCTAGGATATGTGATGAATCCGCTGCGGATGAAGCATCATTATAGCCTAACAAATGCTCTTCAATGCCATCGGATTTCATTTGCTCTCTCTGGGTAAATGGTGAAATATTTTTTTCAAAATTAGTCCGGTTTGACCCAACGTGACCTGAGGAAAGAAGAAGACTATCATCTGTAACATGAAGGGGAAGCCTGCTAGATTTGAATACATCAACTCTTGCAGACTCTATTGAGCCCCTCTGAACAGAAGCTGGTGCTCCAACCGATTGTAGTTCCTTCATGAAAGCACTTCCAAAAAGTGCTTCAAGAGTTAGACTCTTCCCTGAACTGGAAGAATTTTCTGCATTTGTGTCTATTGAATCACAACTAGCCGCATCAGCACTTGTTGTTTCAATAGTGTGTACCCTTTCTGAAGACCTGATGTCAAGATTGGCCGATGATACTATATTTTTCATACTTGTTTTATTTTGTAACAATGAAAGAAGGTGCTGGGATGCATGATTGTCGACAATAACTTCTTTCTTCTCACAGTTGGCATCAGGAATTTTACATCCTTCAATAGCAGGAGGCAACCTTGGATCATTTTCAGTGCTTTCTGATAGAATTGACTTTTCAAGATCCTCACATGTGAGGACAGTTGGAACTGCAGCTGATTTATTAACATCCTTAATATTCCATGATTGCTCAGAGTTTTCAATTCTAGAAGACAGCAAATTTGATCTAACATGCTTGTCCGCAAGTTCAGAGTTTTGAAATGGAAAGTTCAACTCCCCATGCTTAGTAGCTAGTCTATCATGGGAACCACCTTTCTCGCCACCCTGAATAAATGAGAGCAAGCCTTTTGGCCTGCCAAGGGAGAAATCATCTATAGTTTTCTTCTCTGCGATGACAAGATGAAAAGAAGATTATTAGATCATACTTCTTACTTAAAAACTAAGCAGATTCACTTAAAACCAGATTACTTGTAACAAGCACCAACAAACCTTCATCAAGAAACAAATGAGCAAACTTAGAAGAATGGAAAGTGTCAGAGGCCCATGTCTCATCTGCATTGCTGTCATTAGGCTGAAGAACAAGAGATATTAAACGTTGTTAATCATTTCAAGGAAAACAGGGAGTAAAAGGATTAAATAAAATACCTAAATAAACTACATGTAGATAAGATGTATAGTTCAATGATCAACCAGGTTTTAATTACATTAAGCAGGGCAACTAAAAAGGAGCATTTAACTAAGTCAATCAGTGCAGATGTATTCAATATATGAGCTTGAATTTGAAAGCAATGTCTCATAACCATAATAATACCTCAGTGTAATTAGTGGAGCCACCTTCATTTGCTGTTAAAGCATTTTCAAAAAGCTTGTCTAGAATTGAAATTGAACCATCCTGGTTGGTTTCAGTCACAATTTTATCAGCAACCAGCTTTTTGGAATCAAGTTCAGTAACTTCATTGTTCCCTGGGGCTATAAAGGCTTCCGGAAGACTGGAGCTCTTGTATATTTGAGAATCCTTGATTATTGTGTCATTAAGTTTATCTAAAGCTGATGAGAATGTTGGAGCCTTCACACTCTTATTATTGTCTAAAGGGTGAATGTTTTTAATTTCAAGCCTCCGCTCACTGAAAGTTTCCTCTTCATTCGGTTTAGAAGGCTTGCCCGCAAGATCATCAGAAATCCCATTAGAAAGAAGGCTGCCTTTGGACTCTGAGAGGTTGCTGTCAATTTCAGAATTACCAACCTATAGAAGCATAACAGAAGATAAATTACTAATTGGGTGTAACAGCAAACAATTTACGAGAAAAATAGGAGACACAACATCATTCTATATAATTGGAACACGCTTTTTCCTAATGGGATCATCTCCTAAGTTACAACATAAGAAGAATAGCATATCGGCCAAAACAAGGAATAGAGCAATAACATGCTAGAGCAGAGCGCCATGTAACCTTTGTCAAAACTGTACTTCCATTAAGTCACTTGCAAAAATATATCATCTTCGTTGAGTCTCAGTTCTGCACGTGTACTATTGGCATCATATACAGACATCTACCATAAAACAACAGGGATTTTTTTACAGTCAAATCCAAATTAAGAAGGAAAAAGGAAGTCCTCGGTTAAAAACTTCCCACTGAATTTCAGTTATATATGGATAACCAATTCCACGCACTGGTTTTAAGTGATAAACTTGCTCCTCTCCCCATTCCGACCAAAATAATGGAAAATTCAAAATTGCCTCATCTTTGACTAATTCATACTTCATTCCTGTTATATTATATATTAAGAAGCAGCATAATTTTAACAGCAAAGTTGGTAGAGAACAAAATTTGAAAGCAACCAGTACATGAACAGTTCGTTGCGATAAAAGATCATGTGATAGCAAAAAGGAAGAATACTAGAACTGGTCACTGACACTTACAATTAAAATTAGATGCCAAAAGGTACAACAGAGATCATAATGGGTGTTCTAAATTCTGAAGACCTATGTGATACTTACCAGTGAAGAATGGGAGTGCATTGAAGTTTTGGATCCAACATTCCTTTCCAAAACTGTGCTCGCAAAACCAGGTGGTACAAGTGGTCTAGACGCAGGAGTTTGTGAGGGAAGAGAAGTTCTGTCAGAAACAATATTTGATGCTGGAATAGGTTCATCTGATTCCTTGTTTCTATTTGCAAGTCCTTTGTCAACTTTAGAGTCCTCTAGCAATTCAGAAATATCGAAGTCATCTTTACGCCTTTCAGGATTAATCTTCTTCTCCTGGAATGCTTTCTGTTGTTCCTTCCTCCATGACTCAAAGGAAGCTAATAGAAAGACATCATGCTTGAGTTTTTATTATTGGAAAACTATGACACAGTAGAGAAAGAAGATAAAACATGTACAAAATAAACTACAATCAGCAGAGAGTTATCCACAAAAGAGAACCAACCTCTTCTCTTTCTTTCCTCTTCCGCTCTATCTTCACTAGTGCACTCAGTGGAACCGAACGTTTCATCATTGTATGAGTCATTAGTTTCCCTCCTTGAATGAGGTACAGCCTGGAAAAAAATAACATCTATTAAAAGAGTACTAGATTTGCTAGTGGAAAATCTTACAATTCCAGGCAGATACAATTTAAGTAGAGTACTTATATTTTTTAAGCTAAATTAAACAGACAGGTATCGTGATACTGGTCCCAAAATTATCTGCAAATGACAACTAAAAGCAAACAAGTACCTTATAAGGACGGGGTGGATGGTATGGCTCATTGCTTCTATTTAGATGGTACTGGTCATTAGCTCGAAGCTTTGAAGCAGAAGCTCCTGCTGTATATCCAGATGGTCGAGGAAAAGAACCACTCCCCAAAAGACCATCATGCTCAGGACCTTGCCAAGACCGCCGAGATTGATTACCATGGCGTCTTCCATGATCTATGTATCATTAGAATCATTCAATTTAACACTAATTAGTCCATAAAAATTTTAAACATAGATCATATTATTTGATAGAACCAAAGAACTATAAACATTACCTGAGTCCCAATCAGATTGGGAATCACTGTCTCTATCACTCTTTCCACTAGAACGACTGTCCCACCGTCCATGAATGCCCCGCGAATAGTCCCCTCTAGTAGGTGGTGATGAACTATATTCATTGCGCCTATAACCTGACAAGGTGCCAGGAATTCTTTGACGATCTTGTGATGTATCCTCAAATTCACTGCTCCAACCACATACCAATGATTAACAAAAAGATCTAAGTTTGCCTTCTTCATAATTTTACTAAGTAAATACTCCATGACCATAAAAAATAATCTCACCCCAAAATTGATTGACCGAAACCCTTGGGTAACTTTTTGCAAATATCCTGTTCACTCAATGACAGCAAAAATTCTCTGGTGTATGAAATTCTCGATTTCCTGAATCATTTAAAAACAATCGGTTATTAGCGTTGCTCAGCCAAAACATATACAAAACCATTAAAAAAATTAATTATTCAGCCGAAAGAAATGCTTACTTTTGAGATTCCTTACTGATATCTGCAGGCTGATCTAAGGAATGCTGTTCTTCATTTTCTAAGCTCATTTCTACACAAATTTAAATTTGAGAATATTCGAAATACTCTTCAACAGTATTAACTCTAGTTGGCTCCCCGCGAAATTCAATACTCAAGGACTCAAAATTTTGAATCTGCTAAGCCAATTCACTTGTGTCTTATCCCAATCCAAGTTCCCAAATGCTCCCTAATCAAGGCGTCGCCATCATCGATTAACCCCAAACTAAAGCTAATTCACAAATCCTTAAATGAAGATAGAGCCGATATTAGGCTACTCCATTCTTTAATCGAGATAAAATCTACAATAAAACCCAAAAGACTAACCAAATATTACGGCCACCAGAACTTCTCTCCGGGAATCTCATAAACCAAACACGAACATTTTTTTTTTCGATCTGGACCAAAAGGATATTTACACAAAAATCAGCATATGTAAATATATATCATGCCGAATATTGAACCAAATAAAAGATCCTAATTAAAATCGAAATGAGAATTTCTAGGGTTTTGTGCTAAGCTGGGGAAGTTCAGGGAGAAAACTAGGGTTTTGTTCTGGACATGGAGAAATCAAATTAAAAACGAGCTACCTCGATCGAAGGAAGTGTATGTGTGAGAGAGAAGGTTTCGATCTGGAACTATTATTTTAGCTTCTTTTCTTTCTTTTTTCTTTTTTTCAATGGATCGATGGGATAGAAAGAGAATTAGAGAACGCAATTTGCGTGTTTTTTGTTTTTTTTTACCATAATATCAAAATAATAATAATTACGAAACTAATTTAACACTCAATTTATTTGGCGAAACAGTAATAACACAAAATCTCGTCTCCTTAACAATTTCTGGGGAAAGTTGGGATAAAAATGTTTGGTTTTTTTTTCTCCAAAAAGGATAAAAATGTTGAACGGGATAAACTTGAAAAAAAACAGTGAATTTATAATAAAATTCAATATAAATATTAAATAATATGTTTAGAGTTTTAATAAAAATATTAAATATTTTAAAAAATAACAATGAGTTGCTATTAAGTAAGCATGGTAATAATGATGAGAATGAAAAGGATATTGAAATCACCATATTTGTCAAGAAATTCAATAGCCTCATCAAATTTTAAAGGGTTAAGTTAAAAAAATTGCATGTCGCATTGGGAAAAAACCAAATCATATCAAATATGAAGTAGACAAGTCAAGAAAGAAATTACTATAATCGCCTGGTTTGGAGTAATACTTCCGATTGATGGAGCCTTTCACATCATTTGCTTCCTAGCTTTTGAAGACTTTAAGGTATCATCTACCTTTAGTGAAAAATATGCATTTGATGTGTTGGTTTTAAAATTTTGAGATGATGAATTCTAAATGTAGTAAAATGAGATAATTTTTTTCTTTTCTAAAATAAAAGTTGATTTGAAATTTGTTAGGGGACGAAATTAAATTATAATTTTTATAATAATAAAAATATAATTTTATAATTTTAATAATATATATTTTTATAATTTTTAAAATATTAAATTAAATTTTTATTATTTTTAGAGAATCAAAGCATAATTTTATTTTTAATATACCCTGCATATTATTATTATCATCGTCACACATCATATACTTGTCCGAATAAAAGAACTTGGTATAAAATTAAAAATGTATGGGTTTCTAAAGAAACAAGAGACGCTGCAACTAGTCTTCAAATACTCAAATTAGGTACAAAAATTCAAGTATCAAGTAATTGTCGTGTATTAAAATACTGAGAAGTAAAATGCATTGCTTTGGATGCTTTAGACAAATAAAAAATGATGGGTAACTTTTAAACCATGTTATCTTATTGAATATTAGTTGTCGATGTCCATTAGTGCTTTGTTTTATTTTGAGTTGTTTTATTTTGAGCTTTAATGGTCTTGTATTCATGTTTTAAAATGTTTTATCGATATATGAGGAAGACATACAATTGAATATATGTTAATGCATTTAATATTAAGTTAATTAGTGAGAAAATTGAGATTAATGATATGGGATAATCTCAAGTTTGTTTTTAGAATCCTGATTAAAGATGCTTATGGATACATCTTAAAATAAGGAAAGTTATAAGAATCTTAAAATAGATGCCTTGTCCTTATTTTCTTACATGTTTTTACGAATATCTAGGCCATACAATGTAGTTTCAAGAGATATATTGCTTATTACATGATTAATATGTATGCACGTTGAGTTGCACATGTTTTTTAATAACCTATAGTTTTTCTGTGTTATGTTTTGTGATCCTTTCATCTCAAATGTGTTTTGATTGGTTTTTGATAAAACTTTTAAGGGGAGAAGAAGAGAGAAAAATTATACATGCTTTGATGTGTATATATTTTTTAAGGGTAAATTATATTAACTATTAATTTTTTTTGTCATTTAACTATAAAAAAATTATAAAATGGTAGTTAAAAATAATTATGGTTTTTTAGGTCTGAAAGAGAAGTTACTGAAGTGTGTTGCCTGCTTAGCTGTATAGTTCTTAGAGCAGTCAAACCTTATAATAGTTTTCATGCAGCAAGATAATCCATATCCTCCATCTTTAACGAGCCACACAAGTCAAGTGCCTATGCGGTAAAAAAATAGCAATTTATTATGCTTAATATTTAGAACATGATCTGTTTGTCTTCATACTATGCTAGATTTGTCCAAGTTGGATGTGGATTTGGCAATGGAAGTTGAATTATATTCCAAGACAGTGAAATACAGTGGCTAACTTGGTGGCAAAACATAGTCTTGTCCTAGATTTATGGTTGGTTAAGCAGTTTACTAGTTGCCTTCAATCGTCTTACTTCAAGGGATAAATAGTTGTGTGTGGGACACTGGTTTTCAGTTGCATAATGTCATTTCCATGGTGACATATTCTTTCTGTTACTTTTGGTGCATGTTTCATATCCCGTCAATATGTACGAGTTTTTGCAAGCTTTTTCATGCTGAGGGCATTATATCAATATGGATCCACAAGTCTGCTTAACCTTTTAAATAATTTGATGTTGCAGCTGCAAGATTTACAGAGTATTTATTTAAATGAAAACAACAAGAACCATTGATAAATGGAGAACATGGAAAAAGCTTATTTTGGACTTGATATGAAAATCTGCTATTGTACAGTAATAATATTCAAGGTATTTGAACATGGAAAAAGCTTTGTTTTGGTTTTGTTAGTGTTCTGGGCCCCGGGCGAAATGGGCCGTCTACACATATTATGCAGTATTGACATTGTTGATTGTTAATTTTTTTTTGGGTAAAAGTCCAAACATTAGGGTTCGTTAATGATCGGTTTAAGTTGTTGCAATATTGTGCGAGCTTTGAATCTACTCTACATGCAAGGATTAAGAAGGTTGGGTGGCAGCTAGAACTGTTATGCTTAAAAGGCATATCTGCCGGAGTAGATTCGGTCCATTTTAATCCAAGATGGGAAAAACTGGATTATGACCCATAACCAGTAGACAAGGAATGGATTTATTCTTTTATGTTACAATTTTATTTAAAACGATTTATATAAATTTTAATACATTAATAATTTATTTTATATAATTTCTGTGAGGGAAAATATTTGGCAATTCTTTCCAAATATATTCATGCTCGATTATGAAAAATTATAATTTGATCATTTAATTATTATATATTTATCATTTAAATCAATTTTTTTATTAATTTGGTAATGAATGCCAATGTGGGTCATTAAATTTCTATTCACCTCGAATATACCATTAGTTATCCAATACTAATAAGTTTTCGTTTTAATCATACAACCATAAAAAATTATTCAATGGTCACTGATGTTATTGATTTGTAATGTTTTAGTCGCCCATTACTTCAATAATAGACTCAAGATGTGGCACATTAACTTGTGTAATAACTAATTTGGTCCCTAACTTAATATGCTTTTAGATCTTTTCAATGTTAAAACCAAAACAAATAAAAAAAACTTAAAATCTAAAAATTCATAATTTATTTTCTGGGATTATAAAAAATTATAATCATATAAATTTTCTAAAGAAAATTAAAATATTTGTAAAATTATAAAAAATTTCCTAAATTTAAAAAAAAGTCTAAAAATTTAAAATTTTTTATTAACTGCTACAATTTACTCCGCAATTTATCCATATTTGAGAATTGTTTGTAAATATCAATTCACAGTCTAAATTATTGACATCATCTTTTCCCTTTTTGATGCACTTTGTATTATTAAGTTAACAACTCACGTTAATGTCTGTTATCAAGTTAAAAGAGGGATGATTTAAATGAACAAATTGAAGAGTTTGAGTGATGAAATTGTAATTTTATATAATTAGATGACTTTAAGGTAACTTATTGATAGTTGAAGGAGCATGGTTCGGATTTGGAGTATACTTATTTTTTGAGATCATAAAACGGATAATCGTAGTCGGGTCGAACGCGGGTTTTAAAAACCGTACCCGTCTAAGACCATTTAAATATCGAAGAGACTAGGGCCGTAGTGAAACCCCTTCTATCTTTTTCTCTCTCGATTTCGCTGTTTGGATTCTGAATCCTTCATCGATACGACATGGAGTTTCCGTACATGGAAGCTGTTGTTGGTACGCTCTTCTCTTCTTTCATTTCTTCGTATTGTTTTAGCTTGAATCTCTTCACTTTCCGGATTTATTCTTGTCTTTCCTTGCTCACACATGTTGATTTTTCCACCCTATTTCTGACGATATTATTTATTTGTTTATTTTTAAATCTGGTTCGGATTGAAATTATTAAAATCTTTTTACGTTTTCATCGGGACTTTTTTTGTTCCTTTTATTTTATTGTCCGTTCTTATTTATTAGTTTCCACTGTGGTTCCTGAAATGAAATACGAAGCGCTTCTCTCTCTCTCTCTTTCTCTCTATTTTTCTTTCCTTTTTAAATTTTCATAGATTAGTTGGAATATATTTTTTTCCCTAGTTTCAATTTGTATTCATGCATATGAATATGTTTTCTTTGATTGCTAGTGATTGGAAATTCTAGGTTTTGGAGTTAGCTTTCAAGCATATTTCGAGTCTTTTTTTTTCCTTCTTATATCAATGAAATATAAAGAAATACGCGGAAATGAGCTAAATTATGTTGGTAGTTTCTTCAAGTGTCCTGTTTAGTGATTGTCGGAAGGGGACGGGGGTTGATCTACTAATTAAGTAGCTTACAAGTTGAAGGAAATTGGGCAATCATGATAATGAAACTTTTCACTCGAAAGAACCAAAACATGTACTTGCATTTATGCCACGTTGAGGCGTTTTATGTTTTGTGGTTTTGCGCATGTGGGCACTTTCAGAGATGATCGCATGAGTATGTTTCATCATGCTTAAATGGTTTGTATCTAGTTCTTTGAGGTTTATCTTCTTGTTGGTTGCTAAAAAACACTGGGAACAGAAGTAAAAGGACAATTCCAAATATTTAGACAGTCCTTGTTGCTGTAAACTGTTGATTTAACTGAATATACCTTATTGGTTTTGGGGGTCCAATGATTTGTAAGATCATTTTAGCCTGTTTATAGGTTTTATCTTTTGCATTTCAACCTCTTTGGCTTTTCGCTTTTTTCTATTTGTTAAGGAATGTGTTGTGCAAAGTACATGACACAGATTGTGGGACTTGTTAATCACTTGGTTACTTATGTTCTTAAAGAAGTTTGTTTTTCATTCTTGTACTAATTTGATGGTTATTAATGAGTTTGTAAGTGCTCTGTTCTTTTTCTCTCCCAACTTACCCTCTATTATTTACAGGTTTTATGATATTAATGTACTTATTTGAAACTTATCTGGACTTACGGCAACATGCTGCTCTCAAATTGCCAACTCTTCCAAAAACATTGGAAGGAGTAATCAGCCAAGAGAAATTTGAAAAGTCTCGAGCCTATAGTCTCGATAAGAGGTTGGTTTGTTGTTTCTGTTGATCATTTACTAGATTACATTGTTACATTAGTGAATAATCAAGCTTCCTTTTAACTTGATTTGACATAGTCCTTGATGCATCTCTCCTATTCGCAGCCACTTCCATTTTGTTCATGAGTTTGTGACAATCCTGATAGATTCTGCAATTTTGTTCTTTGGCATATTGCCTTGGTTTTGGAAGGTGAGTTGTTTGCTGTTTAATAAATGGATCCTCCCTTTTGATGATTGTCACTATCTTGTAAATTAATTGTTATTTATTGCAGAAGTCAGGAACTTTCTTGCCTTTAATAGGTCTAAATGAAGAGAATGAAATATTGCACACCCTTTCATTTTTGGCTGGTGTTATGATATGGTCACAAGTGAGTTCATGATCTTTTCTTTGTCTTCTGCATCCCTATACAATTATCATTTTGTGTAAGTTAACACAGACCATTTATTTGTGGTTTTATCTTGCAGATCACTGACCTACCCTTTTCTCTTTATTCAACTTTTGTAATCGAGGCCCGCCATGGTTTCAATAAAGTTCGTATTCTTAATTGCTAAATCTCTTTCTTGTTTCTTTGTTTACTGCTATTTTTGGAACTTTTTTTTTTAATGTTTAAGATCACACTTATCTTGCTGTTCCTAATTATTTTCTCATATGTTTGGCAGCAAACAATATGGTTATTCTTTAGGGACCTTATCAAAGGAATATGTCTTGCTATTGTACTTGGTCCACCGATTGTTTCTGCTATTATTGTCATAGTACAGGTAAAATTGTGTACATTTCTAGCATTTGGTCTCTCTGGTCAAATATTACTGGTCCTTTCTATTATAATCAGACAATTGTTAGCTTAAGAACAAGATTTTATGGTCTTAATTGCTTTGTAGTCTTTTTGCTATTATTGTTATCCTTCTCTGACCATGGTGAATCTTAATTTTGTGATTGCAGAATGGAGGTCCATATCTGGCTATCTATCTTTGGGCATTTATGTTTGTACTTTCTCTTGTAATGATGACAATTTACCCTGTTCTGATAGCTCCACTTTTTAATAAGTTCACCCCTGTGAGTATTTCTTAACCATTGTGTCATAGTTTCATTCAAGCTTCCTCGTTTCCCCTAAGTCTAATTACTTTTGTTTTGCCTTGGATGGCACTGTGGGAAATAGCTTCCTGAAGGAGAGCTCAGACTTAAGATTGAGAAACTTGCTTCCTCCCTCAAATTTCCTTTGAAAAAACTATTTGTTGTTGATGGATCCACAAGATCAAGTCATAGCAATGTAAGTATTATCATTTGTACTTTTTTAATATTCTATCATTTAAGACAACACTATGTCTTTCTTTTGTAAAACCATTTATGTAAAAGTTTGAACTGATAGTCTAATAGTGATTACTTCAATCATCTTACTTTATAGACTTGTGGCTGCTAAATATATTATTTACACACTCTAGGGGCATTATTGTCATGAATTGTGTGATGCAGTGGATGGCATTGAGGAAAAGCAAACTAAGTCTATTTCTTTTTCTTTTGGCCAGAAAACTAATTCTATTTCAGTTTGATAAATATTTGTCCCTTGTTCACAAAGAGATTGATTGCAGAAGTGCTTTTTCATCCCACTTATGGTTCAATGTTTTCGACATCATGCAGGCCTATATGTATGGTTTCTTTAAGAACAAGCGTATTGTCCTTTATGACACATTGATTCAGCAGGTATGGATCTAATACTAAGCAAAAGTTTCTTTGCCTCTTATGTCTGCCCTTTCCTATCTTAAGATTTTTGTATTGAGCAAAGGATGGGTGCAATATTATCGCTTGTGTGCTAGGATCATCTTCCTTCATTGTTAGGCATACAGGACCTTCCAGTAAAATGTCTTAGGTCTTCATTTTAAACCTAGTGATGATGATTTTTTGTTGAAGCTATTCTGAGTAATTATAAAGTGAATGGAAATTCCAGTCTTCTAATATTTAATTCAGCCTCAATATATTTTTTTCCTTCAACCTTATTTCCTACTGTTGAGCATATTGGCTGTTATGTACATTTACTTGTAAACTGGGAACATTGTCTGCCAATCTCAGGAGACTTGAGTTTGTGGCAAATATAGTCGAATGTTATGCCAGTAGATTTCTCTCCTTGCAAACAATCTTATTTCTTATATGGGAACTTATATGCAAGTCCACTCTGTTTATTTTGATTCTGAGGATGCACTTGACTTAAAGTGAAAATTGCCGAATACATGGTTTTTTCTTTTTCCACTTTATGGAAGAAGTTGGAAAGAATGATTAAATGATCTCGTCATTGTCTGTGTAGTGAAGGCTTCCTTAACAGTCGGGAAAGATCTTATTTATTTGGATTCTTTTTGCAGTGCAAAAATGATGAGGAAATTGTTGCTGTTATTGCTCATGAACTGGGGCATTGGAAGCTAAACCATACTATGTACTCATTTATTGCTGTGCAGGTATGCTGTGGTTGTTCTCTTGCAATCTTCTTTTTTTCTCAGAAGAAAAAAAAACTCACTCCTGTTTTATTTATCCTTGGATATATGAGCACCATGTTATGACTATATTATGGTTCATGACTCTTCATTTATGTTGTGGTGGAATAGCAGTGAAGCTGTTAAAAATGATCAGAAAATAATTGTTCATGGAGGTGATTTGCCTGCTTAGCAATATAGTTCTTAGGGCAGTCACACCTTATGATAGTGTTCATGCAGCAAGATAATCCCATATCCTCCATCTGGCACTACAAAATATTATTGAGTTAGATAAACCAAAAGCATGTTAATGAGCCACACAAGTCAAGTGCCTATGCTGTAAAAAAATAGCAATTTATTCTGCTTAATATTTAGAACATGAACTGTTTATGTCTTTATACTATGCTTGCTAGATTTGTCAAGGTGTATGTGGATATATTTATAATTTCTTGCTCCAGTAACTAGTTCCATTCCTTTGTTTTGATGTTTGTTTGTTTTTCCCTTCCTTCCAAATGCAGATTCTTACTTTTTTGCAATTTGGAGGTTATACACTGGTCAGGAACTCAAGTGATCTTTTCCGGAGCTTTGGGTTTGACACACAGCCGGTACTAATTGGTCTTATTATATTTCAGGTACAAAAAATACCTAAACAATGTACTCATAGTTGAGATACCTAGCCTAATAATGAGATGTACTCTATAAGCATAACTAAGCTCTTAACAGGGCGGCAAATACATTGTTATTTGTTTGCGTATAGATAGGATTGAAGGTTATGAATCATTGCTCGTTATGATGGAATGGAAAAAGAATCAGTTGCCATACTAACCATTCTCTGACCTTATTATATGCAGCATACTGTAATACCACTCCAACACCTTGTAAGCTTTGGTCTCAATCTTGTAAGCAGATCATTTGAATTTCAGGTAACTTCTATTTTGCAGCAAATGCTGATTTTGAGTTTTGGTGCTTTTCTCATAGGCTTTGACTGGCATGAAGGATAGAAATGAGTGAGGATGGAAAATTTGTTAATTAAACGAGTTTAGGTTCATAACCACTTTCCTACTATGTAGCTTAACCATTAAATTAACAGAATTTACATCCTTGCTTATTTCCATTGTAACACACCTAACCCTTATTCATCGTCGAAACAGGGTTACAAAGCATTACCGGACTTTTCAGATCAAATACGAATATTTCATATACATATATATCAGAAACCAATCATAAATCACTTATATTGTCCCTTATATGAGCCCTTGAGGTCCAAATTATGCATTAGAAATAAATCGGGACTAAATTGGGAACTCGAGAATTTTTCGTAAAATTTCAAAATTCTTCCTAAATGCAGGGGACACACGCCCGTGTGGCTAGGCCGTGTGACTCAGACGGCCAAGAGACACGGCGTGTCCCCTTTACCTAGGAAGAATTTTGAAATTTTACGAAAAAATTCTCTGAATTTCCGGTTGAGTCCCGATTTATTTTTAATGCATAATTTGGGCCTCGAGGGCTCATACAAGGGACAATATGAGTGATTTATGATTGGTTTCTGATATGTATGTTTAAAGAAATGAAATGTTCATATTTGATTTGAAAAGTTTGGTAATGTTTCATAACCTTGTTTCGGCGATGGATAAGGGTTAGGGGTGTTACATCCATATCCTTCTCATCAATCTTTGGATTTAATAATGTATGGTATTTATTGTTTTATGTAGGCTGATGCCTTTGCTAAGAAGCTTGGGTATGGATCTGCTTTACGTGCTGGTCTAGTGAAGCTACAGGTGAATTTCTAGTCATTTTGCTTTCCTTTGTTGTTTAAATCGGAATCTACTATATCGTTTCAAATATGAAATCTGCTTCATTGTTGTTACCTTCATGCAAAGTCCATCCAATGATAATATCTGCATGTAGCTTATATTAAGAGAAAAAAAAGAAAGGTTAATGAAGTTAAAATAAAATACTAGTTACATGTTAATGAGGAGTTGTTGGTGCAATTCTTTCAGGAAGAAAATCTGTCTGCTATGAATACAGATCCGTGGTACTCAGCTTATCACTATTCTCATCCTCCTCTTGTTGAAAGATTGGCTGCAATTGATGCAGCTGACAAAAAGGAAGAGTGATAGGGATGACATAATATTAAGAACTGGGTTTGAATTATTTCATTTCATTGTAATATTTTTGTTTGATGATCTGTATTTGAGTTGCATGGCGTCCTCACTTTTGTCACTAGTTCAGGCACACTTATTAGTCAGAAAGCTAGTTAAAATGGAAGGAACTAAGCAGAAAAGAGGGAAAAAATAGACTAGACAAATGATCGGAGAAACATCGAATGCAATGAAACTTTGATTAAATATGTGCTGTCCTTTTACTGCACTCCTTTTATTTTGCCACATCTGCAGGTCTATTTTCAAGGCAAGGAAAAAAACCCCAAAAATAAGTTTCGAGTATTTTTTGTTTTTCTTAAAATGTTTTTATTAGTTGGTGTGTTGTTCTTGTCAAATGCAAAAGAAGGGGGGGGGATAATAACGTAATATTATTGTAAATAGAACGTGGCTGGGATTTGTGAAGCAACTAACATAATGTTGCTATGTTTTGTCAAATTAGCTGGGGTTTCAATTTTAATGGCTTTTTTTTTGAAGCTGAATGGAAAATTTAAAAAACTACGAAATTTTCTAAATGTCGAAGTGATTAGGGTCACAGCGGGGTTTACTCACTAATCAAAAATTGGAAAGAGAGACATTGCCTGTTGGTTGCATAATTAGATTTTCTATGATTTACTTACCAACATTAAAATAGATAAATAAAGTAAATGTTAGTAGGAAGTTGTTGAGATATTAAGTGTTGGATATTCTTTTTCTCTACCTTTCGATAAAATAATTTACCACCATTTGCGTCGCATGTTTGAAAGAATGTATGAAGAGTCACTCGCCAACTCTCTCACCTCACCTCACCTCACCATCTCATCACATCTCCAGTGGACTGCGGACGTCGCTACGCAATCTCATTCAGTCCTCCTAATCACTTGTTCTTTTTCAGCTCTCTCTCAAACCATAACCCACGTACTCCTCCTTGTCCCCATAATCAGCAGGCAGGCCTTGCTATTAGATGGAACAGAAAAAAAAAATTTCAATCTTAGATTTGATCATTCTCGAAGATTTATAATTTAAGCACTTTTAGAGTGAGTTTGGATGGGTGGTGCGTTTACCTGTGGTTAGTGTAAAAATAGCGGTGATGGTGAGATTAGATATTGTAACGATACTGTAATATAAGACAAAAAGTAAGTTAAACGCACCGCACTGCCACCTCAAATCTACTCTTAATTAAATAAAAAATTATGCATCTGACCGTTCTCAAATATTCATAATTTAATCTAAAATTGGAAATAGAATGAATTAAAAGGACCATGTAGTCTTTTTAGTTTCAATCACTGAAGATAAAAAGAACCAGACGCGCACTATCATTTTTAGTTTCCCTTGTTCGTAAGGAAAAAACGATACAATGCACAGACAACCAGTAAGAGTATAGGCTGAGTTGCATTTCAGTCCCTTTATTAAAAAAAAAATAATCTTTATACATCTCAAAACATGCTAAATTAGTCTCTCATTTTCTATTTATTTTTTTTGTTAAATAAAGACGTGAAATATCCTGAAAGTTATTTTTTATGGGTAAACTATAAAAATGGTCACCTAATTATACATTTCGTTTTATTTTAGTCATTTAATTACTAATTTTTTTGATTTAGCCACTAAGCTTTTTGAAAGTCAATGTGGGTTTTCTTATTGGTCCAGTAATAAAATTAGTCTTTTAATATTTACACATTCTATAAAATTGATTTAAAATATAAAAAATTCAACCAATCTAATTTACAGAATTTATAATTTTAGTTCTAATTCTAAAAAATAAATTTAGTTCTCAACATTTACAAAATTTATCAATTTAGTCCTAACTCTAAATATTTTAAAAATATATATTAAAAAAATCATTTTTAGCCATCATAACCTATCGGCTAACCCACCTAAAATATTGAAATAAGAAAAAGAGCACCCTCTTTTTTTCAAGTCACTTGCAACATTTTTTTTACTATAGTGTAGGCTTCACACCGATCAAACAAATTGATTTGAAACCTATCTGGAATAATTGGTTACATTATTACTCAAACATATAATATTTTTAATGCCTTTAATTTTTTTTGGATCTTATATTTTTTGTGTTTTATCCCAACTCTTTAGAATTTTTTTTGCAAGTTCTTAAAAGAGAGCCTTTTTTTCTTATATATGGGTTAGCCATAGGGATGGCAAAAAACTCGAAATTGACCTGATAGGGTTGGTTTTTTATTAAAGTTGGGGGACAAGGTGGGACGGGTTAATTTTTAAAAATAGTCTGGTCAGATTGAGGTCGGGTTTAGAATGAAACCACTCACCCCTCCCCAAGATATTTACAAAATTATCATCTATACATATTTAATATTAATTAAATTAAAAATCTATAAAACTTATCACTACTAGTCTCGTTCTATGGTCTATACTAATCCCCTTTCACCCTTATAAGGTTATTTCTCCTATTAAAGACATTTTTTTGTGTGTTGTAATCACACTATTTGTGTAAATATACATTAGCACACAACTCGAGAGATAAATCATTTAGCAAATCTAATAAGAAATTGTGCCAAAACCTTTCATATTTTTTAATTAATCATAATTTCAAAAAAATTAAAAATAAAAAAAATTAAACTCAGGTAAGATTGGATTGAAGTCGGGTATACTATTAATTTTCTGATTCAGGTTTGGGGCGGGTTAGATTTTTTATGTCGAGGTCAAAGCATGGCAATAGAGCATCGGGGAGGACCCAAGTGGGCAAAAAACTGCCCCGCCCCGCCCTGCCCCGTTGCCATCACTAGTTAGCTGATAGATTATAAGGGCTAAAAATTATAATTTTAAAATAAATTAAAAATTTTAGAATTAGGACTAAATTGACAGATTTTATAAATATTGAGCGTCAAATTTATTGAATGTTTTAGAATTGGAACTAAAATGACAAATTTTGTAAACAATGAGGACTAAACTTATTGAAATTTTTTATATTTAGGATCAAACTGAAAGGATGTATAAACATTAGAGAGCTAACTTTGTTATTAGACCAATTTAAAAAAAAAACTACACCAACCTGTAATAATTAAAATATTTAATTTCAAAAAACTTAATGATTAAACCAAAAATTGATTAAAATAGAAAAAAAAACATAATTGAGAAGCTATTTTTATATTTAGCATAAAAACAAAATTCAGCCGGTTGATGTCATTATTTAACATAAAATTTTAGTGAAGAGAGTAATTTATATAATTTAAAAAGTACGAGGATTAAAAAATTATTTAAAAAGTAGCTAAGAAGATAAACAAATCATTCGCTTCTTCTGTGTCTCTCCTTTTCTTTCTTTAAACTTTCGTATTTGTTTCCTACTTTTTCTTCTATTCAATTTAAAACCTTATTCCCCAGTTGTGGAGCTAATGCTGGCCGGATTATTTAACAAAGTATAAAGATAATGCCTGTGTACGACGTCGCTTTCCTTAACGCCGAGCTATCAAAGCCGACGCCGATTTTCGGGGTAAGACTATGGGTATTCGTCGGCCTTCTTTTCGCTTCATTCATTCTCTTCATTTTGTTTCTTCTCTCACTTTGCCTCACTGCCCGCCGCAAATCCGGTAGACACCGCCACCTGCACCCTTCCCCTTCAATCTCCAAAGAGGTTCAACAAATACTCCATCACCCATCCACTGGCGATCACCACCCAATCTCGCCGTCCGCGGAGTTGGGAAAAATGGAGCACGGAATGGTGTTCTCGAGTGAGGAAAGTAGAGGGCCGACGAGTGCAGGTGCCACTGACACGGCATCATTGGGGAGTGGAAGTACAGGGCCGGAAGTGTCTCATCTTGGCTGGGGAAAATGTTATACTTTGAGGGAACTAGAACTAGCTACGAATGGATTGTGTGAAGAGAATGTGATCGGTGAAGGTGGCTATGGAATTGTTTACATTGGCGTTTTAACTGATGGAGCTAAAGTAGCTGTTAAGAACTTGCTTAATAACAGGTATCTCTGGTTAATAAACTTAATTTGATTGCTAAGAGAAAATGATGTTTGTCTTTCCTATTATTCAGTCCATGCAATAGTTAGCTTCTGATCAAAATGATGTTTTTCTTCTTCTTTGCTTACTTGTTTTTATAGATGTATACAAATTAGCTAATCAAAATATTCTATCAACCCTTCAGGGGCCAAGCTGAGAAGGAATTTAAGGTGGAGGTGGAAGCAATCGGGCGAGCACGACACAAGAATCTCGTGAGACTGCATGGATACTGTGTTGAAGGTGCATATAGGTAGTGCCATTCTCTGAAATTAAAGGCTTTTCTTCCCCTTTTTTGGTGTTGATACAAGTGACTTATTGCCTGGTTTTGCTCTACAGGATGCTTGTATATGAGTATGTTGACAATGGCAATTTGGAACAATGGCTTCATGGGGATGTTGGGGATGTCAGTCCTCTTACATGGGATATCCGGATGAATATCATATTGGGAACGGCAAAAGGGTACATCAGCTAGAATTGTATTCTTCGGTTCATGTATACTATTTGTCGTGGTTCTTTGTTATGAGTGTTTAATGCATTGTTTTTGCAGTTTGGCCTACCTTCATGAGGGTCTTGAACCCAAGGTTGTCCATCGGGATGTAAAATCTAGCAACATCCTACTTGATCTCCAGTGGAATCCCAAGGTTTCTGATTTTGGGCTTGCTAAACTCTTGCGTTCTGAAAGGACTTACGTGACAACTCGAGTGATGGGAACATTTGGGTTGGTTGATTTCCTTTTGCAGTTCTTCTAAAAATTAAGATTATATGTTATGAATGCATACATGCATCATAAGAAAAATGTTTGTGTGGTTCATTAATCTAAAACATGAAATTCTTTTCTTCCTTCAGCTATGTTGCTCCGGAGTATGCTTGTACTGGAATGCTGAATGAGAAGAGTGATGTCTACAGCTTTGGAGTGCTTATTATGGATATTATCTCTGGGAGAAGTCCCGTTGACTATAGCCGACCGCAAGGGGAGGTTAGACTTACTAAATTTCATCCTTGGCTAGTCTAGTGTCACAGCTCCTAATGTTGCTAAGTTGGAAATGATTTGATAATTGCAGGTGAATTTGGTGGAATGGTTAAAAATCATGGTTGGGGATCGAAAATCCAAGGAAGTAGTCGATCCTAAACTACCTCAGATGCCTGCTTCAAAAGCACTTAAACGTGTTCTATTGGTTGCTCTTCGATGTGTTGATCCTGATGCAACAAAGAGACCGAAAATGGGACATGTTATCCACATGCTTGAGTCTGATGACCTGCTATTCCATGATGTAGGCACCATTTTTTTGCAAACTACAAAGATATTAGCATTTATGGCACCTGAAGAGGGAGGCTTCATGTTATTTTCTTTGTGGATTGTCTTGTTTTGCAGGAACGGCGGAATGCAAGAGAGCATTCAAATGACCAGCAAACGAATAGCAATGCCACAAAGTTAGGTGGCAGCCGATTTGACAGGGCCTCTGCTTCTCATACATATGAAGGCAATAGCGAAAGGAACCATCACCAGCCAACTAGGTGGAGATAATGCTATCAATGACTAGGTAACTAGCAGATTTAAGCCTCTCATGAAGCATTTTCTTTCTTTCTTTATTTATCTGTGTATTAGTTCCCCAGTGTTTTGATTGTATATGCTCCATTTAAGCAAACAATAATCAGCATTTATCTATGCCTTCTATACAATATGCATTTGTAAATAAAAAAAAAATTGGATGAACTCATAATTGTTATACCATTTGTAATTGATTGTCTTCATTTATTTATAAGAAAAAAAAAAGGTTTCTGGTTTGGTATTTGCTTTTGTGTGAAGATGAGTTAGATAGTTTGAATGGATGTGCAAATTACTTGCAATGCCTGAAATGAGATGAGGAATTGGTGGCGGACCATTTATTCTGACAGAAATAATATAATATATAGATTAACCATCAACATCAGTGAGAAATGGACCCAACAACCAGCTAATTTGATGGAAAAACGACCATAGGGGTTTTGTTGCATTATTGGAACTGCCCAAGAAACAGTAAGGGATGACTATGTCCTTTGTTTTCACCGGGAACGTCTAACCGCAAACGTCAGTTCTGCATTGCTTTTTAAAAATATTTTTAAAAAGGAATTTTCAGCTTTTCCTCTTCTAAAAATATTTTTAGTGTTTAATTATTTTTTTACTCCTCTAATGATATAATACTTTTCCTTTTTTTTCTTGATACTTAATTTCAAATGTGTTAAAATAATTAATTTAAAATAAATTTAAAATATTAATTACAAATATTTAATAGTTATATTTAAATATTTAAAATATAGTTTATATCTTCTAATTAAATTTAATAAATAATTAATATTTATTGCTTAAAAATATTTAAATTTTATATTTTAATATTAAAACATTAACGAGAAGTTATAATAATTTTTTTATATTTTTGTTAAAATATAATAATATTAACTAATTTAAATATTATTTAAATGCATATTTGTTATTTGATAATAATATATCTAAAATAGACATTTTATTTCTCAAAAGTATTTTTTGACAGTAATGCTAAACACTTAAATTTTAAACTAAATTTTTTAAAAACACTTCTTAAAAGTACTTGTCCACAGCACTTTTCAAAAACATTTTTAAAAGTGTGTGATAGAATTTTAACTTGTACTTAGAGCAAAAATGTTGTGTTTTGGACGTAGTCTTAGCCAGCCATCCGCCAATGACCTTTTAATATTATCTACCAATCACGCCATGTTCTAATACTTGGGCGGAATTAGACCGGCGAATTAATTATTACAGCGGGAGGCGATGATTTCATATGTTAAAACGACATAGTAACGAAGAAAACGATGCATAATAATATGAGACAATCTGACGGTGGAATAGTTTTTATGGATTAATGAGATTAGAAAAAGGAAAAATGCTAATGAAGTTATGTGAAATACTGTAATAATTCACAAATTTTAAAAGAGATAATTATAAAAAATACGATTTTCATTAAAAAAATCATAAATAACATGGTATTATTTTTAAATATATTAAATAAAATTAAAAAAAAAACATAACGATATTTTTAGCCCTCCAACTTTACAAAAAAATTATTTTAGCTCTTTATTTATTTTTTTATCCTCTTTTAACTCTTAAACTTGAATTGCTTGTCAAATCACCTAAAAATGAATGGAAAAATTAAGATCTGTTAATTTTGCTAACATGACATATACGTGGATTATCACATAGATGATATGCCAGCATTTAATTTAATTTTTAAAATTTAAAAAGTATTATTTATATTTCTATATTTTTTTAGTTATTTTTAGTTTTAAAAATAATTTAATAATTTTTTTGAATTTTTAAAATTTTAAAAAATTAATTAAATGCTAACGTGTATGTCACATCAGCAAAGTAAAAAAAAGTTTTAACTTTTTCGTCCATTTTGAGGTTATTTAACAAAAATACATGTTTAAGAGATAGAAAAAATTGAAAAAAAATATAGGGTTGAAATGATTTTTTTTTGTAAAGTTAGAGGGTCAAAAAAATCATTATAACTAAAAAAAGAGAATGAATTGGTATAGGTTGCATTTTATATTAAATTTCGAATTTGAATTTTAGACTCATTAAATTGATCAATTAAAATGAAGTGATTTCTTGTGTATATTATACAAAAATAATAAACGGACATAATATTATTATTATATATATATATGATATCACATAAGATTTTAGAAATAATATAATTTAATAAATTATAGTTTCAAAAATTACATGAATTATACTTTGTTATTGAGTTAGTTAAATTTGAGAATTTGAAATTTGAGATTAGTATTAGTTGAAGTTTAAGGTTTAACATCTTGAGACTATGTTATGGATACTTATTTTTGATGGGTGTGGCTTGACTTAGTTCAAACATTTTGTTTTATTTAGTTTATTTTGGACATCATACTAATTGTTTGTATTAATATATTTTTAACTACTTACTCTATACGTGCAATGGTTGGTTGCCCAAGAAATGATATTTTTTCTTCACTTGAATTTAAAGACGATTAATTTAAGGAAAGTAAACGTGATAACTGAGTGTGAGATATAACTTTCAATGTGCGCGGTAACATAAAGCATGCATACTAATCAGCGGAACCGTAGGGATTTAGCGAACCAGCGTGCGGCACTGCTGACCATTTCCTCCTCCCTTTTGCTGGAAAAAAGATTACATTGCCGTGTTTTAATGGTTATGTTATGTTTTGGAATAAAGAAGCGTATTCCACCCGTCAAGCTTCGCTTTTCATTTTGACTCTAGTTTCTGGAAAGCAATCTTTTGCCGTGCTTTAATGGTTATGCCCCCTTTTTTCCTTTTTTCTTTTTATAGCACGATTTCATTACCTAACTGTACAAATAAAACAATTTATATAACTTCTTATTTTTACAGAAATTGATATCAAATGTAAAAATTATTTCAGATATAATAAAAACATATATTCAAAAGACTATAAAAATATAAAAAAGAGATAAATTTAAAAAAATTTTAAGTTATTTTTTGTCTTACAACGATCATGGACGAAATTAGGAGGCTGGCACAGATCCGACCCTCTTAAAATGAATAGAGGTAAAATTACATTTTGATTTCTTTAAAAATATAAAAATAAATTATTAAAATGATAGAAATTATATTTTTTATCATTATAAAATTTAAAATTTAATTTTAAATCCATAAAAAGTTTTCTCATTTCGCACCTTTCAACAATGGAAAATGAATCAATTTATTAAAATAAAAAAAAGTACTTAATTAATACATCTCATTTTCGTAATGAGGCAAATCATAGACTAAATACAGTAATCGCTAGGAAACATGCAAGTGGCATGGCCGCCCATTTTTACCCGTTGATTTTTGGTACTGATTCCAAACGGCTTTGTGGGTAGCTAGGGCTGACGTGTGGGTGTGGGCTAATTGAGAATTCAATTCCAGCCGACAGTCTTTTTATAATCAAATACGACAATGTCCAGTGCTGCTATTCGTAATATAATATCTCTATTTCCCCTCAAATCGTTGTTCTCCACGTACGTGTTCTGTCACGGAATCCTCGTGACAGGCAGTGGTTTAATCAACACTCTAATCTACAACTACCACACAAAATAAAATAAGAGATAAAACCCACTTATTCCAAGGATGAAATTTCAACGAAGATCAAATACACCACGCGTTTGAAGCTTTCATAGAATTTTCCCGATTACCGACTTCTAAATCAGGTATACATCTCTCTTTTCTTTTGTGTTTCGTTTTCTTAATTTCTTGCGATCATTTTAATTCGCTCTTCTTCGTGCGATTTTCAAGAAACCAAAATTCCTTCCCCCTCTCCCCCCTTTTTTTTGTTGCTTTTTTCTTTAGATCTTTTCGATTTGCCAATCTTTTTAGGATTTTGAAGATACAGAAACTTTTTCTTTTGAATTTTTTTGTAGTTGAAGATTATTAGGTATGGGTTATGATTCTTTAAGCTTCAGTTCTTAACAAAGCACTATCTATCTGTGTAGAATTTTTGCATCTACCCGATATAGCGGTATTTTGATTTAAGGATCTAATACTGTGTAAGTTTTTTTTTTTTTTGTTTTCTGTTTTGGATTTTTAAAATCTACGTTTTTTTGACTTTATGTTTCTGGGTGTCTTTGTGATATATATATGCTTGATTCACTAGATCTGGATCTAGTTTACGTGTTTACGACTTTGAATGTTAAAGCTGTGTTTAAAGATGTGATTTTAGTGTTATATTGAAATTTCAGGTTCAGAATCATTTGATTTTATTTTTATGTATAGATAACGTAGATTTGGATAACCATAAAGCAAATGAAGGCAACCAAGCTGATCTTTGTTCGCTGCACCATATCTTTTGCACGTATTAGTCATGCTTTTGGTGTTGAATAATTGGTCTTCTCTGTGGTCAATTGTTTGTCTTTAATCTATAAAATTTATCTAATCTAATTGGTTTTGAAGTTTGATATTTATGAGATATTGTGGTGATTAGATCTAGTGGGTATGGTTTCGGAGAAGGGTTTCAGGAGGAACACCCTTACCTTATTGTTGTTTCCTGGTACTAACGGTTTGTTATTTTTATGGAGATTATTATGGCTTTAAAACTTTGCCTGCGGTTGTAAATATAAAGATGGTTACTTGTGGAAACTTCCAGGTTTTTTTTCATGATCTGTGGAATTATTAATGCTAATTGAGTTTTGAGATCTTGTTTCTATGATGATGGATTTGATTTGTTTTTCTATATTTTGCAGCAAATATCAAGATGAGTCGTCCTCAGGAACCACATCGCCCTTTCTTCCATTTTGCAAATCCTTTCCGTAAGAATTCACATAAGGGTTCTCAGTTTAATCCAAAACTTCGTTCTTTATTGAATGATTTTGAAACCGCCTTATCAAAGAAGCTGCAAAAACTTGTGCCAAATGACAAGGGTGACATCCTTAGCTTGTCATGGATGAAACTAGCAATGGAGTCACTTTCTGATATTCATTGTGACATAAAAAACCTGATAACTGAACTTGACCTCCCTGTGACTGAGTGGGATGAAAAATGGATGGATGTGTACCTGGATATCAGTGTGAAGTTGCTTGATATTAGTATTGCTTTTACCTCTGAGCTTACACGGCTTAACCAAGGCCATCTCTTACTTCAATATGGTCTGCACAAGTTGGAGTCGGATTCCCCAGAACTGTTCAGTCGGGCCTCTTCCTCACTTAATAGCTGGAAACAGCACATTGGCTCCAAAAATCCCAGAGTTGAAACTTGTCGACCTATCTTGGACAACCTTGTTGAGTCACTAAACTTGCCTAAGGTAAAAAACTCTTCCAAAGGAAAAGTATTGATGCGTGCTATGTATGGAGCTAAGGTGGCAACTACTTATATATGTAGTGTCTTTGCTGCAGCTCTCTCTGGTTCTTCCAAGAATTTATTGGACTTAACTGTTCCTAACACGCTACCATGGGCACAAGTTTTTTCTGATGTCCAAAATACTGTGAATGTAGAGATTAGAAATATATTTTCTTGCGGAAAATTTACAGTTGTAAGAGAACTGGATGCTGTTGATGCATGCGTCAAGGAATTGTCAACTTTGCTCCAAGATGGGGTGGGAACAAGTGAAAGGGAGTCATTCAAGAATTCTGTTTCAGATTTGAGAAAGACGGAAGAGAAATTATCCCAAGGGCTAGATAATCTTTTGAAGGTGATAGATAGCTTTTTCAAAGTAGTTTTGATGGGGCGTGATGCTTTGCTTTGTAATCTAAGGAAGGCTGGTGGTGCCGTACCAGATTCAGTGATAGGGAAAAATGTATAAGATAAGTGTGAGGTGAATCACGAATGTAATGCTAAACGTTTCTGTATACAGATGGTTTAGGTATGAGGCCTTGTGTTTTCTGACCAGTAGGCGTATACAACCATGGGGTCATATGCTAGTATGAGTGGTGTCTTAGGGTAGTAATTACTTTGGTTGTACAAGTAATCTTATATATCGAAAATTATATACAAGTATCATATTTGGTTGCAATTGTTCAGTACTTGTTGCTTTGAATTTCCATTCCCCTCTGATATCATTGCGTAATGTGTTTTTTACCAATTTTGCCTTTTCAGTTCAGGCAGGGCAATTCTTGACGGATTTGGCTTCCCCTGTTTATTATTATCCACTGTCCATGTCAACCGTTATGCCATCATTTATCCGCACTTAACATGTGAAGGGTTTTGACAGAAAAATGAATTCAATGGTCTCAATTAAGTAGAAATCATGATTCAAAGGACTCAATAAGATACACTTTTTCTAAGGGCTTTTTTGATATTTTAGCCAAATAAAATGTATGAGTTGAATTTATATTAATGAAGCTTTATATAAAAGAATTGATTATATATATTAGTCAGAAGTGTAGACATTTTCATTTACTTTAGTGTTCTAAAATAATATATATATTTATTATGTACTTGGTATCTTTTTTTAAAAAAAAAATTATATCATTATGTTCATATCATGTCGTATTTATATAATTTTGTTCATGTTTTCATTTTATAATTTATTTGTACGGTGTTCACAATGTAAGGAGGATTATAAATTATAATTTTCACAATATAAGTAATACATGTTTGAACGATGATTATTGTGTTGAAAAACGGGATGTGAAGGAATCCCATTTTTAACATGCATGCTTTGTAAACATAGATTACTTGTAGATTCTTTTTTGTGTAGTTCTTTTCTAAATTTGTAATGGCTTATGATCTTGCCAGAATCGACATTGAATGTTGAAAACATACTCTCTTAGGGATATGACGCGGGAATGGAATGGGATGGGGGCAGTTTTAAATTTTTATGTTTGTGAGAAGTCGTCAGAATGGCAATACAAACAAAAACTATGGTAATGAAGTCCTTGGTATTTCCAAATTCACATATGGTGTTCAATCTGAGATTAGATATTACCGTGGCAGGTGAAGCCACAAGCTATTTCCCTGCTACTGGTACTGCTAGTGTTCTTTTTTTCTTAATCACACAGGCGTGGCCGTGGACTGGACTTTTATATACTACAGTTCCTCTGATCTTTACTTGTTATGAAGGCTTTTGTATGCTGGAACTGCTGATCCTAAGACTTGTTCGATCTTTACTTGTTATGGAACTACCTAAAATATTTGTAGATGTTGCTGAAATCAAAAAGATACTTCCGACATGTATTTTAGAAGCAGTTTTTTTCATGGATGAGACTTGAGAGTGCATTGGCTTTATATATTTATATATAATGTAACACTTGATAAGATAATTAAGAAACAGAAACCCATAAGATCCCAACTATGAGAGCTCTTGCTACATCTAGCTACCAAACTTAGTTTTACTTTGCTACTATCAGTCACATGTATTTCATCCTATATGTACAACTTTTGAGCACCACTCTATCAATGGACAAAGGCTCTGCAGGAAAGTCACAAGCCGTGATTTTCTCCGGCCCTTGATCTGGTAGTTGGTCACATGGCCGAGGACTTACTCCACTCGTGATCCCCTCGACGTCTGTGCAAGTCCATGGTACCTTCTTAGCCTTAGCTGCCATTCCAATCGTGACATTGGATATGCAGATTTGAGTAAAAGGATCACCTTCAATCCCTTCCAACCTGGCAGCCATCGACACATTATCCGCCATGATGTCTCTGTAATTAATCCCCTGAATCACCGGCAATGCATTGGGATCATAGTGATTATCAGCATGTGCTTTATAGTTCCCTGTCATCCAAAACACCCATTTCATGGTATGCAAAGTCATTCCTTTGACGTATATGTCTTTCACGAATCCCCCTCTTCCTCTAGCAGTCTTGATCCTGACCCCGGATTCCGTATGGATGGCCGTGATGTCTTCGGCCCTCACGTCCTCGATTCCGCCCGACATCTCGCTCCCCAGCGCAATGGCTGCGCTATAAGGAGAAATGCATGTCAGCCTCCTAATGACTAATTGTTTGGTGGGCATCCCAAATGAGATCCCATATTCATCCCAACCGCTCTTCACTGCGATACAGTCATCTCCCGAAACTATGTAACTGTCCTCAATTCTAACATTCGTGCAAGAATCTGATCATCAAATTAAACACAAACAGTGATCAGAGCTGAACAACTTATCAGTTTTCGAAAATTACTATTGGCTTGAAATAAACACTATACCTGGATTGATACCATCTGTGTTTGGAGATGTGATAGGAGCAATAATGGTGATGCCTTGTACGAGAATGTTACTGCATCATATAAATGAAAAAACCCCAGAATTCAATTAATCAATGTCATTTCCCACGTGGACGGATGTGATTGAAGAAAGCATATATGATGCTGTTTACCTACTATAAACTGGATGAACATTCCATGATGGAGAGTTGAGAAAGGTTAGGTTGGAAATTTGGATATTGTCCGAGTACATGAATTCGATTAGGTAAGGTCGGGTGTATTTCAATTTGCCCTTGTGGAAATTTTGCCACCAGAATGCACCTTGACCGTCGATTGTACCATTGGCCCCTGATAATTAACACATAAACAGGCTCATTATTGTCTTGAAAATGAATGTTGATATATAAACAGCGTTCATGAACCTACCTGTAACAACGACATCAGTGAGATTAGTTCCAAATATAAGGCTGGCAAACCTTCCACCAGCTGCATCCCTTCCTCGACCATACGACGGTAAAGCCTTCAAAACAGGCCATTCGCTCATATCCTGAATCACTTAACCAAGCAATGAGAGTCAATAGCTGGGTCAGGGATACCTAAGACTATACTAACAATATATTTGTTCAAAAATCACCTACTATACTATGCTATACTAACAATTGTTAGTTGATGCAACAAATCAAACCTGAGAAGCAAGGAGAACAGCATCTTTGTGAAGATAGAGAGTGAAATGGCTGGAGAGGCTAAAGCTCCCAGTCAGCCATTGTCCAGCGGGAACATATAACTGAGCCCCGCCATCATTTGCATACTGGCTCAGATGATTTACTCCATCTTGAAATGCTTTAGTATTTGATGTTTTCCCATCACCAATTCCTCCAAAATCAGTTATTGATGCAGAGTGCGCTCTGCAACTCATAGCTATGTACTCAAACGACTCCAATATCCTTCCTTTCCTGGCCTCAGCTCCTTTTTGACCCAAAATTAATGCCACCAACACAAGGAGTGTGGCTATCCTAGTCACCTGCAAGGTCAACAAGGCTAAGTAAGTACACATTTTAGGTGTTTTATTATTAAGGTGAAGTTAGAAGCTGGGTTATAAACAGAAGGACAAATAAGAGTGCAGAAGGAAGCAAGTATTTCAAGGAACAATGGGCGTTTTAGATTGACATAAAAATAGTTTGGTGCAAAGACCCAAAACAGCTTTCTTTTGATTCAAACTAAGTGCGTATATGCATTATTTGTTTTGTTTGTAAGTGAAGGAAAGAAAGCTGGGGAACGAAAGGTGTAAAGGAAATTTACTTGAATTCTCATGGGAATCATCCTTGCCAACTCCATTGTTGGAAGACTTGCTTTGTGATACGGTAGAGAGACAAATGGTGTCTTATATATAAGGTGAGAGCTCCACTGTTCAAATTGGACAGTAATACAAATTCAAGTAGGATTCTAAGTGTTATGCTAAGTTTACAACTCTTAGGAGTTTTACATTTAAGTAGAGATATATTGTATTTCTTTTTTAAAGTATAGCTGGATAGGGTTTAGTTATAGTTTTATATTATTTAGAAATATATTAAATATTTATTTAATTATATATATATATTTACACACAGTTGAAAAATCCGATATTTTTAATAGGGTTCTTTTTCCTGCTTCATAGACCATATTGAAGTATTGTTTATACTTTACCATTCAATTTTTTTTTTGCACTTAAAATAATTTATCTATTTTTAATTATTTTCAATTTATTTTTATTTTTTAGAAATTTATTGATTATGATTTTTTTTGTTTCCATAAACATCACTTTTTTTAGTGTAATAAAATATACATATTTCATAAAAAATTATTTCTATACGATGTGGTAGAAATCAACGTACGACTTGAAGGACATGATTAATTGTAGATGTCAAAATTTACCACTTTTCATTATGTAGAAATGAATGTGCTTTTTTGTTGACATCCTTTGTTCTTTTATAATTCATCTTTTTGTTGGGTTGTAATATAAATATTACATGATAGAGCTTGAAGAGAAACATTCATTTTTCAGGGGCAAGGATCTAGGGTTAGTTAATAGAAATCAATAAGCTGGAACAACTTCGTAAATCTATTTGTGATATAGAAATTAAAAGTATCTGATCCAAACTATTTTCAAATCAAAAAGAAAAATTGTTGGAATTGGTGTAACTTTTTCGATCAAAAGTGTACATGCAGGAATTAACCGTTCATATGATTCTTTGATAGAAAGGAAAAAAAGAGAAAAAAAAACAATATTTTACTATTTTTGAAATGATTAAATATCACTAATGTTTAAACTCAATAATTCTCAAAAAAAAAAAAAACTCTTAACAGAAATAGTTGTAGTTTCTCTTTCTTATGTGTATTTATCTCTCTTGTGATTTTGCATTTTTTTTCTTTTTAAATTTGAGAAATAAATTTGTGGCTAGTATTACATTCTCAACTGAATCGATAAGGAAGAGCACCATTTCCATTGTCTGATTTTGTAGTTAATGGGAGAAACGTGGAGTTAGCACTTAGCACTCTGAGTAGCCTGGGAGTGTGGTATGGAACTTTATCATCATATATTATTTCCATTTACCAACCAAAAACACCAGCTAGTGGCAATAACGATGATGGATCCCTGGAGGAAAGCAAGGCTGCAATTAGGGGTGGCTGATTTATTATTTTTAAAAAATGTGCTAGATAGGCATGTGACTTTAGTTGTGACCTTTTTATGTTGCGGACAAAAATAGGATTTGGGTTTTATTTATTTATTTTATTTTAATCTGTTGCCGCTCGGCCGGTTCTGCTAGAAAATATAAATGGGTCCCCATTATAGACTCATTGGGGTCACTTTCTTGGAGTTAGCTTAAAAAGTTTTCATCTCGTGACGCCCTTGCACTCTTGCCTCCAATCCACCTCCACCACCATTGCCGACCCATTTCACGGGTGAATATATTGGTAGGTCCCTTTCCCTCCATTCTCTTCATCATTACTGACCTCCTCACCTAGAATATACCACCTTTCTAGCTTCTACTACTATTAGAGAACCAGACTTTATATTTAAATTACAATTTTGAAGAAGAGATGTATTGACAGGGTTTAATCTTTCTTCCAAATTTACAAATTTCAACCCATTTGTTCTCAAAAAGTTTTTGATAATTGCATTGGCATTAAAGAAAAATGAGTTTGTCTTCGAGATTATAATGAATGTTGTTAAATATGTTAATGTGAATGCCAGTCCCCTTAAACGAGAAATCCAGAGAGTGGTGGCTTTTATGGTTGAAAACAATAGCTTTTTGGCCTCTTCTTAAATCAGGTAGCAAGTCAAAAAAGTTTCACATGAGCCCCATTCCTGTGTGTGAAACACAGTTTGTCTCACTAAATCCATTCTGGTCCAATGGGACTCTTCAAAATTGTGAACTATATTATCCCTTACCCATGCCTTCTTTTACATCAATATTTTTTTTAATAATATCCATTTCGACAGAATTGCGCATAAAATATCAGTTAGACACTTGGTTGTAAAAATAAAAATATGTGATTCTTGTGACTACCGCCGGCGGGAAAATATGTTTGATCTTATATGATATCACATGTATTTGAACTTGACGCATAACATCAGTGTTTAATATTTATATACCAGTTTCTAAACTTTAAATATGATAAGAATAGAGTAAATAGTAGCAATACTCAAATTCAGTTCACGTGAGTGGCAATAGTCAGTCTCCCCATCAGGTTCGGAATTTGGAGTTTTCTTAATACCAATTGAGAAACCAGAGATTAGGAAGCATTTGCATGTGTGGCAACCCCACAACTAAACAGGACACACTATCCTTATTAACTATGATAGCCGCTTGTTAATTATTTTTGAGTGTTTGTATTTGAAAGAAGTTAAATTTTTTATTTATATATTACGGTCTTCTAGATAAGATGTCTTAGGTAGATTCCTTTGCATGACAACATGTATTTTATCTTAAGATTAACACGTGTTCTCCAGACGTGGGTTCACATGCATGATAATGTGAACATCCCACGTGCGAACCCATACGGAAATGCAAACTATACATACTGTTATTGTTAGAGCAAAGAGGATCAGGTCGATCTTAGTCGAGTAGACGAGTAATAAGTTGATAATAGCACCGTAACAAAACTATAATAGATTTGAATTTTATAATGTTATGTACGTTCCGGTATTTTAAAGTTTTGTCTGTCGAAAATGCATTTTCTAAGTATAAACTAAAACCTGTTGGTAGTCTTTTTCACACACATGATTGTGAGAATGATTTCTGGTGGTCTTAATTCAAGTGAATCTTTTAATAACAAAAGCTAACAAGGATTAATCAAATTTCCAAAGAGGCTTATACGCTTACAACGAAGCAAAAATATAATTATATTACCTTAGCAGACCACGACTGGCACAATTCTTTAAAAAAAAAATTAGACTTTAGAATAGTTGAGATCTGAAGTAAGACAATAAATTTTGAGCGTCATTGGTAAGGAAAAAAAAAGATGAGATGATGGTTTTCTATTCTAATGCATAAAAATTAATCATTCTACATTAGAATGATGAGAGGAGAGAAAATGAGTGAAATGTGTAATGTTAGTTTAAAATTATGCCTTTTTCAAATGTTTTATTTTTTCCTTCTATTTTTCCATCTTTCCTATTTAGTACACTTACAGAATGAAAAAAAAAATATTTTCTATCCCTTCATTTTTTCTTTCTACTCTACCAAGTAAGCAAGTAAACATACTTTCGACCAATAAAACTGACCCACTTGTAATCACAACCCAACCTAATTAAAGTGAAAAGAGGCTAACCAAACTTTGGTGACATAGGCCCAAATAGCATATTTAGATGGGTCAAGTCTAGGCATATTTAACTTAAAATTGGGATTAGACTCAAAAGGCCCATTTAGGGGTTTACTGCCTACATTCAACAGATCTATCTCAACCTTTAATCATTCTTCCCCCACACTTCACATTATATATAGTTGTGTAAAATTATAAATTAAAATTTTGAATATTAAAATATATTCTAAATACTTATACACTTCGTACATTTGAAATTTAATCTTATTTTAGTTTCTTTATATTTTCTATTTATAATTTTATTTTAATTTTTTATATTTTTATTTATAAGTCTAGTTATTATCACCATTAAAATTCTGCTATTAAATTTAATGTTTTGAAATTTAAAACAAATATTCACTTAGTAGTTATATAACAATAAAAATAACATTGAAAATAATCATATGAATTAAAAAAAAAACTCATTCGAACTTGTTTCTATAAAATATTTCTTTTGTGGAAATAGTATTCTTTAAAGAAAATTGACAACATCGATTTAATTTCTGTTAATTATTTATACTAACAAATGACATTACAAAGTAGCAGAACCAAATAATGTCGAATGTCTTTTTTAACTATTTAATTATTATTTTATTATACCCTAAAAACAAATAACATAAACCCAACAACTTGCTGGACTAGCAATATATAGAATAATTATATTAAAATTCCGAAAACATTTCAAGATTTGCTCATTCCCACTAAGTTAAAGATATGGTTAAGTAATTAAGTTGATTCTAATCTGATTGATTAATTCCTTTTATAACCCCAAATTCCTTTCTTAGTCTAATATCAAATATTGATATATTCTAATCCCGTACAATTCTATTTCCTATTTTCAATGTTGTTAAAGAAACTAACAGTGAGGGGTTTATGGACAAAAGCGCCACTGTCATACTACTTATTATATTTTTAAAATTTAATTCTAGTTATTATCATAAAAATATAATTTTAAATTTATGCATCTCATAATATTCATAATTATCATTTACTAATAACAACCATTAAATCTGTCAAACAGTTCGCTTCAGCCTATTTATGTATTTTTCAATTTCCATTAATTGATTATACTTTAAAAAAAATTATGTCTTAGAAAATTAAAGAAAGTAAAAAGATTTTGTTTTAAAGTGGAAACAAAACAAAATAATCATTTTTTTAAATTTAGTTTTTTATTTAAATTTAACTTTTTAACTTTAAAAAAATTAAAATTTAACCATTAATCTTTCAAAAATAATCAAATAGTTGGTTTTCTAATAAAAATATTGATTAAAACATTTAAATTTTAAATATTGCTGACTATATGACTATCCACATGTAGAGTTGTTTATGGGTCAGGTCGGGCCTAAATATGATATTAGCTTACTTTATGTTTGCTCAAGTTTTGCTCGACCTAAAATATGAGTTTAAAATTTTATCTAAATCTATCCAGATTTGTAAATAGTTAATCGAAACTCATTTTAGAGCTGTCTATATTAATTTTTAAGAAAATTGAAATTAAAAATATATTTATATTTTTTATTTATTAATTTTATACATAAATTTTTTTAGTGTTTACATTAAAGTAATATATAAAAATAACATAATAGAAACATTACATACTTACAAAAATATGCTGATTGGCTCGAGCTCTAACAATCAATATTTTAATCGGACTTAATTTCTTGTTCAAACTCATTTTTTGAGTCTAATATTATTGTCCAAATCCTCCCAAATTTCAGACGAAGCCTAAAATTGTATTTACATGTACTTTATTATTATTTATAATTTTTATAATATTGTTATATCAGCATAAACTAATTATATATGAATTGTTATGTGAGTTGTTATGCCAATATTGTTAAAAAATTAATATTTTAGTGAATATTTTTATTAAAAATTATTTAATTCTTTTTAAATGTTGTAATTGAATTTAATTAAAAAAATAAAAGCTAAATTTGCAAAATTAAGGCCTGAATTTCGTTATGCCAAACAAAATACTAAGGAAATTGTATTGAACCGAGAGACGTCTATTTTTGAGAAAACGCTACCACTTTGGCTTTGGTCAGCTCTACTTCTTTTCACCTCTCTTCAATTCCTTTGCACAGTTTTCAGATGTGCAAAAAAAAAAAAATCCCTCTTCACATCTAACATCAGCTCTAAGTTAGAACTAGGAATCTAGGATTAGAATTGCTGAGCCAGCCTTCGACACCAAATCTCTAATTAAGCTCTTAATCAGTGAAGTCCTTTTCGTTTCTGGGGTTTCATGAGTCCTGATTCCAGACCATGAAAAGCAATCGAAAAGTTGAAGAAAACTTTCTATGGGATCAAATCATGAAAAAACATTTTTCTATTGCTTGGACCTTCCCCAAGTTGCTAGTTTCTTCCGTTCTTTTGATTTCTATTATCTGCATCTTCTACAATCTAAGCTTCTCCAATGCCTCAAACCCGTCTAATCACAGATCCAATATCATCAACACCCTTCATGTTGTTGACCAAGCGATGCCGCCACCTGTTTCTTCCCCACCAAAACTCGGTCCTCCAGAAAAAACTACCCTTCACCACTTAGTTTTCGGCATTGCCGCCTCGGCTCGGCTATGGGAGCATCGGAAAAATTACATAAAACTCTGGTGGAAGTCCCAAGAAATGCGTGGCACCGTCTGGTTAGACAAGGCCGTCGCAAATAGGTCCGACGATCATCTTTTGCCGCCGGTAAAGATCTCATGCGACACTTCCAAGTTCAAGTACAAGAACCTGAAAGGCCACCGTTCTGCCATTAGGATATCCCGCATAGTGTCCGAGACTCTACGGCTTGGCTTTGAAGATGTGAGATGGTTCGTGATGGGAGACGATGATACATATTTTGTGCCGGAGAATTTGGTTAGAGTTTTGTCAAAATACGATCATAATCAGTTGTATTACATTGGGAGCTTGTCGGAGAGTCATTTGCAGAACATACATTTTTCTTATGGGATGGCTTATGGCGGTGGAGGCTTCGCCATCAGTTACCCTTTGGCTAAAGCTCTTGCCAAAATGCAAGATAGGTGTATACAGAGATACCCCGGATTGTACGGTTCCGATGACCGGATACACGCTTGCATGGCGGAGCTTGGAATTCCCCTCACCAAGGAACCCGGATTTCACCAGGTTTGTCTGTTTATTTATTTATTTACTTTTTACTTTTTCTTTATCAGTCATTTTGCTGATTTTAACGAAGACCAAGAAATTGAACAATTCAAATATTGGAAGATTTTGGTTCCTTTTTGGGTCCAAACTCCAAAAATCTTGATGGTTTTTGTTTGATTCTTCCAGTTTAGGGTCAAAACCCTTGAATATATTTAAAAAAATAAGAAGAAAATTAAATTAAGTATAATCAAGCTTTTTAGAAATTTCCTTAAAAGTTGAAAATTTGTTTTTAGACAAATCTAGTACTTGGGGTTTGTTCCCTATTCCTACTCGAATTAATTAAAATAAAAATCCAAATCAAATAATAATATAATCAGACATTTTCTGTGGGTTTATCATTATTTTTGAAATTTATTTTAAAATAAGTAGATGAAATTATTTCCTTTAAAAAAAAATTACATATAGCTAATGCACCATTTGCGGGTTATTCCCTGTTATCTAGGAATAATATGAAAAACCTAATCCACCCATAAAGTTGAATTTAGAGTTGCCGGATTTGGATTGTTAAAATTACCTAATATAATCCTACTTCTTTTTCTGTTTTATTATCATCATGTCCTTTAGGTTTTAATAACGACGGTTTATACAAATTCAAATTATTGGGTATTTTTCATTATGTCGCATATCACGGCATGGATAGAGGCATAGTTCAAACAAGCCGGTGTTCTTTTGGTTCTCATGTTTCAGCCCTTTGCAATGAATCCATTGACTGTGGAACCTAAGCCAATGCTCCGCTCCACGGTTGTTTGTGCAAACTCACATTGGACCCCATCGTTGCAATTTGGTCGCTTCTCCTTTTAACGTTTTCGATCTTCTTCTGTCTGTCGTAATAAGTCTTTTCTCCTTTCTTTAATACCCTAATTATGTTCTAACACACGTGGACGACAAGATCTCGATATCAGTTTTAACTAAGGACTTCGATGTCGACACGCGTTTCACTTGAAAAAAAGTGCTTTGACTTGGTTGATGACCCATTTCAACACTGATTATGGGAACTTTTGCTTTTCGTCGGTTTTTATACGTCACTGTTTTTTTTTTTTGAAAAAATCTGGTTTCAAATTTCAAATACGGCTTATCTTTGATTTTATTCAATCATTTTCGGTTTTTAGTCTAAATTTATTCTTTCTCATTTATTAATAATTATTCGAATTACAATCTTAAAAAACTAATCCATGGTTATGATTGGTTTTATATCAGTACGATGTTTATGGGAGCTTATTGGGCCTACTATCGGCTCACCCTGTAGCTCCTCTAATCTCTATCCACCACCTAGACGTGGTTGAGCCCATATTCCCAAACGTTAACAGGGTCCAAGCCCTTCAACGTCCAAGGGTTCCAATAAAACTGGACTCCGCGGCAATCATGCAGCAATCGGTTTGCTACGACAAAACCCGAAGCTGGACAATCTCGGTCTCTTGGGGCTACACCGTTCAAATATACCGAGGCATATTTTCAGTTAGAGAGATGGAAATGCCTGACAGAACTTTCTTGAACTGGTATAAGAGAGCTGATTACACTGGCTTCTCTTTTAACACCCGCCCCGTTGCAAGACATGCTTGCCAGAAACCGTTTGTGTTTTACTTGTCTAATGCTTTGTACAACAAGAACACGAACCAGACAGCTAGCGAGTATGTTCAGGACCGGCTTCCAAGCTCTGAGTGTAAATGGAACATGGCGAATCCTTCACGGATTGAGAGAGTCCAGGTTTATAAAAACCTGATCCCCATTTATGGGACAAGGTAAGTTTGTTGTTTCATGGTTTTGCTTGGTCGAATGTGACCGTAGAGTTATAAGTTGGCCTGATAACTCTGTTTTGTGTTTGTTTTTTAACAGGCTCCGCGAAGGAATTGTTGCAGGGTCTTGCCAAGGAAAAAGAAAGGCACCATGGCTATTGATGTCCGAGTTTGCGGAGAAGATGATGTCATTGAATTGCAATGAGCAGTTTCAGTCATTATTTGATTACTTTGCCTCTTTTGTGAAGTTTAGACGATATAATAGCCTTAGCAATGGATGTTGAATAGTTTGTTATAGAAAATCGTTACAGCAAAAAAGCATTTTACATGATTTACGTTTTACATATTTATAACAACTTAAAGTCTTCATTGAGGGCTCGCTCAGAGACTTCAATTAAAGTAATGAGGAATTTGGGGTATCTTCCCCACCGCAAGCAGAGCTGTGGGCTACGTTTGATGGCCTCTCGTTAGCTTCGAATGAAGGCCATCGGAATGTGATTCTAGAGATGGACGACTTGCAAGTGGTTAATATGCTGAACCATGTTGATGTTGTGGACAGTAGCTGCACTGTTATTACGAGCATCAGAGGACTATTGGACTGTCTGGAATGTTAAGATTGAACGTGTATACAGGGAAGGAAATGTGGCTGCAGACTGCTTGGCGCATATGGATTCTATCGCTAGTTATGGTTTATGCATTTTAAGGGATGTCCCTTCTAGGCTAGCTTCTATTTCGTCTGAAGATTAATCTGGTTCTGCTCGAGGGCAACTGTGCTGGTTCTGCTCGAGGGCAACTGTGCACTTCAGTTTCATCATTTGTTAGATAAGGCTGTTTAGCCTCTTTTATTTGTATAAAAAGCATAAATTGCAATTTTGCATATGAATTGTTTTGTTTTGGCTATGGCGGGTTTTGATCATTTAGATGTATTTCTGCTAGTTTCAGTCAATACTAACTTAGTACTAGTTTGTACCAATTCATAGCACAAAATTTTGATATTTTAAATTAAATTTTAATTTTTTTTATTTTACCCATTTTAATTTTTCTAATATTACATTTAAAATTGATAGCTATTAAATTAAATTATTGAATATAATAAATAATTTTAAAACTTATATTTTTATGGATGTAATTGAGATATATTTGCAAATATATAATATATAATTTATTTTTGACTAAAAAATATATAATTTATTAAGATACTAAAGGTTAAACTACAAATATAGAAATAAATAATATTTAAATGTATATATAATTCATAAATAAACTAAAAAATAGACTATAAATATATATAATAATTAAAAATATCAATAAACTCGAAATGATATATTGAAACATGTTGGTATTGGTACATACCAATACTAAGACAAAAACAATACTCCCATACGGTACTAATTACCTTGATTTATACCATTGGATGGGATTTGATAAGGAGAATGCCGAGATATCTTAAATCAAGACCTATTTTATATTTGCTTTTAGCAGCCAATCTAATTCTTTTTTGTGAGGTAGATTTAGGATAGGTACGGATAATTAAGAATATCTTATATCAATTTATTATTTTTAGGCAATCGAATAAATAGTTGGAAAATTAAGAAAAAGTATTTTAAAAATGTGGGTGATGAAATTTCTTGCTCCATAAGTGGAATGTTGGAATTTTAAAGAGTTTTAGGAGTTTATCTGGAAGTATTTTTATTTCATAACCTATAAATTTATTATCGATAAGGTTAAAAAAGATTAACTAGGTGGAATGTAAATTTGTCGTCTTTAGCGGAACATGTTACATGCGAGATCTATCCTTATGGCTATTCCAAATTCAGTGAGCCTTAGGGAATATGGAGAAAATGGTTAGATGCTTTGTTTGGAGGCCGATTGGCACAAGTCGAAAACCAACTTTGATAGCAAATTCTATTGTTTGGAAGTCTCTTACTACTAGGATTTGGGGAGAAATAAAAGAAATCGAATGGTGGACAATAGGTGAGGGGAAAAGTGTTAAATTTTGGTTGGGTGCCTGGGTACCTAATGTTGGTCCATTACGGGATCATTGTTCTGATAAGTCCATAGACGTTGATGCGTTAGGATGTTGGAAGTGGAGCTAATTGCAACTGTATTTCCTCCAAGTGAAGTTGCTGGATCCAATAATTGCTTGTGGAATTGGTCTAAAATTGGTCAATTCTGTGTCTAAAAGTTATACGAGTTTAGCGAAGGGAAGATGGGCGCCAATGGGCAAGAGATGGATTATAATATGGACACTCAAATGCTCGCAAAGGGTCCAGTTTTAATTATGGCTAATGGTAAATGATAGATTGTTAACGAACTCCGAAAGGTGTAAACGCGGGATGGCTACAGATGCCTCATGCTTAATTTGCGAATGTTTCCGAGAGACGACCTTGCATGTGATCAGAGATTGTGCAGCTTCGCATTCGACATGGATTCACTTTGTGTCGCAGCAAATTAGAGGTAACTTCTTCAATTTGCCACTTGCTTAATATTCAGCATGATACAATATTTCATTTAGAAGAGGTGGATTGGAGTACCTTGTTTGGAGTGGTCTGTTGAAAATTGTGGAAACAGATGAACTTTGGGTATTTGCAAATCATAATTTTTGTGATGTTGCAACACAAAACCAAAGAATTAGCTGGGCAAGAAGTATCAAACAAGTTGAATAAAATGATCTTATGATCAGCAACAGCTACTGAGCACTGGTTGGATCAAAGTGAACACGAATGGCGCTGTTAATATAACAACCGAGATGGCAATAGTTGGGGATTTGATTCGAGATGAGAAGGGAGAACGGCTGTTGGGCTTTAATAGACATAATCCAAGCAGAATTATGGTCCATTTATGTTGCTTGGACAAAGGGGTTGAAGAAGGTAGTCATTGAAAATGACAATGCAATGGTGGTGGATATGATTAACAAGGCTGATTTTGGATGAAGTTATATCAAATACTTGTGTTGCAGACAATGGATTGTTAAATTCGTTCATCATGTGTTCCCAGAAGTAAATTCTACAGCGAATTTTGTTGCGGCCTTTTAAGGGCTTAGCCCTTCTCTTTTACCCCCCCCCAAAAAAAAAGCCCTTCAAATTTTAAATTTCTAAAAATTCTTGGATGTGTCAAATTTCTAAAAAAGCCCTTTTCTTTACGTTATACGTGATGTGTATTTAGAGGTTTTCATGAATCAGAGTTGAGTTGAATTCGGACAAATTCACGTAAAATATTTAGATTAATTTTTTAAATTCGAGTTTGACTCAATCTAAAAAATAGACTTGTTTGTTTCCCCAGGCTAACCAATTTAAGAAAAATAAATTTAAGCTAGATTGGATCCACTCATATTTACTCTAATCAAATAAAAACATAAACAACACGTTGAAATGAAAGTAAAACGTCCAAGTGGCGTAAATTATAAACATAAAATTAAAACTGGTATGTGAAGGTTATTATTATTAATATGTTTTCAAATGAAGATTGATTGGGTGGTGCGGTGTCAAGTTTCATACGCACGTTGCTTACCCCAGCGGCAACGCGCATTTCTCACCTAAATCCCAAAAGATATAATTAGAATCTCCCGTGTCCTGACAACTATCTTGACTCATCAATTTTCGCGTTAACTCAGGTCGTCTCCTTTTTGACTCAGTCTCACAAAACCACGCTCAATCATATCTACTTCCCCATTTTTCCTTCACTTCCTGCATATTCTTTGATCCGTTTTCTCCCATGGAAACTTTGTTTACGAGATTGGGCTTCTCTTTCTTCCTTCTTTATTTCTTGGTCTCTTGCGATCTCTCTTTATCTTTCTCTCCGGTGGACAATTATCTCGTCAATTGTGGCGCCTTGCTGGATGCCACCGTAGATAATCGTCGCTTCGTCTCCGACTCGTCCGATTCTTCTCACTCGCATCTCTCTTCACCTCAATTGTTCTCACTCTGTGCTGGAACTTTGCTGCCGGGTCTGCCTCCGATCTATCATACCGCCAGGGTTTTCAAGGCACCGTCTAAATATGTTTTCGATGTCAAGGATCCAGGGACACACATGTTACGTCTCCATTTTCACCGATTCAGTTCACCACAATTGAATCTTGCTGACTCTAAATTTCACGTTTTGGTTAATGGGTTGGTAGCTTTGACCAATTTTAGTGGTGGGGGTTCGGTGGGTCCTAAGGTTATCGAATATTTGCTTTGGTTTAACTCTGAAAAGGTTGAAATTACTTTTCTTCCTGCTGAAAAATCGAAATTTGCTTTTGTTAGTGCGATTGAAGTGATATCTGCACCTAAAGATTTGATACTTGAAACTGCTCAGTCTGTGAATGGTGATAAAGTTGAGAATTTAAATAAACAAGCATTTGAAGTTATGTATAGGGTAACTATAGGAGGTCCTAAAGTCACTCCATTTAATGATTCTCTGTGGAGGACTTGGTTGCCTGATGACGACTACTTTAAATCGAAGGAAGGATCAAATAGGGTGTATTTTAGTGGTAGGATTAAGTACCAAGAAGGTGGTGCAAGTCGTGAAGTTGGTCCTGATAATGTATATAATTCGGCTCGGTTAATCGAGAGCAAGAATGCTTCGATTCCTAATGTGAACCTTTCATGGGAGTTTCCGGTGATTGAGGGTTATCAGTATCTTGTTAGACTCCATTTCTGCGATATTGCTAGCATATCCCTTGGATTGTTGTTTTTCAATGTTTATGTTAATGGACATTTGGCATATAAAGATTTGGATCCTTCGGCCGTTACCAATTATTTGTTGGCTTCTCCGTTTTTTGTGGACTTGGTAGTTGATGCTGATCATTCCGGGATAGTGAATGTAACTGTTGGACCTTCGAACAAGAGCATGGCATACGCGGTGGATGCTATCCTAAATGGAGTGGAGATCATGAAGATAAGTAACTGGATGGGTAGTTTCGACGGTACGTTGCCTGCAGAGTCAGTTTTGAAGTGTTTGCCAAGGAAAAGAAGAGTTGGTTTTCTGCTTCCTTTGATTGCTCTTGTGTGTTTATTGCTGAGCTTATCAGCAATCATACGTAGGAGGAATGAAAAGGTGGAGTCAGTGCTATGGTCAAAATTGCCAATGGAGGTCCATGAAATTTCTCCAAAGCAAGGTAAACAACAATTATCAAGTAAAGTATAAATACATGGTTATGGATCCACTGGGTTTTGTGATATAATACCGCATACTAATGGTGGCTATCAGTTCCCATCATATTAAATAGTTTGTTTGAGTTTGAAATTTGTGAAGGAGCTTTGTGTCTGTAAACAGAATAGAATGTTGTTTTCCAGTTTATCTCATCATGTTTGTGATTGGATTGATGCTATTGGGATGGTTTATTTAATGTAATAAATATTTCACCATGAAATCCTAGTTATTTTTACTTAAAACCAACCCGAAATCTCATCCTTTCTCTGAGGTCAGTGGACAGTTAAATGCTAAACTTCTTTATGTTAACCCAATTTACACATTAAAACATTGGTTTTGGTGGCTGTTTGAATTTACCTAAAAAATGAGTTGTGCTACTCCTTGGATCATGGTTCATATCACACCCACCATTACGGCCAGATTAAAATTAAAAATTATTAAAGATATTTACTTAGAGTTAAAAATGGAAATAGAAACAAGGAAAAAGAAAATTGAAGATTAGTATTGTTAAATGAAGGGTCCAGTGCATCCACTAGAATCTCTTTATCTTGCGCTGAAAATTGTATAGGGGCATTTAAGTGAAACAAAAATGGAGCCTACATCTCCAAAGTTAATGGACCTATATATTGTAACGGACATAAACATTTACTATTTAAGAAAGAATATTCGGAGAAAGCCCAAATGTCATGGTTTGCTTATGCAGCTTACTCCCTCACCGTATACCTAACGTCGGCTTTTTTTCATAAGTTATTTGTGCAAAATTTTGTACGAAAATTATCTGTTGTTTATTGTATATGTTCGTGCTGGTGATCTCACCGCTCACACTACCTTCCATCATCTCCTAATAATTATTCAGTTTATAAAAAAATAATTTTCTTGAATCCATACAGTGTTCGCCAATATCAATATGTATTTTTTTAAATGTACTTAAAGATATATAAATATATATTTTTTAATAATTGTTTACATTCACGTTACGGAAATCGGTTCAAATTTTAAAAAAATTAATTTTTTTTTTACTTTTTGGATACTGACGTTTTCTTTATCAACACCGATATAATTTTTATTTTTTATTTTTTATCGGTGTACTTTGATTGCCGGAACCAATAAAAAAATAGAAAAAGAGATAAAGCTAAAGAATTAAAGATAAAGTCTTTTAATTAACTTGTGGTGCATCAAAATACCGTAACTTTCTTGCATTAATTGTAGTCCATATACAGCTTTTTACCATTTAAATGGTTTTCTATATTGAAAATCATATACAACTTTTTATTTGCATGAAAACTTTTTAATTAATAAAAAATCTTTTAAACATTCAAAAAAAAATTAAACATTTTAATTAATGTTTTTTAATTGACGCAATTAAATCATTTAAATGTTTAAAAAAATTGTATATGATAAAATAATTGTATATGATTTTTATTATAAAGAAACTATTTGAATGGCATGCAAACAAGATAACAAGAAGCCAAGGAGAGAGTATTAATAAACATTTGACTAAGGTGAGAAATATCAACCTCCCCTGCTTAATTTTTATCCTATACTAATGCACTACAATTTTTTATTAATTAAAAAATTTTATTAATTAATTTTTTTCTGTAATTATCTATGCAATTTAATTGATGTACCACAATTTAATTAAAGGGTAAATTATAAAAATAACCACTTTTGTTTGTCTCAAATTTCATTTTAGTCACGATTAATTTACCTTAATAATATAAAAAAATTAATTTATGAAATAGGTTCTTAGTGGGATTAATTACAAAAATGGTATGTTTTTTAGGTGGAGCCTTTCTCATAGGTGTCACCACCTTTTTTTTATAATATATATATATTTGTTTTTTTAAATATTATTTTATTATTGGTGTCTTTCTCATAGGCGCCACCACTTGTATTATTTTTTTCCGGTTCAGTACATGACCCGTGTATATGTACAAGTGTGGTATGGGATAGGCGGTGCTTATTTGGTAGGCGCCACTGGTGACTCCTATTTAATAGGCACCACTGGTGACTCCTACCTGATAGGCGGGGCACCAATGTTTAATTTTTATCCTATTTAAACTCACCTGAAAATCAAATGAGTAGGAGATATCCAAAAAATTCAGCATAATAGAAGTAAGAAGATAGGGAGAAGAAAGATGATAAAGGGTGAGAAAGATGAACGCGAAAGCGGATCGTAAAGTTTGTCAAAGTCGCGGATTTGACTTAGGGCTCTAGACGTTCGAAAAGAAATTTAGATTTTTTTTTACACAAACATGAAACGAAATTAAATCCAAGTTAGATAAAATAATTAAAACAAATAATAAATCAAAAGATTAAGGAAGTGAATAAAGAAGATAAATGGAAAGATAGAACGTGGCGTATAGAAGTCCTAAGAAGCCTTGGAAACACAAAGAATCCATAACCCCCTGCAAGCGGCTCTAATTTCCCCTCCAAGATAATAACCTTGGCAAGAAAAAGTTTGAAGATGATCCCCACAATCTAAAAAGATTGTTAAAATTATTCTAAAAGAAACTCAAGAGAAATTCTTAAAAAGAAAAACTCAGAGAGAATTTATTAACTCAAAAGGAAATAGAATAATAATGAATTGTCTCCATTGTGTACAATGCAAAAGCCTATATATAGGCTAGATAAATAAATCTAAATAAAACTCCTAAGTATACTAGAACTCTAATTTAATCTAAATAAGAAGTAGTTTTAAACTAAACTTTCTTGTTAACATAAAATTCCTAAATAACTTAAAATACTTAAGCTTGTTAGCATTTTCCACATGGGCTTGTAGTCATAGATTGAGAGTTTAGGCCCACGAACATAATTAGTCTCTTCTAATTCATCATTACTCCAGAATTTATTGTCTTGAAACTTCAACTCTTCTTCTCAAATTTTTTTCGTGATAAAGTCTTGAACTACTAAGTTGAGTTTTGACTTTATCTGTTTGGATTTGGATCTCGAGGGAAACTAAACTCATCTCTATTATGGCCTTTGAATTGGGCTGAGTCACTCGTATCAAAAGAAAGAAAGGAAAATAAAAAGAAGGATAAAGTATTTTAGTTTATTTCCTTTTAAATAAAATGGAGAGTTTTGTTAGTAATTTTGTTATTTGAAAGTTATTTTGTTAGGTTATTAATTTTGTTAGCTTCTGAATAAAAAATTTTGTATTAAAAATTTTGTAACATCCCGAAATAGGGCCTAAACGGAATAGTGGTTGTGAAACCACAAATTCGAGGTAGAAAAATTTATTTTATTATTATTTTGAGGTTCATGGTATGATTGCATGATTGCGTGAAAATTTTGTGATGAAATTCTATGCATAAAGTGCTTAAGTTGAGGTTAGGGACTAAATCGAATAATTTGCAAAACTTGCATTCTAGAAGTTTTTAGTATGAAATTGCTTTGGAATATTAATTAGGAGGGTTTAAATAACAATTTGACCAATTTTAAGTTCATGGAAAAAAATTAGGACATGAAAGGAATTTTTGAAAGTTTAGTAAGGAGGGGCAATTTGGTCATTTGGATATTAAATGAATTAAAAAGGGAAAAATAACACAAAAATGGTCATCTTTTCAATTAGTTTCTGCCGATTTTTGCTCTCCTTCATAGCTGGGGTTTCTTCAACTTTCAAGCTTCATAGTAAGTGATTCCAAGCCCTGTTTTTAATGATCTTTACGTTTTTGGAGTCCCGGTAACTTGATTAAGCTTATTCTAGCAATAATTCATCCTAGGGTTCATATTTGGAAAAATACCCATAGCTGAAATTTGTGTATTTTGGTGTTTTATGATAGAATATGAGGTTTTAAATTATGTTAAACAACTTATGCTACTCGGTTTTAAGTGAAAACGAGTAAAAGGGCTTAAATCGAAAAAAATACCAATAGTCATAAGTATATGTTAGAGTGTGATTTTGATATTGCCATAATAGGGAAAAATGATCAGCATGTCATAAAACATAAGAAAATAGGATGAAGTTTAATTTACGAGTCTTGGGGCAAAAGTGCAAATATGTGAAAGTTTAGGGGTAAAAATATAATTTTTCCAAAGTTTGGGTCAAGGACTGTTTTAATAAATGTGAATATTAAATAAGTTAAATTTGCTATTATAGATCAAGAAGAACGAAATTCGGGAGTAGATCGGGGAAAAGAAAAAGTAAAGGACTAAATTGTAAAGTTTAGTCACATTTTGTATCAAGGTAAATTACAGTAAATAAATGCAATATTCTTTCATTTTACATTATTATTGTCAATTTCCAGCATTTATATATTTATGTTATGAAAATATTTAAAGTCGAATTTAAGGTGAAGTGACAGAGGAAAAGTGTTAGAAAGCCCCGGTTGAACCCTAAGAATGTTAGGATATTAGGGTTGACAGGACAGAACATAAATGAGCCATGTAAGTCCATATTAGAAATATGGCTTTGGAGACAGAATTGAGCCATGTAAGTCCATATTATATATGGCATTGGAGACAGGATTGAGCCATGTAAGTCCATATTATATATGGCATTGGAGATAGGAATAATTCATGTAAGTCCATTTCAAAGACATGGCATTGGCAGGATATTGAAAGACAGGAACGACCCTAGTATCCTTAGTATTCTGAGTGGTTCAACGGGTCAGGGTACGAGTTAAATTACAGTGAATTAACAGCAAAAGAAAAGTAGATTATATTTATGAAAAAAGAAAGGTCAGGTAAGAAAGAAGGTAAGGGAATAAAGAAGAAGATATAAATAGAGAAGTAAAGAAATTTATGATGTTAGATGATATTATGCATAATTATCCATTATGTTGAATGTTGTGATTTATTTGCTTGTAAGCTTACTAAGCCTAGTGCTTAATCTCTTTATTTTCTTCTTCTTATAGTACTTATCTAGCCACTCGGGGATCGAAGGAAACGTTGGAGGCCGATCACACTATCAAAGAAATAACTCGGTATAATTAGACGTTTTTTTTGGGTATGGCATGTATAGAAACTTAGCTACTTTTGGTATAATATGAACAATGAATGATGTGTAAATACTTGCTAGTGATTAGCTAATAAAATGGCCGATGATATACATGTTTATTAATATGTATGATTGAATGGTGATTATCACATGAAAATTATGAAAAATGTGAAAGTAACCTAAAAACAGATTCAAGTAAAAAAATTGTAGAAACATAGTTTGAAGATGAATAATATATGAAATTAAAGCTTATTATGTCTATTTTCTTATGGAATAAGAAAAACAGGTAAAGGTTTTGTATTTTATAAGATATCTAAGTTTTAGTGAAATAGGGCCAGAGCGATTTCTGGATCCCCTGTTCCAACTTTAGAAATTCACCATAAATTTTAAAAAAATAATTAGGTGGTGTACTTTATATGGATAGAATCCTTATTGAATCTAGTTTTAATAGAAATAAACGGTAAAGTCATATGAATTTTTTACAGAGAGAAAAGTGGTTCGTAGTAAGTAGAGGCCAGTGCAGTCAAATTCTGAAATAGGAGTAACTTTAACTAATAAACTGTACTAATTGGCTAAGTCAAAAATTCTAGAAAAAAATTAGTAGATAGATATATGAGTCTAGTTTCAGTAAAAATTTATGGATCTTAATTTCGAGTTTTGAAACTCGAGAAATGAATTTTTAAACAACAATGACGCAGAAAAATAGTTTATTCCGAAAATTAAAATAAGTGGTTTAGAGTTGTTTAAAAGGTAAGATAAGTTTAGTAACACTTCAAGCTTGACTCCGGTGATGGTTTCGGGCGTGGGGTGTTACAAATTTTATGTAAGTTTTTTGTTATTTAAAATTGTTTTGAGAATTTTGATTTTTTTAACAGATCTAGTATTGAAGATAGAGAATCAGTTTTTCGTATTTGTTTATTTAGATGGAGAAATTTTAACAACAACTGTGGGATGTATATTTGAATGTTGCAAACAAGTAGCAATGAGATTTAATAGAAATATCTCGTTTGATGATATGAAGGAAAGGATTAGTGCAAAAATTGATAGACGTTCTAGGAGAAGGATCTCAAAACTTTTCTATAAGTTTCCAGTTTCGACGGATCCCATAAAATTCACCGAAATGGAACTTGTAGACGATGAAGACGTGGAAACAATATTCGTTATTTATTGTGAAACTCAGAGCAATCAAAATGCACCGATTTAGTTATTTGCTAAATTAGCTCGTGCGGAGCCAACTGAAGATCCGACATCATTAAGTGAAGAACATGGATTTCAAGAACCGTGTATGGTGGTTCCGATATCATACATTGTTAGGCAATCAACTATACGCACATTAATTTTAATACTGCACCCGAGACTAATGTGGTTGGTAATGATGTATACCATAGTAGTGATCCCGACGTGGACGAGGTCCCGGATGAAATTGGCGACGAAGGCGTAAATTACGATGGAAACGTTAATGTGTCTTCAGTCGGGAACCAGATTCGTCGTATTGTGATATACAATAATCCTGGGGCACATATATAGCGGATAAACCCCAATGCGGCATACACGGTCGAGTTTTTAGAGTACCCTGAAATACTACCTGCTCACAGACTGATCGTAAATTTTGATCTTGAGGAGTTGTTCGTGGGCCAGAGATTCGAAAGTAAGGAAAAAGTGAGTATTTGTCACTAAACGGTATAGCATGAATATATCATTGGATTACAAAGTCATTGTGTCTAAACCGACATTATATATTGAGGAGTGTTAGAGGTCGAAAGAAGGCTGCAATTAGCGGATACGAGCTGCATTTATCCAGAAGTCGCAGATGTGAGAGATACGGAAATTTGTTAGGCCTCACACATGCACTTCAACACGTATGATAGAAGATCATTAAAAAATTAATTCCAAAGTTATCTGTACGTGTTTCATGCCAATGGTGAAAGACATGCCAACTATTAAAGTTTTGGTACTAATTGTCGAAATGCATGCACAATTTTAGTATTGAGTATCACACTGGAAGGTATGATAGCTAAACAGATGGTAATGGAACAATTGTATGGAGATTTCGATGTGTCATATAATGAGTTACAGAGATGGATAGTTGCTATGCGGGAGTATGTGCCGGGGACTGTTGTGGAATTGCAGATACAACTTTATTACGGCCCGAATAACTAATTACAACTAAGAAAAAGAATTTTTCAATGAATGTTCTATACGTTTGATCCATGAGTGCGTGCATTTTCCCACTGCAAGTGATTTGTGCAAGTAGATGGGACATGGCTATACAGTAAATATACACATATTCTACTTTTTGCGGTTGCTCAATATAGGAATGGATAAAGAATAACCTTATCCTTTCAATATATAACCTAATGTTTTAAGGCAAGACTGTAACTTATATTTTCTTAATACATACATAGTGCACGAGCTAGAGCCACACATTTTCCGGTAAAGGATAACTCGACTTGAGAATGACATGGAGGGTCACACGAACACATCCTTCTAACAGTGGTTGGGTACCATGGAGTCGTGGAAATAGGCTCAAAGTTTCGATGAGGGCTTTCGCTATAGTCATATGACCACTAATTTGGCGAAAGGGGTTAACTTTGTGTTCTTGAAAACACGATATCTTTCGATTTTATCTATCTTTTTGGTTACATTCTACAGGTTGACTACCTTGATATCAAGAATAGGGCAACACCAAGTCAACCAGATGGAGATGAGACACGTGTTTGTCGAATATGTCAGGAATAAATTGGTTGCAAACCGGCGGATAGCAAGGTCGATGAATGTAAAAGTATATTCACGATGTAATGAAATGTTTCGAGTTACAAAGACCATCAGTCATCAACCCGGTATACCACCTAAGTCCTACGGAGTTGATATGTGAAATAGACGGAATGATTGCAGTAGGTTCTAGACACTTCATTACCCATGTGCACATGTCGTAGCAGCTTGTGCTAAAGTCTTGCTCAATGTTGAACAATTTATAGATGAAGTGTACACCCTCGAGCACACGTTGTGTGTATGGGAGAACTAGTTCCCCGTGCTTCCTGACCTATATACATGAGAGGTGCATCCAACGAATTTCGAGCTTGTCCCAAACAAAGGGTTGTGTATGAACCCGAAAAGTCGTTCGCAATTATCCAAAATCCATAACGAAATGAACATTAGGGAGAAATCTAACGGGAAGCTGTGTGACGTATGTAGATTAGCCGGTAATAATCAGAGTAAATGTGATAAATCGTAATTTATACATATTTTTTATCCCATGCTTAGTGCATTTACGGATGATTTCTCCTTAGATTTAGTGAATTCGATGCTCCTAATCCTTTAATTTCATGTTTTATACTTAGGTGAGCATAGTAGAGTAAAAAGAACGAGAAACGGGCTGAAAACAAATAAAATGGACCTACATGAGAAAACAACACGGCCTGGACTTCCTCACACGGGTGTGTCACACGGCCGTGTCAATTTGGCAGGATCGAAGCACGACTTACACGGGTAGACCACATGCCGTGCCTATTTAACAGCCTTGACCACGGGCTGGAGTAATCGTACATGGGCGTGTCCCTGCCGAGCCCAAGTTTAGTCCTATTCGGAAAAGGCCAATTTTGAGGGCTCTTAGGCATTCTAAGGAGGCACTTAGAAGGGGGATGCAAGTAGGAAGCAAGGAATTACTCAAGGAAAGCCTATTGATCCATCTCAAGTGTAACACCTCCTACCCGTATGTAACACCCCTAACCCGTATCCGTCGTCGAAACAGGGTTACAGAGTGTTACAAGTTACCAGTACATACAGAACATTTACAGATTAATCAACAAGCATTCGTATTTAAAGCTAGATCATATCTTTATAAAATACCACATTTCAGATGCGCAGAATAAAATACTTGCCTTAGACATTTCAATCCAACTTCATACCCAACAAGCATCATATTGAAACTAGTCATATATATACATGTCATGATATGTATCGTTCTCATACTGTTTTCTTATAAACATATATCATTTATTTCCCTCCTCCTCCTCTCCATTCCACATCCTTAATGTATATAAGATTCTTGTAAGTACGATTTCACAATTTACTCATTAATGCTCACATCAAGCTATTCACACGAGTCATAGTCACTCAATTATTTATAGTTTGAGATACTGAACTCCAAATTAAGATCCGTAAATTTTTCCTGAAACTAGACTCACATATTATTCCATCATAAAAGTTTCAAAAATTTTGGTTTAGCCAATTAGTATATTTTATTCATTTAAGTTTCCCCTGTTTCACTATCTGACAGTTCTGACCTCTCTTCACTAAAAATTAATTATATCATAGTACAGAACTTGGATAATGTTATCGTTGATTTCTATTGAAAACAGACTCATTAAGGATTCTAAGAATATAAATTTTAGCCTCTAATTAATTTTATTAAATTTTTGGTGATTTTCCAAAGTCAAAACAGGGGAACTCGAATTCATTCTGATGTTGTCTCACAAAATTCATTATATCTCATAATTTACAATTCAATTGCTCACACTGTTTCTTCTATGAGAAACTAGACTCAATAAGCTTTAATTTCATATATTATTCATCCTCTAATTTGATTTTTACAATTTATGGTGATTTTTCAAAGTTAACCTACTGCTGCTGTCCAAAGCTGTTTTAGTTCAAGATGTTTATTACCATTTTTCCTCTAAATTTCACAGGTCATACAATTCAGTCATTGCTCAATTAGCCCATCTATTAAGCTAATTTTTCTCAATTAACATTTTATTCCATCATTCTAAACTATTACACAACCTTTTAAAATCATAACTTTAACACTAAACCTTAATTCACAACTTTTTTACAATTAGGTCCTAAAATCAATTTCTATTGAATTTACTTGATAAAATCATAAACAACAAAATCAAAACTTAAAATTCATTTTATTTCATCATAAACAGGCAACACTTATCAATGATAGCTTTTAATTTCTTCCATAAAGTCAAAAACTAATGAATTAAACACTTGGACCTAATTGTAAAAGTCACAAAAAATAAAAATCTCAAAGAACAGGGCAAGAATTGAACTCACATATGTCAAAGTATGAAAAACCAGCAGCTTTCAGACCTCCCATGGCGTTTTTTCTGAAGAAATATGATGATATCTCTAGATTTTTCAATTTTGTCTTGTTTTATATGTTTAATTTGCAAAATTTCCCATTTTGTCCTTGTTTCTCCTTGTCTTTTTTGCTGATTTTCTTGCCCAACCGTCCAGCCCATACAATTTGGTTCCAATTCCCTTTTAAATCCCTCCTTTTTAATCACTTAAACTATTTAATCACAATTTAATAAATTTCACACTATTTTCAATTTAGTCTTTTTTAATTAATTGACTAACCAAACGTTAAAATTTTCTAACGAAACTTTAATAATAACTTAATAACACTCCATAAATATTTATAAAAATTTTTATGGCTCGGTTTATGAATTTGGGGTCTCGATACCTTGTTTTCAACCCAAATTACCTGATTAATTTTTTTAAAATCGCAAAATTCACTAATTAAAAATAATTCTTTTAAGTTCGCGCTTGGCCTATAATTATTATTTGTTAAAATTTCTAAACTTACTCATCGGATTTAGTGATCTCGAATCACTGTTTCCGACACCACTGAAAAATTTGGTTGTTACACCGTATCCATTGCCGGAATAGGTACGAGGCATTACCGGAGTTTACTGAACATTTTCAGATAATTCTGAGTCATTTATTATTCATATTTTGAAGATAATCATAACGTCTCTCTATTGGGTCCTCGAAGTCCCAAACATACATTAAAAACCAACCGGAATTAAATTGGGATCATAAAAAAATTTCGCAAAATCTTAAATTTTATTTTCATCTAAGTATTTACCATTTCAATGCTTCTTATAATTAAATATGTTACCATTCAATCAATAGCTTGACCCTTGTCTTAGCGTCAAACAACATCATTGTTAGTATACTTGCACATATTTCATATAAATTCAATATTGATATACTTATTTGCTCGACATGTCACACTTGAGTTTAATAATTGTCTTTACTTACATAATTTCCTTGTATCAACATATCAAAGATAATCATATATGTACATGTCATGAAACATATCATTCTCTTACCGTTTCTTCATAAGTATATATCAATCATTTCATTATATCAATATTTCATGCTCCATCATTTCCATATATTTATGTATATTTATTCCGGTAAAGTTTATATCAAACTTAACATAAATTATATTCCATGTACTTATTCTTATTTCGTTTATCTATCTTCATAATTATTTCATACAACTATTTTGTACATATATTTTCATATGACCAGTTCTTGTAAACATTTCACACAACCATTTCATATAACCGTTCGTCATCTGATATATATTACCTGAATATCAATTGTTCAATAGATGTCATCGCGTCTCCCATCCACGGTCTTATTTATCTTTGACATGATGCCATATTGTCTTTCAACTATGGTCTTACTCATTTTCTGTCATGTTGCCATGGTACCTTTCAACCATGGTCTTATTCATTTCATGTCACGTTGCCATGGTATCTTTCAACCATGGTCTTATTCATTTCCCGTCATGTTGCCATGTTATCTTTCAACCATGGTCTTATTCATTTCATATCACGTTGCCATGGTATCTTTCAACCATGGTCTTACACATTTCATATCAGGTTGCCATGGTATCTTTCAACCATGGTCTTATACATTTCATACCAGGTTGCCATGGTATCTTTTAACCATGGTCTTACACATTTCATATCAGAGAGCACACTCCCGCAAACCTCATCCTTACAGTGGGATTATCAGTCTAGGCTAAATCCCCTATAATATAAACTCATAGAGTATTGTTGGGATTACACTACAGGAAAATAGGGCTTTAGCGGCATTTTTAGCGGCGTTTTATCAAAAAACGCCGTAAAAATTGTAAAACACAGAACAATAGCGGCGTTTTACCAAAAACGCCGCTAAAAACAGAGCAATAACGGTGTTTTCCTAAAAAACGCCGCTAAAAACAGAGCATTAGCGGCGCTTTTAGTAAAATGCCGCTAAAGACCAGAGCGTTAGCGGCGCTTCTGGTAAAATGCCGCTAAAGACCAGAGCGTTAGCGGCGCTTCTGGTAAAACGCCGCTAAAGAACAGAGCGTTAGCGGCGCTTTTGGTAAAACGCCGCTAAAGACCAGAGCATTAGCGGCGCTTTTGGTAAAACGCCGCTAAAAATCATATAACCCTTAAACCCTAAAAAATCATAAACACTAATCTATAACCCCTAAAATAATAATTATTAAAATTTATGGTTATACAATATATTAAATATTTTCTTATATAATCGTAAAAGAGATAGTATTGAATTTAAAATATTGAATTAATTATCATTATAGTTTATGGTTTATGGTTTAAGATATATGGTTTAGGGTTTAAGGTTTATGAGTTAACTATAGTTTAAGATATATGGTTTAGGGTTTAAGAGTTAAGAGTTAAGAGTTAACTAGTATTTGAAGGTTTATGATGAATTATAGGTTTAGGGATTATGATTTAAGGTTTAGGGGTTAGGGTTGGAGTTTAAGGTGTAAGGGTTAGGGGTTAGGGGTTAAGGGTTTAGGGTTTAATGTTTATAGGATAGGGGTTATGAGGTTTAGGGTTTAGATTAATTAGTATTTTTTTAATTTATATATTAAACGATTTCTTATATAATTGTAAAAAAGATAATATTAATTTGAATATATTAAATTTATGATTATAGTTTAAATTATTTAAGAGATAATAGACAAGCTTTATATATATATATATTAAATGGTTTAAGATTTAATCTAAAAATATTTTTTATATATTATAAGGTGTTATATTGTTTAATGGATTGAAGGGATATTTTGTGGAAAACGTTTTAAATGATAAGTTTACCTTTAAATTTTATTAATAGCTTTTTGTTTATACTATTTTAATATTTATCTATACTTATTAATTAAAATATATATTTGTTTATGCGAACGAAAATCCTCTGCACTCATTTGTGTCTCCACGTTTTCTATTTGTAACTCATTTTCTTTTTATAAAACAGTGAATTTTCCTTTATTTGTAAATCAATCTTCTTATTAAAAAGTTGCAACTCTTTTTTTTGTTTGTTTCTAAATAAGTGTTGTTTTTGTTCCAACTTGTTTTATAGAGTGTTTTTTTATTCTTTTAAGGTTGATGGTTTATATTTTATATTTAGGGTTTGAAGACTATAATTAAGGGTTTAAGGTTTAGATTAATTAGTATTTTTTAATTTATATATTAAATAATCTATTATATAATTATAAAAGAAATAATTTTAATTTTAATATTTTAAAATTATAACAAATTATTTATTGAAAAATAAAAAAAGTAACAGATTGATATGAATGGGTAATTATCTATTTTGGATAAGACCAAATTATAACAAATTAAATAAGGTCTTATTTTTATGCTTTAATGATTTAGCGGCGCTAGCATATAAACGCCGTAATAGACTAAAAAAATGCCGTAAAAAAATTAATTAAATTTAAACGTTCACGTTTCAAGGAATGAAATTAGCGGCGTTTCGATATAAACGCCACAACTGTCTTTTTTTTTACCAAAACTTCCCCCACTTCTCCTTTAATCCCTAAATTTTCATCCCCAAGTTCACAGCCCATTTGCCATCGAAGACGCCGACCGGACCACCTAGTGCATCGCGCTCGACTAACCCCTCTGTTGCGTAGCCGTCGCCGTCGGTCTCTACTGCCACATCCAATCGGTAAAAGGGCTTGATAGTTTGGTTTCTATTGTTGCTTCTAGGTCTGGAAAAGGGCTCCCAATTATCGTTATTACAGCCTAATTATTTTTGTTCATTTAGTTGAAGAGTCTTTTATTGTTCGTCTATCATCATCTTCCTCCTACCATCATCCCCCTTCTCTCCCTCTCGCGTCTCTGCAAATCAGTTTATTTTTCTTCTCTTTTCATCTCAGTTCTCACCTGCCGAGTGAGCCCAGGTAAGGAAGATTGTGAATTAGAGGACGCGCTATTCGCGGCGAGTGTTATGCACGGGAAAATACTCAACGGCAGAACCCTCAGCGCTTCCATCGCCGTCGATAATGGACGAGCCCCAGAGTTTATCAAGAAAAGGGTTTATAAGGATAAGTCTAGATGTTATGAATGTGGGGTTGGTGGGCATTTATCTTATGAGTGTCCAAAGAATCAGTTGGGGCCAAGGGAGAGACCGGTGCCAAAGAAAGGGCGGAGAGGTGGCGGCGGTAGAGAGAAGAGGGAGGATGATGGGGATTGGGGAGAGGAAGAATCAGAGGGTGGAGAGGGGTTTGAAGAGGAGAATTCGGCGTCAGTGGTGGATGGGGCGGCGGAGGAGAGGTTGAGGAAATCATAGATGTCGGAGGAAAAGAAGAAGAAGATGACAAGAAAAGCCAGTTATTTTAGTGACGATAGTGATGAGGAAGAATGATTCAATGGTGGAAATAGAGAAAGGGGGTTGCTTTTTCACACCCAAATTTAACCTGGAATCATTTGAAATTTGAGGTACATTATACTTTTGTTATGACTTTTAAGCTTCAATAGATTGTAACAGTTCTTGCACTTGTGTATTATTTGTATCTTTATTGTGGGATATTTGCTTAATTTTTTTCGGATGAGTGATTAGGAATGGTGATTTGGGGAGGGAGATGTTGCTTTGTTAGGGTAAAATCTGATGTTAGATTATTTGATTATATTAAGATTCGAGCTCGAATTTGATTGTGATAATGATGGTGGCGAATGAAAGTATAGTTGTGATTAGCTGTATTGTTTAGAAGTATGATTGTGATTAGGGCTTGAATTTGATTGTGATAATGGTGGCAATGTGTTCATTGTTTAAAATTATGATTGTGATTAGTTATATTGTTTAAAAATGTGATTTAGACTCAAATTTGATTGTGACAATGGTATTAAATTGTTTAGTGTTTAAAAGTGTGATTGTGATTAGTTATATTGTTTAAAAGTACGATTTCGGATTGAATTCGATCATGATAATGGTAGCGAATTTTGCATTATTTAAAGGTATGGATGCGAATAGTGATTGGTACGATTTGGAATTGAATTCGATCACGATAATGGTAGCAAATTATGCATTGTTTGAAGGCATGGTTGTGATTAGTTATATAGTTTAAAAGTAAGATTTGGGATTGAATGTAGCTGTCTTAAATTTTGAACAATTATTGGAGCTAATGTTTGACCCTTAATTTCTTCATTGTCTTTCTTTGAATTTGTTTACTTTTTATGCAAATAATCTATTAAAAATGTATAACTTATTAAATTCAAATATTTTATTATGCAAATTTTATTATTGTTGCTTATGTCTGGGTACATTTTCATGTTGACTAAATATTTGAGATATGGCTTAACTTAAGACTTTTTTTTGTATCCATTTAATCTGCAAGTTCACTTAGAGAAACATTAGCTTTAAATTTGCGTCGCAACATTCATGTTTATGGTGTTGAAATAGACAATGTATCACAGCTTATGGTCTGGTTGCCTGCTGATTTGTACAAGTATTTGGATGTTCTTAGGTTTCTGCTTGTTGCTATTACTTGCTATTGCTTTGATCTTTTATTTTCGGATCAGCCTCACATAGTTGTATCTGTGTCATGTTTAAGTTCACGTAAAAGACTAGAAGCCATTAGGCTGCAACTTAGTTCATGATACACTTGTAGTTACATTGTTGTGTTAAGACTTTAAGTCGATGTGTTTTATCTATTTTAATCTGCAAATTTGTTGGGAAAAACATTAGTTTTAAATATCCAGTTGCCTGCAGATCAGCGCAAGGTCCAAGTAGTTCCAGTTAGAAAGCTGTTTTAAATATCTAATGAACAAGTCGTTTTCTGGATTACATTCTGTTTAAGTTTATTTTTGTTGCTTGGTGTGATTCCTGGAGTTCTTTCCTTTTCAAACATATTGGAAGTTTTCACTCAATGATTTTCTTCCTTATTTATTATTTGAAGTTGTTATTTATTTTATGCTAGTCTTGATTATAATTATTTCAGCTTATGTTATAATTACTTGTAATCTGGAGTAGGTTGTCTATTTTTGTTTTCTTTTAGTAGTTTCTATATTTTTTGTATGATCTGCTTATATTTTTTGGAAAGCTTCTTCAAATTAGTCTACTCAGGTATACCTGTCTAAATATTTTTTTCATTTTGTTCATCAATTTTCCCTGCAGACTGTGACTGAAAGTGGCATTGCTGATCAGTTGCGGCTGACAGAACTAATATTGAATGATGTATGCTTCTTTGAAAACCTTGCTTATGCGTGTTAATATCTTCTTTAATATCTTCTGTATGTAGATCTTGTGCAGTTTAGTATTCGGTGGTTAATTGCCAGTCACTTAACCATTGATAATGTTGGTATTCAGCCACATTAAGTTATCAGTTGTGGCTGTGCTATCAAGGTAATAATTTGGTTTCCTCTGGCTTCTCAACTCTCTGAGCTTTTGTGTTCTCAGTGATCTTCCATGTCATATGGGAGAAATATCAAACATGTTGCATATTTCTTCTACATGTAACTATGAGCTTTATTTCTTGGTTATTTTTAATTTTTTCCCTATGCTTTCTATTATTTGGTTTCCTGGTTTTCTTTGTTTCTGTTTCAAACTTATGGTTTAGTATCTGTCTTGACTTTCTATTATGTTAATTCTAAATGTTCAGACGTGCTAAATTGAGTTTGATCTCAATGCAGCAAGATTTCTTCCAGAAGCTGATGGAGCTATTCAGAATTTGTGAAGACTTGGAAAATATGGATGGTCTTCACATGATATTTAAAATAGTCAAGGGGATAAGTTAGTACACTTTTTCGCTTAAATGCTCTTTTTCTTTATTAAAACCTGCTTTATTATACAGGTAAAATGCTGCAGACATGTTACTTACCTAAATGGTTGGGTCCTTGTGATGTTAACTTCAATATGTGATCATGGACTGAAGTCTAGAATGGAAAGGAACTTAGAAAATTACATTTGAGCCACTACATCGTTTCTTTCGATTGCCCTTACACCTACTGCAGAGTAGTAAAGCAAACTACAACAGAAAAGATGGATTCCACTTAATTTGAGATTTGACCATTAAGTTTCAGACGGGTTTTTTAAGTCAGTCTATCTCCCTAAACTCTTGAGCTTAATCCGAGTTGCCCTTTAGATAACCAAATGAGCCACAAGATCTCATACAAGTGACAAAAGTTGTTTAAAGGAGGAGGAGAACTGAATGTTAATTTGCATATTATAAACATTTGAGCTACTTGCCTGTGTCTCTTTATGTAATATTTATGCAATTTAAACTGTTACTTCATCATTCAAAGTCACTACCTTCTGTATATATAAAATTCCGTTCTGATGAAAAGATAACATATGAGATCTACAATGAGACTAGTATACAAAGATAGCAATATGAAAGTTCTCTATTACTCTGAATAAGCTTGTTTTCTTTATTTTTGGTATTATGATTGATTTTTATTTTCACATCAGAGTGGGGATAACTGCACTAAGAGGGCAAAGGTTGATCAAGAATCAGAATGCAAGGTAAATGAGGCATCAAATTTTGTTGAGAGGAGTACCACTGATAGAGAGAAACATATGGCTTCTTCATCTTTGGAAACTGTAGCAAGTACGTCCTTCTATGCATATGACTTGAATTGAGCCTTAACAAGAGCAATGGATTGAAATTGTAGCAAAGTGCTATAAAGTTCAGCTTTATCTGGAATTTTATCTATTGAAATTGTAGGATTTTTCTGTACAAATAATGATATTTGCCTATTCTTCTTGAAGACCTTTCTCATGCATCAGGTAAAGGGAAAACCCTTTTTTTTTTAATTTTTGATGAGTTTTTTAAGCCCTGAAATGGAACATCAATAACTTGTTTTAGAATTGTTGAATGTTGTCCATATATGATTTGAATGCTGGAAATTTACAGCATTTAGTTTCCTGCTTGAAGTTGATTAAACCATGCTGTAAATGCAAACATTTATATGCTGTTCACATGCTAAATTAACCATTAGTGAGCTTAAAATTGATCTATTCGAATGTGTTAAATTCATTGTTCAATGTGATGTTATTTCTGCTAATGTATTGAGTATATTAAGTTGTGCAATTTGATGTTATATGTGGCGTTAATATTGACTTGTTAATTGCATATTTTATTATTAATTTGATGTTATATGTGTCATTCATTAACTTTTTTTTCTTTTTTCTCAAGTTTGAGTTTTTGTTGGATGCATGGTCCAGGATTAGCTGAATTCATGCATAGTGACGACTTGTTTAAGTTAACTGCTTTATCTTAAAGTGTGCATTCTATCATTATTTTGTTCTATTTGTATTTTGTTAGATTTCTGGTGTAGTATGATAAGTGCGGTATTTTGTTTGGCGAGATGTATTTATATCATAGATTATTCTTCTTCTCAATTTTTGATAATGAATTTTAATTTTTTTATATTTTCAGGACTTTTTTATAATATTTTTTTTTAATTTTTATGACCTTTAGCGGCGTTTGTGGGAAAAGCGCCACAAAATTTAAATAAACGCCACAAAATTTAGCGGCGCCATCTATAGCGACGTTTTTTGCGGCGCTTGCAAAAGCACCACGAATAGTTTTAGTGGTGTTTAAAAGCGCCGCTAAAGGCCTAAAAAAACGCCGCTAAAAATCAGTTTTGCTGTAGTGTTACCAGTCCAGGCTAAATCCCCTGCAACGACAATTACTCTAATGAGCTTGGATCTGAATTACCAGTCCAGGCTAAATTCAGACCCTAATTCAGATTACCCGTCCGAGCTAAATCCATTTACACGTATTCTTCGGGAGGGCTATATTAGGATAGGATCACCGGTCCAGGCTAGATCCTTTTTACCGTCAATTCCTTTTCAGAGATCCATCGAATTTTCCTTTCATTCAACCGAGATTTCTTCCCCTTTTTATCAAATATGTTAATGTTTCATCAATTTTCATACAATGAACATTCAAATCATATTCAAATAAAAAACATACATTTCAAGCATTTAAGAATATAATTCAAGTTATATGAACTTACCTAGCGAAATTGCAGAAATATCAAGATTCAGGGACATTTTGGTAATTTACCATTTTTCCAATTTTCACCCGATCTTAAATTGACAATTTCATTCAATTTATTAATTTAGATAATAAAAAAATTCATTCCCTTCATTTTGGTCATTTTGACACTTTACCAAAATTGCCCCCTGAAGTTTTTCTTTATTCAATTTAGCCCTTAAGCCTAAAACATGCAAATTAGCCATGCTAGCTGAATATTCATATATATTTTCCTCTTCCTCCTCTCCATTCCACATCCTTAACGTATATAACACACTTGTAAGTAACATTATCTATAATCTTTATTATTTACTTTTATGAATATTCAAGTTGTCCATATGTGTCATAGTCACTAAATTATTTATATCTGGAGCTATAGAACTCCAAATTAAGATCTGATAATTTTTCCTGAAACTAGACTCATATATATTCTTACCATAAAATTTTCATAATTTTTGGTTTAGCCAATAAGTACAGTTTATTCTTTAAAGTTACCCCTGTTCTGCTGTCTAAAAGTTCTGACCCTTCTTTACTAAAAATTAATTATCTCCTCGTACAGAATTCGAATGATATTCTCGTTTATTTTTCTTGAAACTAGACTCATTTAGGATTCTAAACATATAAATTTAAGCCCCTAATCATTTTTATCCAATTTTTTATGATTTTACAAAGTCAGAACAGGGGAACCTAAAATCATTCTGACCTTGTCTCACAAAATTTATTATATCTCATGATTTACAATTCCATTGCTTACATAAATTCTTCTATAAGAAACTATACTCAATAATATTTAATTTCATATTTTATTCATCCTATAATTCGATTTCTAAATTTTTTTATGATTTTTAAAAATTAGACTACTGCTGCTGTCTAGAACTATTTTAGTGCAAGATATTAATTACCATGTTTATAACACCCTTATTTTCTTTTTCTACACTATTTCTCATCACTTTCTCTTATTTTCTCTTCACTAACATGACAAGAACATAAGACCATATATAAGAAAAGTCTAAATCAACATCAATTCCATGCTTTTTCAACAATATTAAACTTAAAAATATATTGAAATCTTGATGTTCTTACCTTTTCTTATTGACTTCAATCTTTAACTTGATTTTTCTCTCTCCTCCAGCTTCTATTTCTTGAATCCAACTTGATATTCTTACTCCCCATCATTTCCTTGCTATCTTTCTCTCTTGATGGCTATGGAAATTCTTTCAATTTTTAGGTGAAAATAATGAATTTTTGGTGGAAGGACTAAATTGTATAGAAAGAAAACTTCTTTTCTTCTTCTTCTCTTACGTGGGTTTGCATGGGAAAGGAAAGGTGATGATAATTTTTCATCTTTCCTTCCTTTTATACTAAATAAATAATAATATAATAATAATAAATATATCATAAAAATATTAATAAAATAATATTTATCTAATTAATTAATTTAAAATATTATTAACATAATCATTACATTCTAGAATTCTCTCTCTTACTTAATTGACCATTTTTCCCTTCATGATCTTTTAGAATTCCATCCTTGAGTCATCACTTAATTTGGTAAAATTGCAATTTAGTCCCTTCATAATTTGTCACCTATTCAATTTGGTCCTAATTCATCAATTTTTCTTGGTTTCGAAATCATTCCACCCTTAAAATATTTGCACCATTAGTCCTTCAACTTTTTTATAATTACCCTTCAACCCCTTAAATTTTGAGTATTTACTCTTGTACAACAAGACTTTTCTCATCTTTGCAATTTGGTCCTTTCTTGAATTAATATATCATAATATACTTCTCAATATTGACATAACTCAAAATTTCCCTTTTTGTCGCTTTATTTCCTTATTTTACTATATTACAGATAATATTTTGCTGTAAAAATTTTCGGGGTATTACATCAAGAGCTGGATTCATCATCAAGACTGAAGATCTCCCTTCAAGTTCCTTTAGGAGTTTTGGGTTTTCTTATGTTTTATTATCTTTATGCTTTTGAGATGTTTTCTTTCATAAATATGAACTAAACCCCCTAAATACCTAAGGGGAATGAAACCTAAGACATATCTTGTTATTATTATCTGAATTGAAAGATAAATATTTGACTTGTTTTTAATTATGTATTTTTAATTATTGTTTTAATATTCCAGGATATTGTTCAAGTTAACGCTCTTATTCAGAGGAGGAATAGACCCAGTCTAAGAGTAAAATTGTCATAGTTAAGCGGAGTTGATTGCGCGCCTAGAGATAGGGTGACAAGATTTTACCGGATTAGGGTGAAACCTAATAAGGGAATCCATAGATCGAGTTAATGCAATTCTAGGGTGTTAATTAGAAAGAGATTTCAATTATTCAACCTAGAGTTAGACGTTATTAATCTCGAGAGGGATAACAATATAATTTAAGGATTTCTACGGATCAAGTCAAATGAATAAATCGTCTGATTTAGAGGCAAATAACAAGTGAAGTCTAGGTGGATTTTTCCTTAGGTATTGTCCCAATCAATCGAATTTTCCCAAAAGTATTTTCCCAAGTTTACTTTCTGTGCATTCTTAGTTAATAATTAGTTTAGATAACCAAACCTTTTAATTTTTAGGCTAGATAATAAAAAGGAAGTAAATACTAGTACTCGTAGTTCCTTTGGGTTCGACAATCCGGTCTTGCTGAACTATACTACTGTTCGATAGGTACACTTGTCTTAAGCGTGATAATAAGTTAGTCTCAAGAACGATTCATTTATAAATATTTAAAACCCGTTGAATATCATACAATCTCCGAAACTACCATATTGGACAGTCGTCGCGATTGGGTAGAAATTGAGATGTTGTTCATTACATGTAGAGAGGATTGAATCTAAAATTTGTCTCAAATTTTTGCAAAAAATCTAATTTGATTTACAAAGTTAGTGTAAAACTTGTTGTGTTTATATTTTTGTTGAATTAAATAAAGTTTCTATATAAATAATACAAAGTTTATTATTTAAATTGTAAAAAACTCCTAAAATTAATAACTGAAATAACGAAAAAGTCATTACATAAATACAAAGTTGACTATTTAAATTGCAAAAAAAAAACTTATAAAATTAATAATTAAATTGCCAAAAAAGTCATTACATAAATACAAAGCTGACTATTTAAATTGCAAAAAGAACCTATAAAATTAATAACTTAAATGGTGAAAATGTCATTATATAAATATGAAGTTATTTAAATTACAAAACCACCTAAAATTGATGGTTTGATGGTGTGGTTCTAGGGGTATATTTTTGTGGAGCTCGACGTTCATGTTGCGGGTGATTGCAGCGATTAACGTTCTCTTCACTCGCATATGGGGATGCACGAAACATAAACAAAAAATCATGTCTCAAACGCCATCGTTGAATTTGAGCCAGAAGTAGTGGAGTACGGCTGTAGATACAGATCGAAATGAGTGGGGTACTGAGGTGGATACGAGCCGGGATGACTAGAGTATTAAGATGGTAGTGGGCTGAAGGTATCAAACTTTGAATGATATTCGTGGCCTGACGAGCCCAGGAAATAGTCATCGCCTACCAAATCTGGATGATAAGAACTATCCCCTAAGTGTAGTTCCAGCTCTGGTGTATGATGCGGATTTAGAAGGGGTTTCCCAAGTCGGGTCATATACAGAGGGACTACAATCGATCGCCCACCAAACAAAAATGGTTTCCCTATATCAGAGTACCATTGTATGTACTCTAATGAGCGTTGTGGATCTAAAGCACGATCTATCTAAGGTACCCTCCATAACCGGTTGTTCCACATTATAATATATTCTTCATGCACTTCTTCCCAATCATTTTCATATCCCCCCTCTTGTTGATCCCATGGATCTCTTCCAACCATACTGGTAGTGTCGTGATTTATTGTATGCAACCGACCTGCTGGAGTACTCGATCACCATGATACCACTCCACTGTTTGAAAATTGACAACGAGTGCACTAATACACCATAGGTTTGACTGGACGTGGGCAGACGAGAGAATAATCGTCATAATTTCTAGAACAGAATATGAAATCCAAATAAACTGCACAGTTAATAACATTGTTATATTAACGCGGGTCGAGTGAGAGAAAATAATAAAATTAAGTTGATAATTGAAAAACTTACCCCCTCTCTAGCATGTTTATTGATAGTCAAACGGTATATCGGAACCGTGTATGACCTCTCGATACCCAGATTAGTGCTTCATCCACGAAAACAAATTGTTATAATAATATAATCCGAAAAAAAGTCAACTAATTGTTATAACGAATAAAAATTCATCACCTATTAACAAGTGAAAATACATATGATTGGTGAGTAATGGATGCCAAGAATGACATTCGGTAAAGCGCCTACGACTGCAGCAATATGAAGCATTTGCCTATGTCCATCGCAGAATGATCTGTCGTCCGACAAAGTTCGCGATACAATATGGCTAACACTGCGGATCCCCAACTGTACGAACGAGTGTTATAAAAATTAGATAATATGGGTAAGTACATCAAGTAGACTCTATTGCCATTTTGCATTCAACATAAGTACACCCCCATAAGGTGCATAATGTAAGCTCGAACGGCCTGCATCACCCTCCATTCATTGGCAGTACTCGATAAATGCTTAAAATTGGCCTTTAGCCATGAAAACTTCAAACCCGCAAATTTTCTCTCACTAGGCATTGTCCAAGTAAGTCATAGCAGAGGGCAGCCGGCCTAGAGATTGAACTTACGCCCATAACCGCATTCCCGTCGATGGGAAGCCCGAGATGCAGTGCAAGTAGAGTGATAGTGCACTCCCCGCACGACAAATGAAATGTGTGGGTATCCGACTTGACTGAAGTGAAAATCAAGTCGTATCGGAAATCAAAGGTCTGGATCAATGCCACTGATCCAAATTCGGTTAACTCCAAGTATGGCATTAGGCATTCATCTAGCAAAAACCCTACATTATTAACACGACCCCTCAATGCGCAGTATGGACCCTGACATTATTAAATTAGCAAAATAGTTAATACAATCTAATTTAATTTCGCAAATGATGTGAGTATCAAATAACAATTTCATTACCATCTCATTAATAGTACTTGATATGTTATGGTCATTCTTAATCAAATAACTCATTAGTTGCAAACATGCAATTAAAAAAATGAATTTATTTAATTTGTTGTAAAAAACACAGTAAATAAATTGAAATTTTAGAAACAGAAAAGCACAGTAAATATCTCATAATTTCTCATAATTTACCTACAATAAAAAAATTTATATTAGTTTATAATAATAATATAAATAAAATAAATATATACTATCTAAACATAAAAAACATATGAATCAAATAAAATAAAACTAGAAACATACTTGTTTAGTTTCTTTCAAACAACCTATAAAATTATATAAAAACAAATTTAATCAACATTTTAATAAATCAATAAAAATGTTAAATAAATAAAAATAAAATAAAATTACATTATAAAAAAATTAGATTAATAAAAAATCACAAAACACTAAACTAAACACTAATAATTTATATAACCTAATCATAAATTAGTAATAAAATAACTATAAAATTATTTTTGAAAAAAATTACATTACTAAAAAAATCATAAAACCCTAAACTAAATACTAACAATTTATAAACTAATCATAAATTACTGACAAAATAACTATAACATTTTTTTAAAAAGAATTTACATTACTCATAAATCACAAAACACAAAACACTAACAATTTATATAACCTAATAATAAATTACTAACAAAATAACTATAATTTTTTTTAAAAATTACATTAATGAAAAATCACAAAACCCTAAACTAAACACTAAAAATTTCTAAACTAATCATAAATTACTAACAAAATAATTATAATATTTTTAAAAAAAGAATTTACATTACTAATAAATCACAAAACACAAAACAGTAACAATTTATAAACTAATCATAAATTACTAACAAAATAATTAATAAAATAATTTTACATTAATAAAAAATCAGAAAACACAAAACACCAACAATTTATAATCTAATCATAAATTACTAACAAAATAGTTAACATAATAATTTTATATTAATAAAAAATCACAAAATACTAAACTAAACACAACAATTTATAACATAATCCTAAATTACTAACAAAACAACTTTAAAACAATTATAAAAAAAATACATTCATAAAAATTATTAAACCAAAACCATAAACACTAAACATAAACAATTTATATATAATAATAATTAATAACAATTTTTTTTCATGTATTAATCAAACTCTTTAAATTAAAAGACAAATTATTTACTAAAATTATACATACTTTTTTCTTTCTTTCTTTCTTTCTTTCTTCTTCTCCTCCTCCTCCTTTCTTTCCTTCTTTTCTCCCCAGTGCATTCATATTACTGGGGACCATGTTGCTTATAAAGTCCCCCATTCAAAAAAATTTTCCCATTGAAAGGACATAACACTGCTTAGCAATGTGCACAGCAGGCAGGGGGAAGGCTGCCGTTTGGCGCAGCAACAGTGCAGGGGCGAGGCAGATGGGACTGGTCAGCACCAGTGCCGCCTATCTGATAGGCGCGACTGGTGCCGCCAGTCTAGGTGGCGCCACACTCACAGGTATTTATAACTCGTATTCTGACCCGTTGATCGTATTTTGACTCGTATAAATATATATATTTTTAAAAAAGTGTTTCTTTATAAAAACAAAAAAAAATATTATAAAAAAAGGTGGTGGCGCCTATGAGAAAGGCTCCACCTAAAAGACATACCATTTTCATAATTAATCCCACTGGCAATCCATTTCAGAAATTAATTTTTTATATTATTTATGTAAATTAACGTCACTTATATTTGAAATGTTACGTTTTAGTCACTTACATCGTTTTGCTACAAAGTAGTCACTCTACCGTTAAGCTCCGTTACCTCCCTAACGACGGTCGTATGTGGCACACCAATTGGGTTTTAAATGTCAACTTGGATGTCCTAAGTGGCAATCCAAAAACCTATTTTCATCCCAGCAACTGGACATCCAAGTTGACATTTAAAACCCATTTGGCCTGTCGTTAGGGAAGTAATGGAGTTTAACGATAGAGTGACCACTTCATAACAAAACAAAAACGTAAGTGACTAAAACGTAACATTTCACACATAAGTAACTAAAATGTAATCTGAGGCAAACAAAAGTGACTATTTTTTAGTTTACCCTTAATTAAAACACTTTGTCTTCAATTTCTTATTTACCCTTAATTAAAACACTTTGTCTTCAATTTCTTAACTTCCTCTTTTCTTCTCACCAATCCTCGCAACCAAAGCACACCGGTATAATAAAAAATCAAAAACCACACCAGTACTGGTAAAAAGAATGCCAACATAAAAAAAGAGAGTAAAAAATCAATTTTTTCTAATTTGAATCAGTGCCGACAACGTGAACATCGGCATCAAAAAAGCAAAAAATTATTTTTTAAAATTTAGATCAGTGCAAAAAATGAAAACACCGACACCTATTAATTTTTTTATTTTTTTCATCCTAGAATATTTATATTTTTTAAGTGCTGACAAATACAATGACGACACTAAAAAATTATTTTTCATAAACCGAGCAATTTTCGGATAATTATTAAAGTATGATAAAGGGTGGTGCTGACAGCAAGATGGTTAGTACCAACATGCACTACGAAAAACATGTTATTTTCATACAAAATTTTAAATTTGAATCATTTTCGTAAAAAAATCAATTTATTTGAGATAGTTATGAAAAAAAGCCGCTAAGGTGACAGAATCCCAGCTAATCAGGCAATTAAGGAAAGGGGTCCAGCTAATTAAAGGCAAGGTTACAGGTCAGCAAGTGGGCACACCAAAGACACGCAATAAACGCATCAACACCAAAGTAGGGACACGAGGCTTGATGCATTATATTTGTATTTTCATTTCATCACCACATCATCTAACCCTCAAATATTACCCTTACTTTCCTTTTCTGTACCGAAGTCGTGGGATTGCACCGCCCTCTTCATTCTCTATTTTTCTCAATTTGGGTTCAAACGAAGATACTGAAATTAATGCATACACTCTTCAGTACTGACTTTTTATACATTTAACATCAAGCCTTTTTTAAGTTCATAAAGAAAGGCACACGTAATTTGTCTTTTCAACTGCTTCTCTCTTCCAAATCATTTCATATAATATTTTACTCAAAAAAGCACAATATATATTAAAGAAAGATAAATTATCGGTTTCTCATTAAATTTTTAGTATGTTTTTATTTTAGTCCTTTAAATTAAAAGTTGTTCAATTTCATCATTCAACTTTTAGGGTATTTTCATTTTAATTGTTCAGCCATTAAATTTTTAACGACAATTAACTTGTACATACTACATCATGTTCATACTTTTATTTTAGTCACCAAATTTCTAAGTCGCTTTCATTTTGATCACTCGATTTTTTTTAATATTCATCAAGGTAAAAAACATTAAGAATTAAAGTAAAAAAGCAGTAGAAACTAAAATAATGCTTTAAAAATGTCAAATTGTACTTGTTTACCTATTTGCTGAAAGTTCTAAATTTCTTTTTCAATATTGAGAATTTAAATTTCAATGCATCAAAATTAATTAAAATAAGTTATTAAAAATATTTTATCCCTTGATAGTGTCAACCTATTTGTCAATATAATATTTAAATTATTTAAATTAATTAATTTAGTCTCCTTTTAGATCTTAAAATTTTATTTTATGTTTCCAAATTAAAATCGATTTAAATAAATTATCTTTAATAATTGTATATAAAACTCAAATTTCTTTTGATTATATGATCTCTAGTCTTTCATAGTAAGCTAAAAGTGAAGAAATATCCTTACAATTAATTTAATTAATTAATCTCCAAACAAAACCCATAATTTTTTCATAACTTTTTTACCCAAATGAAGAACAAGCAATTAAAATATATATTGCACTGATTTTTTTTTTCTTTTAGTTTAATATATATGAAAGATTGGAGATTATATAATCAAAATAAATTTAAGTTTCGTAGAAATTATTAAATATGAGTTGTATAGTTGATTTCATTAAGAATAATATGGAAACATGAAATAAAATTTTAAAATTTAGAAGGAGATTAAATTATTTAACTTCAATATTACAATAACAAATCAGTTAATATTATCGAGGGATAAAAAAATTTCAACAATTTATTTAATTGATTTTTATGGTTTGAAATTTAAATTTTCAATATTGAAAAAAAAAATTTCGGCAATGTGATAAACAAGTATAATTTAACAATTTTTAATAATTTGTTTTAGTTTTTACTTTTTTTTCACTTTATCCTTAATTATTTTGCCCCAATAAATGCATTAGAAAAGGGTTTTTTTTTTAATCAAAATAAAAACAACTTAAAAATTACATGATCAAAATGAAAGTGTAAACATAATGTAGTGTGTGTAGTTAACTGTAGATAGAGATTTAATGATTGGATGATTAAAATAAAAAAGTTAAGTGATCTGAAAGGATTTACTTTTTATTTTTATTTTAGATGACAAAAATAAAACTAACCTAAAGATTGGGTCACTAATTAAATAGTTTAGGCGTTAGTGAAATAGGTAATAATGGATGTTGCATGAAGCTTGCAATTGGAGGGACGTAGATTCATCCACGTGCCTAAGAGTTGACTTTTGGATCTCCTCAAGGCTTCAACTTGCTACTCCCACCCTGATTTTTGCCACACATTGTTTTTTTTTCCTTAAAAATATCAATTATCACAATCTTGAGTACAATTCCCAAGACGTGAATCATGCTTTTTATTTCTCACTTCTATAAAGAATATTATAGAGATATATCATTTTAGGAGAATTCTTTTCCTTATATTTAATATTCCCTAATTCCAAATTGTAATCTAGATTGAGTATTTAATTATAAATATGTACTTCCCTATATGTACATCATCATTCCTTTAACATTCTCCCCAGAGATTCTCTCATAGTATATCTCTTTCTCTCGAAAAAGCTACCAACTAATAATACCCCAGAAATCAAGCAATGGATTCCAGGTTCGTAAGGGCAACAATAAGGCTCCTCTTGACTGTCATCTTTCTTGGGATTTGTATGATGTGGATCATGGCACCCACAAACACTTACAAGCAAAAATGGAAACCTAGCATCTCCAAAAAGGTTGTTTCCACATATTTTGGAACCCAAGGTAATTTTGCTGATGATATATATATTTTATCGATATATAACAAGTTAAGTTCCGAAGTTTACATTGTATTATATTGTATCATCATGGTTACAGCTCCCAATATGCTGATTTGGACATTCCCCGTCCTCTTCGTTGCTTCTTTGGGCTCTTTGTACCTTCACTTGGGAAAGAACTTGAATCAAAATGCTTCACAAAGGTAGAACCAGGATTTTCAGTTTGTTACAGATATGTTAAACATATATATAAAAAGATCAAAAACCCAATTTTAATGGCTAATTATTTCTGATGAACAGCAATGAGAAAAATCATAGGCAGGCGTTATGGAGGAAGCCCGTTTTAGTGAAAGGTCCCCTTGGGATAGTTTCGGGGATAGAGTTAGCCTTGTTGATCATGTTTATTGCACTCCTGGTTTGGACACTGGTAACTTATTTACGTAGGTTACATACCATCACTCCAAAAGCAGCTGCAAAAGAAGGAGTCAAAGTGTAAGATCCAATTAATCAATTCATTGATACCACAAATGAACGTTAATTCATTCAAAAAAAGGGAAAACACTTCGAAATTCGAATATAATTTGGTGTTTTTTGGCAGATGGGAAATGAAGTTATTCGATATAGCGTTGTGGATAGGGCTTACGGGGAATGTGTGTTTAGCATTTCTGTTCTACCCAGTGGCTCGTGGCTCATCGGTGCTGCCGCTGTTAGGTCTAACCTCGGAGGGCAGCATCAAGTACCATATATGGCTTGGACACATGACCATGGTTCTTTTCACAATTCACGGCATTTGCTATATCATTGATTGGGCCGTTACAGGCAACATATCTGAGGTAATTAATGTTCTTTATTACATAATAACTAGACAAAATTTGAAAAGGGAATCTTAGCTTACTCTCTTTTTTCTTCATCTTTTTTTGGTCTTCCTTTTTCAGTCTTGTTCTAAGATTGCACGTAAGTATATGAAAAGAAGGTTTTAAGAAACTCTGTTATGAAAATGACGTAAAAGAGACTCCAATCAAAGATAAAACTCGGGTATTTAGTTCCATTAATAGCTCTCCACTCATTTTATATGAAAATCATTGTCATGATACGTTCCATACTACATACAAGAAGAACCATAAAATATGGGTGTCTTAATCAAAGGAATCTTTGAGATTGTAGGGTCCCAAACAATAGTTGTAGTTCAATTTTATTTTCGTCTTTTGGTTGTGGTATTTCGCCAACTTTTTTCTTCATTTATTCTGATTTTTTCCCCTTGTTCTATTCAAATGACACCTGTTTTTCATGCACAAATAAAATTGGTTTGAACTTTCAAGCCGTTAAGTACAAATACATTAATATGATTAGTACCGAGCAAGATTTACACTGAAATCAAAACTAAAATTTATTATCCTATGGGAATTATTGGTGCACACTAACCGGTAATGTCCAAAATTCTAGCGGTTAAGATAAGATTTTGATGGGGGATTTGACTTAAGAGTATAAGGATCTGATCTAGGTGAGACGTGTAGGGGTATCTGGACCTGACCCATTTGTCAACTATCTATGGGGTGCCTTTAACATCGATGCTGTTTTTGACCACGAAAAGCAAATGAAAAAATAAAGGTGAAGATGTATCTAGCGTTTCGTATTGTATGAGGCGTATAGTGGAGCACTTAAAGCTACTACCCTTTCTTTCTTCTCTACCGATAGGAACCGTCATAGTCAATGATAGATTACATTACCAAGGTGGTGAGAATCTTTTAAATATAATATGGTGAGAGTTTTATTTTTTGTTTGACTTGGATAGACAAATATATTATTAATACTAAAAACCAATCTAATACTACTTTTAACAATGTGTACCCATTCCTTGTTTCTTGAAATCTTCAAACTTTAAGCTATAATGTTGATGTGAATAATTCAGATGCTAAAATGGAGTCATTCGGATATTTCAAACGTGGCTGGAGAAATAGCATTGCTGGGTGGCCTAGGCTTGTGGGCTGCAACTTTTCCTCAAATAAGGCGAAAAACCTTTGAGCTCTTCTTTTATGCCCATCATCTCTACATCATCTTTGTATTCTTCTTCATCCTCCATGTTGGCATTGGTTACACCTTCATTATGCTTCCTGGATTTTACCTCTTCACCGTCGACCGTTACCTCAGATTCTTGCAATCTCGAACCTCTGTTCGCTTACTTTCAGCTCGACTTTTACCTTGTAATGTTGTGGAGCTTAATTTCGCAAAAACCCATGGTAATCATTAACCCAATAACTTAAATCGAGTTTTTTTTTTTCATATAAATTTTAGTTTAACCCTTTTTTTTACCCCACTTGATTTGTTAATATATTTGTTTAAAACTAGGTTTGACCTATAATCCGACAAGTATTATGTTTGTGAACGTGCCCAGCATTTCAAAGTTGCAATGGCATCCATTTACAGTTAGTTCGAACAGTAATATGGAGCCTGATAAAATTAGTGTGATCATTAAAAGCGAAGGAAGTTGGTCGACCAAGCTCTATCAAATGCTTTCATCTCCAATTGAACGTCTTGATGTTTCCATTGAAGGACCTTACGGACCTCAATCTAACCATTTCCTAAGGTTTGCAAGCAAATCCTACCAACTGAAAACATTGTTTCTTCTAAGTTTGTTAAAAAAATATTGAACTGTACAAATATTTTTCAGGCATGACACGATTGTGATGGTGAGTGGAGGCAGTGGAATTACTCCTTTTATATCCATAATCCGAGAGCTCATTTTCAGGAGCAAAATATCTCAATGTAAGACACCAGATATGATCCTAATTGCTGTATTCAAAAGCTCTTTGGATCTCACGATGCTAGACCTGTTGCTACCTATGACTGGTTCCCGATCTGAACTTTCTAACCTGAAGCTTCACATTGAAGCTTACGTGACCAAGGAAAAAGAACCAACAACTGATAACTCAAAACGAGTTCGTTCCATATTGTTCAAGCCCCTTCCAACAGATAAACCTATGGCACCCATTTTAGGCCCCAACAGCTGGTTCTGGCTTGCCGCCATAATATCATCTTCCTTCATCATGTTCCTTATCTTAATTGGGATCATCACCCGGTTCTATATTTACCCAAGGGATCACAACAAAAACGAATTCTCAGCCTCCACAAAAGCTGTGTTGAATGTTTTGGCTATATGTGTCTCCATAGCTGCAACAGCTAGTGCAGCTGTTTTTTGGAACAAGAGACAGTATTCCAGGGAAGCGACGCACGTACAAAACATTGAAGGACAAACCCCATTAGGATCACCAAACTTGAGGGCTTATAATGGTGATAGAGAATTGGAAAGCCTCCCTCACCAATCTCTTGCACAAGCTACCAAAGTTCACCATGGAGGGAGACCTGACTTGAAGAGTAAGTTACTTTCAATTTGTCTAATGGCTTAACTAAGTGCCTGTTTTGCAGCAACTAGAATTCACCTCAAACCTTTTCTCTGCTTTTTTTTTTCTTTTTTGATGGTTTGGGGTTGCAGGAATGCTTTTTGAACGTAGAGAAGAAAGCGTGGGGGTTCTTGTTTGCGGTCCAAAGAAATTGAGGCATGATGTTGCAGCAATTTGTTCTTCTGGTCTGGCAGATAATCTGCATTTTGAGTCTATCAGTTTCAGCTGGTGATTACTGTTTAGAAAGCAGAGGAAAAAACAAGTGCGTGGAGTGGCAGAGTGGTTTTGGCACCCATCATTTGTTCAAGTGCGCAGTTTCTGCTGTTTATATTTGATATTTTATGCAAATTATGTAGCTGCATAACAGTACGAGATCCTAATATAATTAAATAAACCGATGAATATAGCTTGTAAAATTTCCCCTTTGTATGGTGACGGTTTAAAAGTAAGCAATTCTGTCATCTTCTCCACTTACTCAAAAACCATCACATGTTTTCCTGCGGTCCCACAGAATAGGCTGAACTGTAACATCTAAAAACGCCGGATTTGGGTTTTTTTTTTTCTTTCAGGTTAACGAATCATTTTCACTTAACTGAAGATGTATAGAAATTCCACTTGCTATTTTCTACAGAAGGGTTATAACTTATTAAATGATGAGACTCGTATCTTACGACCCACCCATCTTCAAAGAGGGACACATCAGTGATGCTAAAATTCAAACAATCATCAGTGATGCAAAGAAATTTATATACCTCGGATTGTCTTAAAAGAGTAGCAAGGACTACTATTCACTCCTTCAACTTGACAGAGTACATACGAGCCAAGAAGAATTCAGCACCCAACCTGCTCTGCAAAATACCCATTTTAACGAAAAAAAGGGGTTCAATCAGCAAAAACACCAAAAAAAGACGAAAAGAAAATAGCAGGAGAAGAATGGTCGTTATTTTCAGTCTTAATTCACGATTTGGCTCCTGAGTATACCAATTTTCTCATTTGGAATTAATTTTTTTTTCAATTTGATACTTAAAAAATGTCAATAGTTTTCTAATTTGGTACCTAATGTCTGATGTCTGACAGACAGTAAAAAAATTTTATAGCCAATCACAAAGCACTAACTGATGTCTTTATATAGAAAAATAAATAATTTTTTATTAAATATATATATACAGTAAAAATATAAAAAATAGAAATAAATACATAAAAATTAAGAAAAATTTATATAATCAAGAAAAAAACAGATAAATTACAAAAAATTGTACAAAAATGAAATTTACAAAAAAAAATTATAATTGAAAATAAATTAGTTGAAATTAATAATATTATAAAAATTGTAAAAATTATGAAAAATCATAATTTTTTTTAAAAAGTTCAAAAATACCTTTTTTTATAAAATTCTAAAATAAATAATTATAAGTTTTTAAGAAAGCATTTAAATTTCAATTTTTTTTTGCAATTACTTGAATTTCAAATATATTTTTAATTTTTATAAAATTTTCCAATTTTTATATATCATTTTGAAATTTAAAATTTTATAATTACATATAAGAATTTTATAATTTTTTTATTTTTATATATTATCTATTTTTTTACATTTTTAATCAATATAATATTTTTTACAATATATATTTTAGAATTTTATAAAAAATTATTTTTAAACTTTCTTAAATTAAGTTTTTATATTTTTTTACATTTTTTGTAATAATATTATTAATTTCAACTAATTTATTTTTAATTATCATATTTTTTTCCAAATTTATTTTTATGATTTATAATTTTTTTAATTATATATATTTTTCTGAATTTTATATATATTTATTTTCATTTTTTTATATTTTTAATATGGATACATTTAATAAAAGAAAATGTTTTTTTACATAAAGATGCCATGGGGTGCTTTGTGATTGGCTATATGATTTTTTTATATTTGTCAACAAATCGACTAAAGAATGTAATAGAGACATACTTTAGGTATCAATTTGGGAAGTGATTGATACTTTAAATATTAAATTGGAACAAAAAAAATTAACTTACCAAAATGAAAAAATAGGTATACTTTAACTGCTTAATTGTGAATTAAACCTTATTTTTATGATATAAAATTGGTGCTTTCAAATTAATATTAAATTTTTCTAATCATTTCTTTGGTATTCAATTTTCCCTTCATCAATAATATTTTCACATGTTATAGAAAAATGATACAATATTTTTAATCTCATATATTTTCTTATTTAATTTTTTTATTTATTCATGATTTAAATTTAAAAATTCATTTTAATTTCATATATATTGTTATTATTAATTTTAAACTATATATATTTTTAAATATGTGATTTCTACACACATACACATGTAATATAGTTTCTATTTTTATTTTATGAGCTTTGCAAAACAATGGATTGATTTCATTTTATTTTTTAGACAAAATAAATTACTAACATTCTAAGATTGAGCACTAGTTTAATTGACATTATTATTGTTAAATTAATTTAAAATTATTTTAATGCATTTAAGTATGTACTTTTTTTATTTAATTATATTTCCAATAATAAATTTAATTACAAATTAATTAGTTTAGGAATTGAAAGGTTTATGAAGGATAATTCCACTTACACCGATGTAAAATGAAAGTAGTTGTACTCTCTTTCATATCTCTTCGTATAATTATTTAATAATTCAACTATTAAATTTATCGATATAGTTGTACTTGACATGCAAGTAAAATTTCAAAGGGTTCAATATATCTATAATGTCGATCTAAAATACTATATATATATACTGAACATTTGAAAATCTTTTACATAAAAGAAATAGTTAAAAGTTTTTAGTTTAAATCAAATTTGACTTGTAAGATTATATGAATGAAATATAACATATGAAGATTGAATCATTAAAATATTAATCGTATAAAAAAATATCAAAGGAGATAAAAGTATTTTAATTTTATATCTATATTAGTGAATTTCTCCCCCTACTTAAAGATATAGATGTTTTGAGCTGGATTTTTTGAGTGCCAAAAGGGTCGACACTCAGGTTTATATGACTAGTAAATGGAAAGGATTATTATTAGGTTTACTAAAAATCTTATCACACGCGTATATATATGTGGAAACTATAAATTTAGAATATAATGTGTGTTTAAAATTAATATATAATAAATAATGAAATGTATGGTTTAAAAATAATTAATAATAACACATAAAATATGTACGATATTTAAATAAAAATTTAGATTAAATTGTTTATCAGAATGTTGTTATCAATCTTTAGTCGGTGGCTAGTTATCTTGTGATACCAACTCAATCAAATACATTATTAATAAGAAATCTTATCACACGCATATACGTGTGAAAACCATAAATTTTGAATACAAATGTGTACTTAATACAGTAAATAAATAATGAAATGTATGGTTTGAAATTATTTAATAGTAATAATAACACATGAAATATGTATGATATTAAAATGAAAAAAAAAGATTAGTTTAAATTGTTTATCATGTTGTTGTAATCTTGAGTCAGTGTTGAGTTAATTTATGACATCAATTCAATCAAATACATTATTAGTAATAAAGTGTGCATAATAAAATTAAATGTCTGAAAATAGTAATAAAAAAAAGTTGATGTGGATTTAAATTCTATCGTATGCATATTTTTATTTTTATTTTTTAATAAAAGGAATAAAATATCATTGAATAATATACCTTGTTTAAAAAACGGATGACCATTTTTTTAATTTCTCAACTGAGTTGGTGCCTAGTTGACTCGCAACGCCAACTCAGTTAAGGATTTTGTTAATAGTATAAATGTTGATTTTTTTCATATATTATTTAGGGTATAAATCAACCAAGCTTGAACAAATGAACCTTAGTTCATGTTTCTCTATTTATTTTTAAGCTCGTTCGTGTTTGTTAAAATTTTTTTAAAAAAAATTCATGTTATTTTATTTGAAATTGAATATTTTCACGAGTAGTGTTCATGAATTGTAACACCCCTATACCCAACTTGATTACCGGATCAAGTATAGAAGTGCTACATTGGTTTTTAGAAACTCTAATAATAATATCTTAATAAAAAAATATCATTATAATCTGTACATATTAGTTTCGTTGTTCTAGTATATTGATTATTGGTATTCAAGATAAGCCAAAATAAAAATTTTCAACCATTTTTACATTTAGAACAATATATTAAAGTGAAAAGAAGGGTCATTGTAAAAATAATAATAATAATAAGGAACGTGACTGTGTGGATTTTAGTAACCATGTTTAAATTTGTAATTCAAGGCATAATTTGCCAAATTAATTCCTAAAGTTTACCTAGTTTAACCCTTGTTCACATATCAAATTTTAAGCCAATTTAATTCAAATATAAATCGTAATTAAGCATTCTAAAATTTAATTTTCTTATATCACTTAATTAACATTTAAATTATTTCATATAAATTAAGCAAACATCGAGTATCACATTTAAGTCCCATCACATTCAACCTTAATACACACACCTAGGTACATGCCATTTACTGAAATAAAAAATTAATACTCTCTCAGATCCACTGATGTGATGAGATGAGGTGCCTTCAATCTTCAAAGATCCATTTTTCCTCTATTTTTAACCTACGCATATAAACATGCGTTAAACTATTGCTAGCTTAGTAAGTACAACTATTATTTAGATCATAATCTATATTATAAATTATAACTTATTTATTATCGCTACAGAAAATCATTTAAATGACCTGTTTGTATTCATCATACATAATTTACCAATCAATTCACTTATTTTTTTATAATTAGGTCCACATTTATTATTTGCTCATTAAACACCAACTAAACATATTGACTTAATTATCATCTATACAATATTAGAATCACATGAATTTATTTTAAATTCTCATTTACTCCATTTAGCTAAAATTTCTGATAATTTACTTTACTTATTTCAACCATATATATATTTCAATTTCATAACTTTTCAACACATATAATCTATATGATTTAATAATCACTAAAATAATTATGTACCTTTTTCAGAAGCCCAGTAGACTTAATAAAACACACACGACATACATAACAGAACAGAACACCACCGAAACCAATAAACAGAGAGCACAAATGTGCGAATCAGAGAGCACTGACGTGCTAATAATCAAAGAGCACTAACGTGCTAATAATCAGAGAGTGCGCTAAGGTTTCTTAATAGCATGCCACTAATATCCCAATAGTTCTTATCTCATCTAATTGGGCAAGTCATAATAGACACACGTCACTTGTACACTTTTTACCATTTAATCCTTATAACAATACTTCGTATAATTATGTCTTCCTTTTTCATTAACACATGGAACTTGTCTCAATATTTAATAATCTTCCTAATTCTACTAATAATTCTTATTATACATTTCACCATCACTTTTTACTTATTTTACAATTTATACCTCATCATGACATTTCATGTAACAATATCTTTTTCTTTCAATTTCGTATATAACATATTTCATTTCTCTATTTAACTTTCATATTCCACCATAATTTCTTATCACATTCGAGTGTCATTTTCATTTTTTTTTTCTAAATTCTGTCCTTGAGGCATCAAATCTACAAATAGAATTTATAATTCTTTTAATACATGTAACATGTTTCACCAATTAATATAATTTCCATAATTCATCACTAATCTTTGTTAATTCTTTCTTTTTCATGTTATTTTACATTTTTAACACACTAATCCTTGTCTTTCATTTTTTTTATCAAACATCTGTATATTATTTCACGTATCATTATTTCAGATATTTCTCTTCACATTTACTTACATAAATATATAGTTCCATCAACTTTTACATCCTCTATAATTTAGTATTTTTTTATGCACTTTAAATCTTTTCACATCTCTTTCAATTTCTTTATCACGTATTACTTAATAAATACAATCAATTCATTATTTATTATATTTAATCATTATCAAGCCTTATTCTTCACTTATTCAACTTATAAATTTGTAATTAAAATCAAGTTGCAAATTGTCTAGCTAAACAGGCTTTGTCCGGACCTGATATATTGCAAGTGTTCGATCCTCCTCATCCGATGACGCACAAGTTAATAGATTTGGATTAGATGAAGAATATTTTTTCTTTTTAGAACAATACTTTGTAATTAGTTCGGTTTTTTTTATCACCAAAAAAAATTATATTCATTCTAACAATCAACTTCATAATCAAAACCAGTAATTAAATACCATATTAAAATTATATTCATTCTAACAATTAACTTTATTCTAACAACTTTAAGTTTAAAGTCAACTTTCTTCTTCTCCTTCATCCTTTGTCCAGTTCCTTGCTTTATTTCTCTATTTGTTTATCAACTTTCTTCACTTTTTCTTCAAATTTTCGTATCAAGATACACAATATTTTCACATTAAAAATCATGTTCACATATCATAATTCATGTTTTTTAATCAAAACTAACATGTATTTCAAGAGAAGTTAATAGTTCTTACCTCAAACACTTATATTCAAGTCTAATCTTTATTTTCTCTCTCCTCCAAAACTCCCTTGAATGCTCTTCTCATGAAATTAGTGTAACTATTATTTCTCTCCATTGATCTCACTCACAAATCATGAAGAAATTTAGGAAAAAATAACTTAATTGGTTTGTATTTGGTGAGAGAGACTAAGTTGAAAGAAAAATTAAAATTAAAATGGTAGAAAAATAGTCACTGACATGAAGCACCATGACTATGGCTTTTATAGCTTCTTCTTTTCTTTTCTTTTTTATCCTTTTCTTTCTCCATTTTTCTAGTTTCTTCCATTAAAAATATCTTTTTTTATTTTATTTACCATTTTATCCTTACTATTTACACTTTTTTACTATCTATCCTTAATCATTACCTTCCATAATTATCTTTTCAATTCGTTTACCATTTTACCCCTCCACTTTTTTTATAATACTACCCATATGTCCTAATTCCTTTTGGTATATTTTCACCTCTAGGCTTTCCTCATTTTTCATCAATTTAATTTAATCTTTCAACATTCAATTTTCTCACCTTGTCCCAATACTTTTCATTAATTTAATCATTTCCCCAAATAAATTTATATTAATATTTATACTTTTCCAAATATCTTATGCCTATCTTTTATGTCTTGTAACTTTTTAAATTTTCAATTTCCGACTTTTCTCAAAATTTTAACTAATTTATTATATATTTATCACTATTCAAGACTCTAGAAATTTCTTTTGGGATCTTACATTTCTCCTCCCTTTAAAATAAATTTCATCCTTGAAATTTCCTTGATTTTCTTGACCATGAACTTTATGATCACTTTATTATTGCAACTCTCTCAATTCGATTTTTTTTCACAATTTTACTTATCGTACCCTCTTATTCATATAACATCACTTTGCATTTTCTTATCATTTATTTTCTTTTATCCAATCTTATCTTGAATATCCTAAATTCTTATAAATTTTTGTACCTCGTGTACGATAATATTATTTTCTTATATCCTTTTATTTTACTTATTCAAAATTGCATAATCTAATTATCTTAAAATCATCCCTTCGATTTCATATACTTATGTATATATATTTTTAATTCATCAATGACCTATAACTCTCTTGTCATTCTTCAAACTCTTATTGTGAACATGCAACTTTTTACCTGAATATACTCTTCATTATACTCTTCATTATTTCTGTAACACCCCCAAACCCTTATCCGTCCTCGGAACAGGATTACGGGGCATTACCAATCAATACAGTTCAGTTACAGACATTAATTAATATAATTGTTTACACTTATCCTAAATTTAATGTATCGTCCCTTTAATGGGCCATCGAAGTCCAATATGAACAATAAAATCAATTCGGGACTAATTTAAAATCACTAAGAATTTTTCTCAAAATTTCAAAAAATTCCTATCGAACAATACCCACACGCTCGTGTGTCTATGGCACACACCCGTGTCCTTTACCCGTATAACTCTCTGACTTATTACTTATGAACAAATTAGTTTCACACAGCCAAGACACACGCCCGTGTGCCAAGCCGTGTGGACTTAAAATGAGTCTTGCAATTCAAGTTTATCAACCTTGCAAATCATAAACCATAAACAACCTAATTTCTAATCTTTTAACTTACTCAAATTACGATCAAACACATCTAAAACATATTAAATCGACCATCTTAAGTGTCTAACCAATGTACCTTCGTTGGTACCACAATTTTTATCAACAAAACCTAGCGATAATTTACTAATCAAACCTATTTATAATTATTCCCAAATTTGCATCTTTATACCAAACTTAATTAAGCTATGTGCTCAACCATTATCATTTATAACAACATTTACAATAGTTTTTCTAAAATGACCACTTTGACATCCTAGGTACATGCCATTACCAATAATTTACATAAATCTCCACTTACAGTTTGGGATCGGCCTAGGATGCTGATTGAACGATTTGACTTTTTAACTTATCCTGCGCACGGAAATAAACCGTACACTGAGTATGAACTCAGTAGTATTTCTATAATCTGAACACTTAATAACATAACATACACTTAAAATCATATAATAATTATAAATATTCAATTATTCATTTCATGGATAAATTCTTTATAACTCATTCAATCTTTATCATCTATTAACCCAATTAGCTTTTCAAAATAAATTCACAAATCATTTAAAACAATAATATTTTTCATTCATATGTCTCACTTACACTTCTGTTCACTATTCAATTTCAGTAAATAATATTCAACTATTACATTTCATTCAGTAACCCGTATAATCCAAGCTCAATATCAGTCAATATTTTTCAGTGTCATTCAATTTATCAGTTTCATTTAGTAACATTCAATTATTTAGTAGCAATTAGTTATTCAGTAACAATCATTTGCTCAGTAGCATTCAGTTATTCAGTAACGATCAATTATTCAGTAACAGTCAGTCATTCAGTACTTTTATTTACCCTTATTAACATGAATCGGACACTGACGGATACACGGATCCAACCATCACACCAGTACAGTACGGCACATAGTGCTTTATCGACCAAGCCAAAGTAAACAGTTGCAGTACGGTACAGAGTACCTCATCAGAATAATCCGAAGTAACAATAACAGTACGGCACACAAGGTGCCTCATCGACTCGAAGTCGAAGTAACAGTACGACACTTATAGTGCCTCATCGACTCAAGGTCGAAGTATCCCTGAACACTTCCAATCTTATGGCATGCCAAATATATACGACTTAGCCCAAATATTGTTAATAGGTTTTTCAATTTCACTTTCAATTTTTTTTAGCCAATATACATTTCAATTAATCACATGTATTCTCAAATAAATACAATTCACTTTACTTTTCAATAACAAATATTTACATTTCACAATAATCACATATTCATAATTAATTTCATCACATTCCCAATCAATATATTTTTCAAATATAACATACATCCAATATTCAATTTTCATATCATCCATATATATCCATATAAATTCAATTCAATAACAATTACTAATACTTACCTTAATTTCTTACAATAACATATAAACCAAAATATAACTGTTAGTAATTAAAATTCAGATTAATTACCAATTCAATTTAAATTCAATACCAATGCTCAAATATCATATAAATTATAATTTCACAAATACTCAATTCAATATCAAATATACTACACTTACCTTAATTTTCTTACCATAAACATTTAGATTAAAATATAACAATTAATAATTAAATTCGGATTATAGAAATACAAACCATAATTTTTGAGCTAACCCCCGTCGACTTTGCCTTTTTCCTTGTTTAGCCGAGGTTTCCGGCACAATGTTAGCTACAGGGCTTTTTTACTAAAATAAATTAAAAAAATTATTTATCAAAATAGGTTGTCAGCCTGATTATATACGAAAATGAGGTGTTTTTTTCATTCACGCCTATCTGACAGGCGCAAATGATTATTTTATATTATTTTTTTTCTGTTTTTTAAATAAAATATTATTTTTTAATTTTTATTAAAAATATTTAAATATATATACGGGTAAAAATAAAGTTTAACGAGTCAAAATACGGGTAAAAAGGGGTCGTGCCTGTCGGATAGGCACGATTAATCGCGCCTAGTAGATAGGCGCAAATGGGTAGCCTGAACAGTGCCCCTCCAGCTGCTGCATGCTGCCCATGGTGCTGGCCCTGCTGCCCGAACAGTCCCTCCCTACAGCCTCTGCATGCATGCCCCCCTCCCCAGCTCCACAGACCAACAACTGTTGCTGCCCATGCTGCCGTTTAGTCCCTTCAATGGGAAAAAGTTGCAAATGGGGGACCTTATAAGTATGGTCCCTCAAACCCTATCCACACACCGGAAGAGAGAAAAAAAAGAGAGAAAGGAGAAGAAAAAAAGGAGGAGGAGAGAAGAAGAAGAAGAAGAAGAAGAAAGAAAACAGAAAAAAAAGGTAATATATTTTTTAGTAAATAATTTTGTTTATAATTTAAAGAGTTTAATTAAGATATTGTGATTTTTTTTGTTATTAATTATTAATTATAAAATATTTATGTTTAGTGTTTATAGTTTTGGATTAATATTTTGAATGAATGTAATTTTTTTATTTTTTATAATTATTTTAAAATTAATTTGTTAGTAATTTAGGATTATGTTAAAATTTTTTGTGTTTGTAATTATTTTAAAATTAATGTATTAGTAATTTAGGATTAAGTTATAAATTGTTGTGTTTAGTTTAGTATTTGGTGAGTTTAACATATAAGTTTATAAAAAAAATAAAAATCATTTCATTTTGAAAATGAATTTGGACAAATGATGTTTAAGATCATTTAAATTTTTTAAGTTATTATTAAGTATTGGTATGTTATTATTTGATTTTAGACCAAACAATGAAAATTCATATTTAGCCTAAGCAGATGTGGATGCTTGCTTACTCTATCTTGCAAATATTATTTAAAAATACTCTATTAAGATATCATATAAAATGTAACTAAGTCAAAAAGCGTAAATCTAAACTAGGCTCAAAGTAAATCAAGCTATTTGATCCGTAAACATCTTTAAAATTAAAATCTTTAATTTTATCTTTATGTACATATTTGATACAAAATGTATTCAAGATTTTTATATATTTAAAAAATCATATCTTCATATAATATTTGAATATGTATCAGATTACATATTAAATCAAAATTTATATATTAAATTATACATTTTAAGATTTATCTCAAATTTATTCTCTAATTTCTACTTTATGGGAATCGAACCAGCTTATTCAAATTCAATAAAAATAATAATTATGTTAAAAAATTCTTATTTCATATTTTTCCACTCTCAATTTACAAAGTCTACCACATGTAATTATAGTCAGCAATATTTCTAATCTTTTTATTCTTTTTTTCTAGATAAGGGCACATCTTTATTACATCAAAAAGTAGATAAATAAACCATCAAAATTAAGTCTGATTATTGAAGAAGCATAATATCGACTCACATATTTAAACAAATATCGAGCCCGTAAAGAATGATTATTATTTTTATTTATTTGAAAATCAAGTTAAAAATTATACAAACCTATTTTTTTAAAACTATAGCATATACATTCAATATGATTGGGACCATAAAAGAAACAATACGATTGGTAACTTTCACCTGCTACAAAATCTAGAATATTGATATTGTATTCACCAATTATAGGAGCATAACAAATACTTCATTTATATGCCGTCTAATTAAAAACCTCTAAATTTATAAAATTATCATTTGATTTAAGGATTTGAGAATTACTGGTATTAGAAAAAATTATAAGATCTTAATTCAAATCACTATTATATATGTTTAATTTTTCAATACAATATTTGAAAAAGTTATAAAGTATTTGTTATGCAGTGTAATTTTATTTTATTTTTCATTTATTTGACAATTTTTATTGATTTATTAAAATATTGATTAAATTTGTTGTTACTTTTATAGGTTGTTTGTTTGAAAGAAAATAATCAGGTATGTTTCTATTTCTATTTTTTATTTTTTAATTCGTATGTTTTTATGTTTATATAGTTTATATTAATTTTAATTATATTATTATTGTAATCTAATATAATTTTTTTTATTGTAGGTAAATTATGGGAAATTATTAGATATTTTTCGTGTTTTATTTATGAAATTTGAAATAATTTATTATATTTTTTGAAACAAATTAAATGAATTCATTGTTTTAATTGCAAATTTGTAGCAAATGGGTTCTTTGATTAATAATAATAATCACATATCAAGTACTATTAATGAGATGGTAATAAAATTTTTATTTGATACTCATGTTATTTGCGAAATTAAATTATATTGTATTAACTATTTTGCAAATTTAATAATGTCAGGGCCAGTACCGCGTATTGAGGGGCCGTGTTAATAGTGTAGGGTTTCTGCCAGATGAACGCCTAATACCATACTTGGAATTAGCCGGCTTCGGATCAACGGCATTGATCCGGACTTTTGATCTGCGATATGACTTGATTTTCGCTTTAGTCGAGCGATGGCGTCCGGAGACCCACACGTTTCATTTGCCATGCGGGGAGTGTACCATCACTCTAGAAGATGTTGCACTATAGCTCGGGCTTCCCATCGATGGGAATGTGGTCACGGGCGTAAGTTTGATCTCTAGGCCGGCTACCCTTTGCTATGAATTACATGGACGCTCGTCAAGTGATGGGAAATTTACCAGTTTGAGGTTTTCATGGCTAAAGGCCAATTTTGAGCATTTGTCGAGTACTGCCAATGAATGGGAGGTGATGCAGGCCGCTCGATCTTACATTATGCACTTTATAGGGGGTGTACTCATGCCGGATGCAAACTGCAGTATGGTTCACTTGATGTACTTACCCCTATTATCCAATTTGCATAACACCCGTTCTTACAGTTGAGGGTCCGCAGTGTTAGCCATGCTATACCGCGAACTTTGTCGGACGACAAATCCTTCTACGATGGACATAGGAGGATGCCTCATACTGCAGCAGTCGTAGTCACTTTACCGGATGCCATTCTTGGCATCCATTAGTCATTAATCATATATATTTCCACTCGTTAATAGGTGATGAATTTTTACTCGTTATAAGAATTAGTTGAATTTTTTTCGAATTATATTGTTCTAACAATTTGTTTTCCTTAGATGGAGCAGTAATCCGGGTATCGGGAGGTCATACATGGTTTCGATATACCGTCTGATGATTGAGAATCATGCTGGAGAGGGGGTAAGTTTTTCCAATATAAACTTAATTTTATTATTTTATCTCACTCGACCCGCATTAATATAAAAATGTTATTAACTGTGTAGTTTGTTTGAATGTCGTATTTCGTTCCAGAAATTATGGCGGTTATTCCCTCATCTGCCCACGTCCACTCAAACTATGGTGCATTAGCGCACCTATTATCGATTTTCGTATAGTGGAGTGGTATCATGGCGATTGAGTACTCCGGCAGTTCGGTTGCATACAGTATATCCCGACACTGCAAGTACAATCGGGGGATATCCATAGGATGAGCAAGAGGGGGCGTATAGAAATAATTGAGGAGAAGTGCATGAAGAATATATTACGATGTGGAACAACCGATTAGGGAGGGTACCTCAAATGGATCGTGCTTTGGATCTGCAGCCCTTGTTAGAGTACATACAGTGGTACTGTGAGATAGGGAAACCATTTTTATTTGGTGGGCGCTCGATGGTAGTCCCTCCGCATACGACACGAATTGGGCAATCGTTTTTAGATTCGCATCACGCACCAGAGCCAGAGCCAGAACTACACTCTTGAGATAATTCTTATAATCCAGATTTAGGGGGCAATGACTATTTCCCAGGCTCGTTAGGCCACAGATATCATTTAGAGTTTGATATCTTCAGCCCACTACCATATCAGTACTCTAGTCATCCTGGCTCATTCTACCTCAGTACTTTGCTCCTTCCGGCCCGTATCCACCATCGTACTCCACTCCTCTCGGCTCGTATCAATCGCCGTACTCCACTCCTCCCGACTCAAGATCATCGATGGCGTTTGAGACATATGATTTTTCATTTATGTTTCACACACCCCCACATACGGATGAAGAGAATGTTGATCGTCTTAATCGCCTACAACGTAAACGTCGAGCTCCACAAAAATATACCCCTAGAACGACACCATCAAACCATCAATTTTAGGGGGTTTTGTAATATAAATAACTTCATATTTATTTATGTAATGAATTTTTTAGCATTTTAATTAACAATTTAATTTTTTTGCAATTTAAATAGTTAACTTTATATTTATGTATTGACTTTTTTGCCATTTTATTTATCAATTTTATGGTTTTTTTATTTATTATTTAAATAAATAAACTTTATACTAACTATGTAAGTCAAATTAGATTAACTACCACAACATGTGCACATGGATAATGAAATGTTTGAAATCTCCTGCAATCGCATCGTCTATTTCGAAGATCAACTCCGTAGGATCTAGGTGGTATACCGGGTCGACAACCGATAGTCTCAGTAACTCGAAACATTTCATTACATCGTGAATATACTTCTACAGTCATTGACCTTGCCATCCGACGGTTTGCAGCAATTGCATCCTTGACATCTTCTACAAACACGTGTCCCGCCTCCATTTGGTTAACTTGTTGTTGACACATTCTTGGCATCAAGGTAGCCAACCTGTAGAATGTAGCTGAGAAGACAGATGAAATTGGAAGATATTGTATTTTTAACAACACAGTGTTGATCCCCTCCACCAAGTTTGTGGTCATTTGACCATAACGAAAGCCCTCGTCAAAACTTTGAGCCTATTGCCACGGCTCCATAGTACCCAACCACTGTCGAAAATATATGTTTGTTTGACCCTCCATGTCGCTCTCAAGTCGAGTCATTCTTTGGCGAAAAATGTGTGGCTCTAACTCGTGCGCTGCATATGTATTAAGAAAATATAAGTTACAACACTGCCCTAAAACATTAAAACTTATATTGAAAAGATAAGGTAATCCTTTACCCATTCTCACAACTTGTTTCTTCCAGTCTGCATTCTTATAATCTCGCTGGAAGTTAGCCGCGATGGCACACTGGAACGCCTAATGGCAGCAATTAATCATTTTCCCTCTATCAGTGATGATGCAAATATTATCGTTGCTAATAACATACCTCCGTAAGTTGGTAAGGAAGAATTCCCATGATTCTATGTTCTCCTTATCGACGATGGCAAATGCTATCGAGAGCACGTTCCTGTTGTTGTCTTGAGCAACCGTAAGAAGTAGGATCTGTGTATATTTTCCATATAGCTAGGTCTCATCTACTTGCACAAACGGCTTGCAGTGGGGAAATGTGCGCATACATGGATCAAACGTCCAGAACATTCGATGAAAAATTCTTTTTCTCGATTATAGTTGGTCATCTGGCTCGTAATAAGGTCGTGTCTGCAACTTAATGACGGTCCCCGGCACGTACTCCCTCATAGCGGTTATCCATCCCTATAACTCATTGTACGATGTATCGAAATCTCCGTACAATTGTTCTATTACCATTTGTTTAGCTATCCATGCCTTTCGGTATGATACTCGACATTGGAATCGTGCCTGTATTTCAACAATCAGTACCGAAACTTTAATGGTAGGCATGTCTTTCACCATTGGCATGATGCACGTACAGATAGTTTTGGAATCAAGTTTTCGATGATCTTCTGTCATACATGTTGAAGTGCATGTGTGCGGCCCAAAAAATTTTCGTATCTCCCACATCTACGACTTCTGGATAAATGCAGCTCGTATCCGCCAATTGCAGCCTTCTGCCAACCTCTAACACTCTCTAATGTATAATGTCGGTTTAGACGTTACAACTTTATAGTCTACTGATATATTCATGCTATACCGGTTAATGGCAAAAACTAATTCTTCCTTACTTTCGAATCTTTGGCCCACGAACAACTCCTTAGGATCAAAATATACAGCCATCCGGTGAGTGGTAGTATTTCAGGGTACTACGGAAACTCAGCTGCGTACGCTACATTGGGGTCTATCCGAGACATGTGTACCCCAGGATTATTGTGTATCACAATACGACGAATCTGGTTCCCGACTGAAGACGAGTTAACGTTTCTATCATCATTCACGCCTTCGTCATCAATATCATCTGGGACCTCGTCTACGTCAGGATCACTCTCACTATCGACTTCGTGATAAGAAGGATCACTACTATGGTATACATCATCACCAACCACATCAGTCTCGGGTGCAGCATTAAGATCAATGTCGATCTCGTGTATAGTTAATTGACTATCAACGTACGATATCAAAACCACCATACACGGCTCTTGAGCTCTATCTTCTTCACCTAATGAAGTGGGATCTTCAGTTGTCTCTATACCAGCTAACTCAGCAAAAACTGAATCGGTGCATTTTGGTTGCTTCGAGTCCCACAATAAAGAGCGATCATTGTCTCCACGTCTTCATCGTCTACGAGTTCCATTTCGGTGAATTTTATGGGATCCGTCGAAACTGGAAACTTGTAGAAAAGTTTTGACATCCTTCTTCCACAACGTCTATAAATTTTTTCACTATTTTTTTCCTTCATATCATCAAACGAGATATTTTTATTAAATCTCATTGCTACTTGTTTGCGACATTCAAATATACATCCCACGGTTGTTGTCAAAATTTCTCCATCGAAAAAAACACATACGAAAAATTGATTCTCCATCTTCAATACTAGATCTGTTAAAAAATTTTAAAATTTTCAAAACAGTTTCAAATAGCAAAAAAAATACATAAAATTTTTAATGCAAAAAATTTCATTCATAAGCTAACAAAATTAATAACCTAACAAAATAGCTTTCAAATAATAAAATTACTAACAAAACTTTACATTCTATTTACAAAAAAATATACTAAAATACCTCATCCTCCTCCTTATTTTCTTCTTCTTTCTTTTTTTTCTTCTCCCTATCTTCTTATTTCCGTTCAACTTGCTATGCTAAATTTTGTGTATGTGTTCATTTGATTTTCGGGAGTATATATAAGGGAAAAGGTAAGTACGTGTGGGCCCCACCATTGCGCCTTTGGGATAGGCACAACCATTTGTGCCTCTGAGATAGGTACAATCATTTGCGCCTCAGAGAAAGGCTCGATTAGTCGCGCCTCTCAATTAGGCGCAAACTGTATTCGTATTTATACGCGGGTCATACTGACCCAAAAAATAAAAAATAATATTTTATTTAAAAAATTTTAATATAAAATAATCATTTGCGCCTGTCAGATAGGCGTGAATGAAAAAAACACCCCATTTTCGTATATAATCGGGCTGACAACCTATTTTGATAAATAATTTTTTTAAATTTATTTTAGTAAAAAAGCCTAGCTACAAAAATCAATTAAAAATTATCAATACACTATTATTTAATTTCACATTGAATATTTTAATTTTTTTATTCAACTTTTGTCTAAATTCCAATTTAGTCACTAAACCGAAACTAACTTTTATTATTCACATTTAACTCAATACTTTCATTCAATTCGCACTTTAAACTAACTTCAACGCTCTAATTTCACCATAAAATCATAATTTTGAAATTCTTTCAATTTAGTCCCTACTATTCAAAACTTATAATTTTCTTAATTATTCAATCCTTACTTCACTTCTAACTTGAAATTCTATCAATTTAACCCTTAGTTCTTCAATTTATTCAACATGAACCATATCTAGAAATCTAATATCTTTCAAAATATCCACTTAATTTCACCAAAATCTTATTCCAAGGCTTCTAAAACATTAAAAGTAAGTAAAAAGGACTAAATTAACTTACCTATTAAAGTTTAAAGCTTCAAAACCTCAATTTCTCCTTTTTGTTTCTTTTTCCCTTTCTTTCCTTCTTTTCTCCCCTATTTTCATTTCATATTCTGTTACTTTGTTTCTTTTCTATTTATTTATTTCTTTTTATTTCATTTGATTTATAATAATATTATAATAATATAATTTAATAATATACTTATATAATAAGTAAACATATACTTATTTTACAAATATATGTATACTAGTATTACACATGTCACAAATTTTACCATACATTTGTTAAGATTTAGTTAAATATTAAATAATAATATAATATAATATAATATATTTTATAATTAAATAATATATTTAAAACATTAAAAAGAAAATCTAAGATTTTATCATACTTATGCCACCTCATTTATAGGACTTGGTAGATTTACCTATTAACCACTCAATTAACTTTATAAATATTTTTAATAAAGATTTACGAATTTATTTTTCAGAAATAGAGACCTGAAAATATATTTTTCGATAACCGTAAAATTCGGGTCGTTACAATTTCCTTCTAATTTCACTTATCATCCTCCCTTACTTAATTCACTCTTTAACATGTAATGTATGCCTACCCCATTTACTTCTCACTTAGTTTATCTTATCGTATCACTGCTTCACGAATTTATGTATTTTTGTATATATATTCTCAATCCATTAGTTATCTATAACCTTCATATCATCCTTTTAATTCTTGACTTAAATCTTATCTTCTATTATTTGACTTAAATATGCACTTCATTTATTTTACATTTCTTCAATTACATATAACTTGCTATACTTCCAATATAAGATATTCTAACTCTCTATTACCATTATATAATTCTTTTTCATCTTCCTATACCATTACTTAAGGAACTCCTTGTATCTTCTTTCATCTTTCTAATTTTATATATTTATTTTTGAAATAAACTTGTTAACATTGCTACATTTCAAAATTTTCCATTTTAGACCCTTATAGTTTCACCTAAACTTGATTTGCTCTCTTCTTTTCTTGATCTATTCTTAAACATATACTATATATTTATCATTTCATGTCAACTGTCAACTTTACTACTTACTCATATTATCTCAAATACTAAATACAAACTAGTCTTTTCCAACTTTGCAACTCATTTTCCTCTCGATCTTATTAACTTTACCAAATCTTCGGTTATTCTCTATCGCATTTCTAGTTTCTAGAGTACTTTAATCAATCTTTATACTCGTTTTTATTTCCCTTATTTAATTATCATACTTATTACCTTTTGATTTCTTGTAAACCGTTTTTTTTATCTCTAAATACTTGTATCATTTCATTTCTTCTCACTTCCTTTAAATTTATCTCTTTAATCTTACTCATGCTAATTCTTTATTTAATTGTAACTACTTGGCCTTTACATCTCTTATAACACTTACATCCTTTCACTTATATATTTAAAACTTGGACTCACCATTCTTGACCCTCATTGTAAATTATTTTTCTTTTCTCATAAACCTGTAATGCTTTTTTTCTAAATACTCACAATGTTTCTCTACACTTCCTTTATAATTAATACACCATTAATTATTTTTCTATTTACATTCACATTCACATTCATCTTCTTCTTATTCTTTTTTTAAAAGGCAAACAAAGATTATCCCAATTACGGATCAAAGTTATTCCTCTTAATCCACACCTCGTAGAAATATATTAGCCCGACCGTTGTCAATAGTCAAAGTTTGCCTCTTTTATTACACAGTTTGTAATTTTTCCTTTCTACTCTTCTTATTTTCACTTCATCCCTCAAACTTGTACTCATTTTTTATTTACTAATCCTTAAAATCTAATCACCACTTTTTCATATTCTCTAAAGTACTTACTCTACTTTCCCTATGATCAATTCATTTTTTTAATCTATTTCGTGATTTATTATCACAATTATTTCTCATATTTTCATTCCTGTCTTTTATCATACATTCAAATTCTATTCTTTCTCTTTCATTTCTTTTATGACTCAAATATCTTTCTAATCTCTATACTAAACTAATTAATAACATATAAATTGCTTTGTTTCTTACTTGTTTCATAAACCTTATCATTATTCCATAACCTTTCATTCCTAAAAGACATTTCTCTTTTACTTATTATATCTTCTCATTCATATCTTTGATGTCCAATCATTACACCTTCATATCCTTAAGTTATCATTATTATTATTTTATCAAGCTTTATCACACTTCTTTTACATTTTTAATTTATTTTATACTATACTATTTCCATCACTATTTTCATTTACACCATTTCGGAAAAATGTTAGGCTCAATGAATGTTTTTAAAAGAATCCTCAGATCCCTATCTAGTTCTGACTGGAGTGACGTCTCCTGGTCCTTCCCTCTTGGTTTCATTGACTTTGCAACGACAATAGAACCTTGAGGTAACTGTTAGCGATCAGAGTTCATCTTCTTTTAAACATTCACAATCCTAACGCCTTTCATTTCCCCATTAAATGAACTAGTTAAGTTTTTTCTCAACTCTAATATCTTAAACCTTCCTGTTACTTATATTAATGGTTTAAATTTATTCACTTTTCAACTTATTTTTCTTAATAAAATATTAAACTTTATAGTCCTCACACTTCATTTTAAAACATAAACTTTTTAATAGTATATCATTAACTTTTCCTCATCAATCATTCAATATTATGAGTTTGAACTTTATTTATCTCTCAAATCTATATTTCATATCCATTAGTATTGATTACTCCAAAAATCTTTACCTAATTAGAAAAGATTTAAACCACACTCTATAAAATTCACATCTCATCACATCAGTATATCAAATGGCATGTACAATTAGACTTGTTTTTAGCTCGAGAATCAAAAATCCTAGGCTCTGATACTACTAAATGTAACACCCCTATACCCAACCTGATTACAGGGTCAAGTATAGAAGTGCTACATTAGTTTTTAGAAACTCTAATAATAATATCTTCATAAAAAATATCATTATAATTTGTACATATTAATTTCATTGTTCTAGTATATTGTTTATTGGTATTCGAGATAAGCCGAAATAAAAATTTTCAACTATTTTTACATTTAGAACAATATACTAAAGTGAAAGAAGGGCCATTAAAAAAAGTAGGGAACGTGACTGTGTGGATTTCAGTAACTATATTTAAATTTGAAATTCAAGGGATAATTTGCCAAATTAATTCCTAAAGTTTACCTAGTTTAACCATTGTTCACATCTCAAATTTTAAGCCAATTTAATTCAAATATAAATCATAATTAAGCATTCTAAAATCTAATTTTCTTATATCACTTAATTAACATTTAAATTGTAACGTCCCCTAACCCTATACCGTCGTCAGAACAGGGTTACGAGACATTACCAATCAGTATAGTCCAATTCCGGTCATTAATTAAAATAAATATTCACATTCATCCTAGTTTTAAGATGTCTTTCTATTAATGGGCCCTCGCGATCCAATATGAACAGTAAATTCAATTTGGAACTAATTTAGAATCACTACGAATTTTTAATAAATTTCAAAGTTCATATTATATACCGTTGCCAACCATAATTTACTTATTTCATCAATACTTTTACAACCTAAATGACTCTCATTAAACATCCTAGGTACATGCTATTATCAATACTCAACATACTTTACCTCATTGAATTCGGGATCGGCCTGGGATGCTGATTTAACAATCTAGCCTTAACTTAACCTGCGCACGAAAACAAACCGTACGCTGAGTATACACTCAGTGGTATTTCTATAATCCGAATACTTAAACAATTATAAAACTTATTAATTTATATATATTGAACTATTCAAACTCAATGAGTATTCAAACATTCACTTTCCAACCATTGTTTTGGTCTACTTTAAATTTCAAATCATTTATTAATTTCACTAGCAATTAATCAATCAGTAATGTTCATTAACAATCAGAACAATTATTTATTCAGTAATAGTTACTTATTCGGTAACAATCAATTATTCAATAATAACCAGTTATTCAGTATCGATCAATTGATCGGTTATCTAGTAACAGTCAATTATTTAGTAAAATCAGATATTCAATAGCAATTAAGTTATTCAGTAACAGTCATTTATTCAGTGACAATCAGTTATTCAGTAATGATCAATTATTCAGTAATATTCAGTTATTCAATAACAGTCTATTATCTTGTAACAGTCAATTATTCGGTAACAGTCAATTTTTCAGTAATAATCAGTTATTTTATACCTTTATTTACCCCTATTAACATGACTCGAACTCAGACGGATACACGAATCCAACCAACACACCAGTACGGCACATAGTGCCTCATCGGCCGAAGCCGAAACAGTAATAGTAACAGTAGCAATACGGTACACAGAGTACCTCATCGAAACAAATCCGGAACAGTAACAGTAACAGTATTCAACACACAAAGTGTTGAATCGATAACGGTAACAGTAACAATATTCGACACACAAAGTGCCGAATCGGTAACAGTAACGGTAACAGTAACAGTAGTCGGCACATAAGTGCCTGATCAGTAAGCCGGCAAAAACACGTACTCTTTTATATCCTATGGCATGCTAACTATATTCGACTAGCCCGACTAGTTAATAGGGTATTTAACTCACTTTTCAGTATAATTTCTATCTTAGTTCAGTATCAATTATAATTCACTTTCTCAATTCAATAATTCTTTCCTTAATATACCATTTTTCAGAAACGTAGACCCGAAAATTCACTTTCCCGATAACCGTAAAATTTGGGTCATTACATAAATTATTTCATATGAATTAAGCAAACATCGAGTATCACATTTAAGTCCCATCACATTCAACTTTAATACACACACCTAGGTACATGTCATTTACTAAAACAACATAAATTAATACTTTACTCCTTTCTCGAATCCATTGATGTGATGAAATAAGGTGCCTTCAATCTTTAAAGACCCATTTTCCCTCTACTTTTAACCTACGCGCATAAACACCCGTTAAGCTATTGCTAGCTTAGTAATTACAACTATTATTTAGGTCATAATCTATATTATAACTTATAACTTATTTATTATCACTACATAGAATCATTTAAATGACTTGTTTATATTCATCATACATAATTTACCAATCAATTCACTTATTTTTTTATAATTAGGTCCACATTTATTATTTGCTTATTAAACACCAACTAAACATATTGACTTAATTATCTCTATACAATATTGGAATCACATGATTTATTTTAAATTCCCATTTACTCCATTTAGCTAAAATTTCTGATAATTTAATTTACTTATTTCAACTATATATATATAATTTTTTTCCAATTTCATAACTTTTCAACACATATAATCTATATGACTCAATAATCACTAAAATAGTTATATACCCTTTTTAGAGGCCCAGTAGAATTAATAGAACACACAAGATATACGGAACAGAACAGAATACCATCGAAACGGATAAACAAAGAGCACAGATGTGCAAATCGAAGAGCACTGACGTGATAATAATCAGAGAGCACTAACATGCTAATAATTAGAGAGCGTGCTAAGGTTCCTTAATGGCATGCCACTAATATCCCAATAGTTTTTATCTCATCTACTTGGGCAAGTCATAATATACACACATCACTTTTACACTTTTTACCATTTAATCCTTATAACAATACTTCGTATAATTATATCTTCCTTTTTCATTAACACATGTAACTTGTCTCAATATTTAATAATCTTCCTAATTCTACTAATAATTCTTATTATACATTTCACCTATCACTTTTTACTTATTTTACAATTTATACCTCATCATGACATTTCATGTAACAATATCTTTTTCTTTCAATTTCGTATATAACATATTTCATTTCTCTATTTAACTTCCATATTCCATCATAATTTCTTATCACATTCACATGTCATTTTCATTTTTTTTTCCTAAATTTTGTCTTTGAGGCATCAAATCCACAAATAGAATTTGTAATTCTTTTAATACATGTAACATGTTTCACCAATTAATATAATTTCTATAATTCATCACTAATCTTTTCTTAATTCTTTCTTTTTCATGTTATTTTACGTTTTTAACACACTAATCCTTGTATTTCATTTTTTTTATCAAACATCTATATATAATTTCACATATTATTAGTTCAGATATTTCTCTTCACATTTACTTACATAAATATATAGTTCCATCAACTTTTACATCCTCTATAATTTAGTATTTTTTTATGCACTTTAAATCTTTTCTCACATCTCTTTCAATTTCTTTATCACATATTACTTAATAAATACAATCAATTTATTATTTATTATATTTAATCATTATCAAGCCTTATTCTTCACTTATTCAACTTATAAATTTGTAATTAAATACCATATTAAAATTATATTCATTCTAACAATTAGCTTCATAATCAAAACAAGTAAGAATCTAGTTGTACTTACAACTTTAAGATTGAAATCAACTTTCTCCTCCTCCTTCATCCTTTGTCCAGTTCCTTGCTTTATTTCTCTATTTGTTTATCAACTTCCTTCACTTTTTCTTCAATTTTTCATATCAAAATACACTATTTTTACATTAAAAATTATGTTCACATATCATAATTCATGTTTTCTAATCAAAACTAACATGTATTTCGAGAGATTAATAGTTCTTACCTCAAACACTTATATTCAAGTCTAATATTTGTTTTCTCTCTCTTCCATAACTCCCATTGGTCTCACTCACAAATCATGAAGAAATTTAGAAAAAATTAGCTTAATTGATTTGTATTTGGTGAGAGGGACTAAGTTGAAAGAAAAATAAAAATTAAAATGGTGGAAAAATAGTGGCTGACATGAAGCACAATGACCATGGCTTTTATAGCTCTTTTCTTTTATATTCTTTTCTTTCTCCATTTTTCTAGTTTCTTCCATTAAAAATATCTCTTTTTATTTTATTTATCATTTTATCCTCACTATTCACACTTTTTACTATTTATACGTAATCATTACCTTCCATAATTATCTTTTCAAATCATTTACCATTTTACCCATATGTCCTAGTTCCTTTTGGTATATTTTCACCTATGGTCTTTTCTCCTTTTTCATCAATTTAATTTAATCCTTCAACACCTGATTTTCTCACCTTGTCCTAATACTTTCCATTAATTTAATAATTTTTCCAAATAAATTTATATTAATATTTGTACTTTTCCAAATATCTTATGCCTATCTTTTATGTCTCATGACTTTTTAAATTTCCAATTTTTGACTTTTCTAAAAATTTCGACTAATTTATTATATATTTATCACTGTAAAAGAGTCCAGAAATTTTTTTTGGGATGTTATATGAATAATAACCAAATAAACAATAAATAAACATATATATTATTTTTAAATATAAAATAGTCGAATATAAATATTAATAAGTATATTATAAATAAAAAATAAGCACACGAACCATAATAATTTTACTTATACTAATGAAACAATAAACGAACTTTAAATTATTTATTAAACAAGCTTTAAACGAACATAAACGAGCCTAAAAATCATGTTCATGTTTGTTTATTTAGCTTAATAAACGAACAAAAATCGAACTGCATGAACTGTTCATCAAACGCTTTATCCATTTTCTATCCTAATATTATATGTAAGTTGTTTTGTGTCTTTAATTTATTGATTTTATTTTTAATGTAATGATAAACTATATTCAAAGTTACTAAATTATTAGAAGATTTATATTTTAATTATTCAACTTTAAAAAGTTACAAATTGGTTACTAAACTATTTGAAAGTTTGCTGATTAATGTATTAAGTTCCTAAGGCACATTAGATGTAGGGACAGATTTGTTAATTTCCTTCAACTATTTCTATATAATATTTAGAGCTATATTACATTAGTTAACACACTACTGAGCAAGGGCGAAACTAGGGGGTAGGCAGGGGCACCAGCCCCCCTAAAATGGAAAAAATTTTCATTTAGGTCTTTTTAAATTTTTAAAATTTTAAATTAGTAAAGGTAAATTTGTACTTTGGCCCCCCTAAAAATGAAAAAAAATTTGATTTAATCATTTAAAAATTATAAAGATAGAGGCTATTAAAATGGTGAAATTGTACTTATACTATCGTAAAAATTACAATTTAATTTCGGCTCCCTTAAAAAAAATTTCTGACTTCGCCCTTACTATTGAGTATGATCATTTTTTTTGTTTAGTTGAATAGAATTTAAAGATAAATTTATGAGAGAATATAAAATAATTTAATAACATTTTTTATTTAATTGTTTCAATTTAAAATATTAAATTATCCTGAGAGTGATTAATTTGTAAATTTTTTAATACTTGAGTGATCAAATTATAAATTTATCCGTTCTCGCATCTAACATCCATTAAGAGCTGAATGGGTTAGTGATAACTTTCGAGTAATTTAACAATGAATTTGTAACTTTTTGAAATTGAATGATAAAACGTAATTTTTTAAATATAATTTATTAATTTTCATTAAGTAATTATCCAATCCAACAATTAGAACTGCTTTGTATAACTATTCTTTTTCAATAATGTTTTTAAAAAGCCTGCCATATAAAAGAAATTATATAAAATTAATAATTCTTTATTTTAAAAAAATTTGGTATAATTGATTGAGTCTTAACTCGATTAGCATGGGTCTTGTTGCTAATGCAGGAGGATGTGGGTTCGAGTGCGCTGAAGTGCATTATCCTCCTATTTATGGGTTAGGAAGAAATTATGAGTAATTTTAAATATTATATAAAAAAAATTAGATATAATTAGAAATTATAATGGGATTACTCGTATAATTAAGTTGAAGAAGTATATGCAAGAGAAGAGGGAGCAGGCGTGCGGTGTTGTTGAAAGGATACATAAACAGAGACATGTTGAAATCAAAAAACAGAACGGCATATGGATATATTGTGAACAAAAGGAAAGGAAAGAGAGAAAGAGACAGAAGAGCGGATGAAAACCACCGAAAGTGGCATTGCAGTTGCGGATTGGGGACAAATCCAAATGAAGAGTCAAAAGCAAATGGAAAGCCCACAAGATAAGATTTATAATTGAGGTCCCCTTTAATTCCTATGCTTTTTGTCGCTTCTAACATCTCCATAGGTGGTGACCCAAACATAGATCCAACATTTTGGGCTTTCCTTTGGGTCCCTTGACAACATGTTTGCTTAACCTTTTAACCATTGCTTTACCCTTCGTTTTTGTCCCTTTTATCCGTGTTTCAACGACATCGCTTACTGTTCTCAATTAATTATTTAGTCTCCCTTGTATTTATGTTCATACTTTCAACTTCCAATCTTATCTGTATGTATAATTTCCTCACCCATCACCATCCCCATCTACTTTCCTTTAATAAATCAACAATTTCTCAATGTAATTATACTTTCTTCTTTTTTTTTTAATTTCTGTATCTATACTTTTATTTTTATACTTGTTATTTCAAATATTTTTAAATTACGCTTGTAATTATATATTTCTGAGTGAAGTCTATCATTAGCTCCGTGTTTAAATTGCACTAAAATAAAAAGAAATGAAAAGAAAATAAACATTTTTCATTGTTTTGATAGTTTTTTTTTTCAATGTATCTATTGGAGTAAGTCCAATTATTAATCTTTCACATTTTGTAGGTCCATTAAAAGAATATATGCTGACCACAAGTTTTAAAGTTACTCCATAACTAAGGCGATGATTGAATCCTTAACCACTAATTAAGGTAGGAAAAACCCTAACTCTCATAGTTTTAATAATTTTTTTTTATTTAAGCAAGAAAAAGTAAGGAGAGTTTAACTACTTGATTTTTATTTATCTAAATTAGTGTAAATAAAAATTAAGGTTTCTTTTAATATGTGGAATTACATTTTTATTCTATTAAAAATTTATTATAAGCACTTTTTTTACTTTTAGTATACCCAAACAAAAATTGATTTATTTTACTTTCATTTACTAATCTTATCTATCAAAATAAAATAAACTCACATCCCCAAACACTATGTAAGATTTAATTCATTGAAAAAAATAAGTTTTACGAGAAGAACTCGGTTTTTAATATATATAATAGAGCCATAATCTAATATTTCGTTTGTGCGTTTTTATATAATTATTTATTTATTTATTCATAACTCGTCACTAACCTTTAAATTAAAAAAAACGTATGTATAAATACATTTGATCTCATATCTTCCTTAGCATTAACAATAATTTTAAATTAGCTAAAACCCAACCAATTAATCCTTAAATTAATATTGAAGAGTCAACTAACCAAGAATTGAACATATTTTTCTTATAATGTATCATTTTACGTTATTTAAAATTGAATAAAATCTTTTTAACTATGAAACTAACAAGTATATCACATTGCAAACACAGTCTAACAATCTTTACATCAACAATGATGTGGTCCATGCAAACTTTTTATGAATCGTCCCAATCGAAATGTCGTGAATATATATATTTATATCATTCATATTGGTAGTTTATAATTACATCATATTCAAAGGTTTTTTTTTTTTAGCCCAAAGAATGGAGAGAGGTGAAGGAGACAGTTGGGCCATGGATGTCTCGTCCACTGCAGACGAGAAGGTACACCTAAGAGTTGGGCATTGCAATCAGACGTTGGGAGGTCTTCACGTTAATGGCCGCACCCTTGTATTGATTTCACTTTCGAAAGGACGCTCTTCTAAACCAGCCATGGTATCTTGTTGGTTGGTCAGGGTTCGCGTCCTGCCTCCCACTATTTTTGTTTCGTGTCTACTTCATTTCACTGCCGCCCCTACCACCACCACCCACGTCTAAAGCTTCCATGGACCAACCTCTTGTAAAATTAATCAATCCCATCTAATTTTTTAATTTTTAATTAATATCTTCAAAACACTTCATTTGAATATAAGTGCTTTAACGTAATTAAAATATTTTTCTCTATAATTTATTAATGTTATTAATAATAAAAACTTCAAATTAAATTGATTTTGTTTAATTTATATGTATTTTATGATTATATAAAATATAATAATTAATTAATTTTGTCCATTCAAAACAATCATAAGTTTATATTATATTTTTTTTTATACAATGCCTAAAATTATTTGTATCCCTCAAACCATTAAATAATAAGATAAATGTGCTTCTACGTGCTCTAATCCATATTCTCTTACATTAACAATAATATCGATATCAATCAAACTAAAACTCAATTAGCCATGGTTTTGTATTTTTTTTTGGTGAATAAAAAAAATACAAACTCAAATAACTAGACCCTCAAAGGAGGACCCACCATCAAACAATCTTAAACTTGGAATTCTGTCTCGAACCTTCTTGACTAGACTATCCGCAACAGTATTCTCCTCCCGGGGAATATGTTGAATCCTCCATTGCTTTACCTTTGTCAGGATCTGTTCAATTTTTTGAAGTAGAGTTGAGTTTGAAATTCTAGAGACTCCCTCCTGAATAGCAATAGCAGTCTCAAGACTATTTATTTGAATTAAGACCATTTTGAATCCTCTGCCTAATATCAACTTTAACTTATCTAAGATGCTTCAAAGCTTAGCCTATGTCATTATACAATTACCCAAATATATGTTAAACACAATAATCCATCTACCATTTTGGTCCCACACACTAACCCTCCTGCTACAGCAAATTCATCGTCCTGCCTCACTCAACAATCCATATTCAAATACACCCAACTTCAGTCCATGAGGGAACTATCCAACGATCTTTAGATTTTGTGAGCCGAAGACTTGAAAGCGTATAAAGCATTTTTAATTTAACACACTTTATTACTTTAGTAAGCATTTACTAAAATGCTAAAATGTCAAAATGGTTAATAATATTATATTATGCCATGCCATTTTAACATGGATGAATGAAAACGTTTTATATAAAATTTTTAATAAAAATTATGTAACAATGATTATAGGTAAAGTTATTAAAAAGGTGTATATAAATTTTATCAAATATGTGTTAGAATTCTTGAATATATTTTTTATTTAAATATTATAATAAAATATAAATAGGAAAAATTATTATTATAATAATATTAGTCATTATTTAAAAGAAATGGTATATTAAAATTTTTCTAATTGAATTTGTATCTGACTAATCCATGACACTAATTCGATTATGAATTTTATAATAAGTATAGATATATAATTAGCAATATAGGTCCGCTATATGGATTTTTAATTATACCGTGTTTAATTATAAATAATTAATTTGAAACCCATTTGTTTAATAGCTGAAAATATAAATTTAATGTTTAATTTTTTGTTTTTTCAATTGAAATATAAGTCTAATTAAAAACAAAAGACTCTCCTTTCGTTTAATAGTGAAATAGTAGATGTGCTTAAATGTGTATTTATCCAACATAAAAATAAATTGATGTATTTATTTATTTAAATGTGTATGGTTAAAACAAAATTAAAGTTTCAAGTATATATTTGAACCAAAATTAGAGTTTCACATGTATAATTACACAAAATTAAAGTTCATGTATACAATTGTAAATTAAATCAAAGTTCGTGTATAATTTTGAGATTTATCCCTTTAATAAAATGTGCTTCTAGATAATTTTACATTCCGTCAACAAAGCATCAAGATCTTACATTCGTGCTAAAAGAACAAAATTGAAATGTAATGTATTAATTATAGCTTTGAATCAAACATCCCTATATAATATTGTAACCAACTAATTCAAATATGTTAATTCGACTGTGCAATTTTGATATAGATTCGAAATTCAAGTTTAGATACCTAAGTATGCTATTCAAATAAGCAATATAGATTCTAATAATAGATATAAAAAATATCTATTTATAACTACTCTTAATCGTCACATATAATAACTCCAATATTCAAATTTAAATATTAACCGAATTTATAAGAAAGGAGTTTGATTTATGCAAATATTCAAATTCGAAATCTAGTTCGCATTTAAATATGGGATTATGCAATGATTTAACAAAGACAACACTTCTCAAATAATTGTGAGATCAATAGGCATATTTGTATTTCTCTTCTCGCCCTTCAAAAATAAAAGGTGCAAAAATAAGAGAAATGATTGATACTCTTATAAAATAAGAGTAATCTACGTTGAAAATATGTACATCATGGAGTTTGGTATTATTTAAATAAGATATCATTGTGCTAAACAAAAATATATATCGTATTTAAGTTTTGTAAATATAGAAATAAAGATTTTTTTTTGTCGGTTTGAAATTATTTGATTTTGAATTTAATTAAAATATAATATAATTACTTGTTATAATAAACGTTGATAATGGCAGTAGGAATGATCGTAAATTTATAAGAAAGAAAAGTAAGAACACATATATTTTACACGAAAAACCCTTATCGGGAAAACACCACGGGCAGAGGAAGAGAAATTCACTATGCTGAAAAACATACAATACAAGAGGAGTTCGACTACATCTATTTAAGGGTTAAAAAACATGTAATAATCAATGTCTAATAGAAGAAGTATAGTTTTATACGGATTCAACTTGTACGACGGTCGTTCGCCTATTTTGCCCCTCTATTTTGCTTAACTAATGTTTATAGTGAATAAATAAATATATTTATTGTTGTTTAGTTAGATTAAATTAAAATTTAAAACATTACTTTCTTTAAATTTTAAAAATAAGTTCATAAATTAATTTTAATGTATCATTTTCATCAACATTGAAAATTTTTTCAATTTATTAACTGTTTTAATTCGATATCTCAACTGATGTTTTAATATAGGTTGGAAACATAATTCGGATCAATAATCTTACGTTCGCGGAGCCTCGTTTAAAGAAAGATTTTACTCAACATTTTATCTGGTACAACTTCGACGTAAGCCCAAACTATACTTACACTGACAGATATTAGCAACCCTAAAGTCAATCCAAATTATTATAAACCACTATCGCAAATATCTTCACATGCAAATAATAAAAATCTTTCCAATAAATACCTAAAAAGGTAAAAAAAAAAACTCAACTTGAATAACAAAACAATAAATTAATAAGACATTAAAAAAATTACTTAATTTAAAACAATCAACCTTTTTCTAAGCTCCATTCAGTTAAACATTAAGTTGACATGTTAAAAACTTATCTTTGAATGGGTGGTTTCTAATAGCACAATTATTTTAAATAGTTATCTTATAAAAGCCTTAATAAATTATTCTCACATCAACTTCAAATACACTAAAAAAGATTAGATAAGAATAAAGTTTGCTTTGAATTAACCTCTCCTCTTCTTTCATTCAACAATAAGCTCTCTAACTATATTAAATAAACAAAAATAAGAGATTATTTTGTTGATTGAAAGTCGATAAACTTACCAAAAAGTTTACTACACTTATATCCCATCTTTATCCCAAATGCTATCATAACTTAATATTTTTCGGTTAAAAATTACAAAAACCATAAAGAATTAAGCTACATTAACAATGTCGAAGGCACCATTAGCCTTATCACTATCGAGGGTTTCAAGTAAATTCATAGGAACTCTTTTCAAAATTTGTACCCCTTCCAAATCAGTAAAAATCATATTGGTAATTTGATCAACAACATAATTAGTCTCTTTGAGAATGTATCTTACTCTTCAATACTCTTTATTATGTAATAGCTTCGAATCCCCTTAACCAAAGCTAGATTCGAGTTTGTTGAAGTTTTCTTTTAAATAACTTAAATCATTTTTAGACTGTCAATTCACTTTCTAATATGTAAAATGGTTAGTCCATCCAAAATACGACAATTACAACCCATAATTCATTCCTTTCGCACCACTTCTCGTGCAAACGCAAATCGTGTATGATTTGAAAAATAATGAAACAATGCAGCACTGAGGATCACTAAATACGCATTAATATTTTGAACACAAGTGTGAGAGAAAGATGAATAAGAAATGGTTATAATTAAGAGGTGATGCACGGAAACATTAATGATGGGTAATGGGGATGAACAGTGTCCAATTGATTAAAAAAAAATAGTAAAGTACCTGTGCTTTTCAACTTTAAATATTAAATCCTATATTCCCACAAAATATTAAATCTTTGTTGCTTTTGCCATATTTTAAGTGCTGGATTTCTATTTTTGTTTTAAATAGAAACGAAAAACAAAAATTACTTTCCATATTCATTTATAATTGAAGGCTCCGGTAGGTTTGTGCTTGGAGCTCCATTTAATACTTCATCATTCCAACTTGTTAAATATAACAGCTGTTATCAAAAAATTGTTGATTCAGGTTGTAGTACTACTATACTTTTCATCAATTCAGATCCCCATAATTAATATTTATTCAACTCTTAATAAATGTTTTATTTTTGTCGATTGAGTTATTGACATAAATATTATTGTCAATATAAAAAAAGAATGTGGGTTTAAGTGCATTTAAACGCATTATACTTCTATTTAGAGATAGTTTTAGATATTGTATAAAAAAGAATCTATATAATTAGAACTTATAATGAAATTATTAAAAAAATAAAGTTTTTTAGCTCTCTAATTTTATAAAAAAATTATTTTAGTCATTCATTTAATTTTTAGTCTCTTTTTAGCTCTTGACCTTGCATTTTTTGTCAAACCACTCAAAATTTGATGAAATAATTATTGTTTGTTTACTTTGCTATGTGGTATACATATGGATTGTCACATATATAACATGTCAGTATTTTAAATATTTTTTATAATTATTTTTAATTTTTAAAATTTTAAAAAATAATTAAATGCTTATGTGTTATCCATGTGGTTATTCATGTGTATATCACATCAACAAAAAAAATAATTAATTTTTCATCTATTTTAAGGTGATTTAAAAAAACACAAATTCAAATATATTTATCTTGATTTTAATAAAATATTCATAATAAAAAATATTTTTTAATAAAATTAAACAACCAAATAAATTATTATGTGACTTACTGAGTTATTTCAGATAAAAATTATATTTTAAAAACAATTAAGTATTCATTCGGTTAAAAATATATGCAATAGTTTTTATAGCGCTCAAGCTATGGCTCCCATGCAGTTTTACCCAATCTACGACTATAGGTCAAAGCAGCAGGCATAAGAATATCAAACTACCTATGGGTTTTGGAATTTACCAAGAGTTTAAGAAATACAAAAAAAATTTAATCATAGCTATAGGTGTGGAAATCATAAATTCGATTAAAGAAAATATTTTATATTAAAACTATTTTTTTTAAATAAATAAGTGGTGAGACGATATAAAAGTAAAATATGATATTAAAATCGTATATAAAGACAAAATATTTTCTCTTTTTCACGACATGATAATTTTTTATTGATTATTATTATTTTAAATAAATTTAATAATTTGACTAATAGTTGAACAAATAGAGATATTAATTCAAGAAAAAAATAATGTACGTATCATTTGTTATAAAAAAAGTTTAGACAACAAAATTAAAAAGAATAAATTGATACAGTTTAGGTAGCAATTTGTAGGTCAAGCTTTTTCTTTTAGCTTAATTCACGATTTGATTTTTAAAGTATACAAAATTTCCCATTTTGATATCTAATCGTTTTTTGTCCCAAATTGATACTTAAAGTACACGTAAATTCTCAATTTGATACCTAATATATGCCTCTATTATATTTTAAAAATATTCTTATAGCCAATCACAGAGCTCCATGTAGCGTATTTATGTAAAAAAATATTTTATTTTATTAAATTTATATACACATTAAAAAATATAAAAAAGGAAAAATATATAAAAATTCAAAATATATATAATCTAGAAAGAAAACATATAAATTATAAAAATAAAATTTACAAAAGAATACTATAATTGAAAAAAAATAGTTGAAATTAATAATATTATTACAAAAATGTAAAAAAATTGTAAAAAAATAAAAAAATAAAAAAAGGTTTAAAAATATATTTTTTTACAATTCTAAAATTTTAAAAATTTTTAAATTTAAAAGTTTTCTTTTGCAATTACTTGAAATTTAAATAAAATTTTGTTTTTTATATATTAAATTGATTTTTTAAAATCAATAATTATACATTTTAGAATTTTATAAAAAAGATATTTTAAACTTTTAAAAATATATATTATATATTATTTTTTTACAATTTTATTCAATATATAAAATACTAAAAAAAAAACAAAGGGACACGTGGCATGTTCTAATAGTGTCATGTGACTGATCAATGTCAGCCAATGATCGATAAATGGTCATCAAAGTCAAAATTATTTTTTAATATTTAAATAAATAATATTATGATTTTTCATTTTTTAAAATTTAAATTTAATAATTTTATTTTAAATAAACTTGATTACCACATGATATTTTTTCATTAGTCAAAATATGTTACATAATTCTTTTTCATTGGTTAAATTTGCCTAATAAATTTTCTTAATGTCCGTAACAAAATGTACTAAAAATAGATAAAATTGATACTTGAGATATTAAATTGGGACAAAAAAAATTGAAGTATCAAAATGAAAAATGAGTATACTATAGAGGTTAAACTATGAATTAAGTTTTTTTTTTGGGTGGTTTATAACTATGAGAAAAAAGAATAGATATGGGTGAAGGTAAATAAAAGTAAAAGATAATTTTAAAAAATGAAAAAAAAAGCAGTATAAAAAGAGTAAAAAGGTTGTAATGATAATGGATTAATGAGTTAACCAAATCTATAAAATAAATAAACTGTCCTAAAATCTAGTGGCTCTATTGGAGATAATTAAGAAAAGAAATGATGGAGAATTGAATACTGAATTTGCCAATGATGATCAGCGGCTCACTCAGACTTCCATTCACTCCTAATTTTAATTTCACCCACACCCCTTACCTCACCCTCCAATCATAACCATCCCTCCATGTCACCAATCACTCACAATTTTCAAACTACTACTATATTAATTTCCAATTTCCCATAAGCCAACCCCCAATAGCTGAAACTACAAGCCTTCCTCTTCTCCCTCACTCCTCACACACACACACACACACACACACACACACACATACACTGTCTGTATAATCACGTAAACAAAACCTTTCTCTTTAATTATAATTCATTTTCATCTTAATTTCTTCATGGGGTTTCCAGTTGGTTACACCGAAGTTTTCTTACCGAAACTCTTCGTCCACATGCTTTGGTTTCTGGGTTTCATCCGATGTCTAATTGTTACTCTTTTTAGCTACCTCGGTCTCTCCGATTTCCTCGAACCAGACACTGTTTGGCAGGATAACCGGACCCGAATTACACCCGAGAACCCGCCCGTATCAGCTCTTCTGATCCGTGAAATCCTTCCCGTCATAAAGTTCGAGGAGCTCGTTGTCGTGGGGGATCCACCGGAGAGTTGTGCCGTTTGCTTGTACGAGTTCGAAGGAGGTGAAGAGATCAGGTGGTTGAGGAACTGTAGGCACGTTTTCCATCGGGCGTGTTTGGACCGTTGGATGGACCATGAGCAGAAAACATGTCCGCTCTGTAGGACACCGTTTGTGCCCGACGAGTTGCAGGACGAGTTCAATCAAAGACTCTGGGCTGCTTCCGGTGTCGGTGATTTACACAGTGAGTACGTTTCGGTTCCGGGATTGTAGGAATTTTTTTTTAAAAAAAAGAGGGGGCCCTTGATGTTTCTTATCCAATGGCTTCTTTTGTAATGAGCTTGGTGAAAATTGTATATATTAAACATCAGTACATCACAATTTGGTGCATAATTAAGTCAGAAAAAGATTTGAAAAAAAAAAGAAAAGGAAAAGTTTTCCATATTAAGTTCTTATAGTTTGAATGTTGCATAACATGCTTTGTTTTAATTGTTTCTGAAATCGAGTAATTGGTATTATTCAATCTACAGTCAAATTTCAATTTTGTTTCAAGGAGTTAAAGTTTGTGAGGCTATTTTAGTAAACATGAATGGGCTGCCTTGTTACTGAACAGTGAACACGAAACAGATGAATCCAGGTTTTAGTTTAGGGCATTTTTGAACAAGTTGTTAATTGCAGAAAGTTTTGGTGGGGGCGCGTTGATTTTATTTTATTTTCTTGCTTTCTCATTGCTTCTTCAAATGGTGGTATTAATGAACTTGGATTCTGTGCTTGACCCATCTCTATTTTCAGGCGCTGTGTTAGCCCAGAACTTTAAATCCCAAGCTAGCTCTCAAACGCTAAAAAGAAGTTTGCATTGGTAATTTAGCAATGAAATCTGAAAATTCTACCAAAGTCCCCTTGCTGCCTCACCTTTCTGTTTCAACTTTTTAAGGAGACAAAAAGAAGGAATTTAAAGGATCCTAAGTGAAATGGTTAACTTTCTTTTATCTATAACCCCAAAGCTCAGTCCCAGTGCCTAAACATCAATGTGATAGCGATTCTGATTGTCTACTTTTATTTATTTTTTGCTTTTCCTATTCCTAGTTCCTACCGCCTACCAAGTGGGTCTCTGCTTTTCTAAATGTTGAAACCGATAAAAGCAGCTGCGTATTTGCTCTTGGGCTTCCCATAAGCTGGGAAATGTTGGGCTCCCAATATTATGTCGGCTGCAAACCCGGTTAAGTTGAAGTGTTGTGATTTTGCATACTTCCTTTGATACCTACACGCTACAGCCATACATTCTTGGACTTCCCAAGGGTTGGGTGTCACAGTGACCAACAAAAACTTCAACATAATTTAACTAATTCTATGTGAATAAAATGATGATACATGAATTTAATCTTAAGAATTTTTAATGATATGTCGTCGTCATTATCTGACTTGACATTGCATATAATTAATTACTAATGATGTGTTACTTTCAGAACCAAAGCTTTCATGGAAGAACAAGGACACGAACCCAACGTATGTAATTTTTCAGTCAACACTGGGTAATGGTAGTTTCAAATCCCTACCTCATGCCCTTTTTGCTTAAACCCAGAGGCTCTTCCACGATTCTCCACATTACTTGAAAACAAAGAAACTGAATGTGAAATCAACTAAACATAGTCTGTTCCTCTTTCCATCTCTTGATAACTGTGGAATATAAGTTTCTATCTACCGTTCCTAGCCATCTCGTTGTTGTTTGGGTCCTATTCCAACAAAAAAACGCAACACCTCAACTTTCAACTTTCAACTTTCAACTTTCAACTTTCATCCTACCCTTTTTCATTTTCATTTGATTCTCTTTCCGTTTATTTATTGTAAACAAGACCTGCCTGGTTAATGTAAGGAAAGTTTCAGGTTGCATCTCTTTATAATTGAAACATACAGGGGCATCAACATTTGACAACCTAAGAATAAGGGTACAGGGGATTCAGTCTCCTGTTAATTATATACGAGAAGATTATGATTCTATAGTTGAAAAAACAAAGCTGGTTGATAGAAGTATCTGTTTGCCAATGTGTTGTTGCACTTTACAACAACAAGAAAAAAAAAGTACAAATCATTGCAGATTCGAATACCTCATCGGGGAAGCAGTAATGTTAGTACAAATGTGACAGTGGGTTGTGGTGGGTGTGTCCATTTCGTTTTCAACCGGAGCAGTAGCAGGGGCTGGCACCCATATATGCCAATGTCCTGGTTCCAACCGGCTTTACTTCACACAAAACAACTTCCCACCACTGAAACAATGGTCTTCCAGTTTCAGATATTAGATACACTTCCGTTGATCTAAAGTTTTAGATTGATTATTCAACAACTTCGAATATGGAAATTGTATTTCAATCTTAAAAATTACAATAAATATAAGATAAATCAACATTTATTGAATTGCAAAAAAAAAAAGCAGAAGCCTATAAAAATTACAAATCCCAAATATTGGCCAGCTTAATTTAGAAGAATGTGTGGTAGTAGTGAAAACAATAAAAATGCACAAAACTCGTCGTTTAGCCACGTCAACCAGTAAGCAAGCCAGGTGAAAAAAGAAAAAGATAAAGATAAAAAGAGTTGAAATTACAAAAACGGCATTGAGTTTTGCAACATTGACTAACCTACCCTCCATTTGGTCCACGCGAGTCACACCGTACAATATCTCCTCTACTGACAAGTTGGTAGAGCAAATTCTAGTCTTACCCGCGACAAAACCCAACATCATATAAAACAACCCAAAAGTAAAATAAAATCTTTAAAATTTAAATTTACTTAATAATAAATAAAACCCTAGAAGCAAAAAAAATAAAGACAAAAAACATACCCATTAAAAAGAGAAACGCAAATGAAAAAAAGTACAACAATTTTCAACACATTTAAGCCAAAAAAAGGCCAAAACCCTTTTTTTATATTTTTTTTATGTGATGGTCTTCACATTAAGGACTTTAATGATCTTGCTTTAATAGGTTTCCTCATCCGTTTCTTGCCACTATCTACGTTCTCGTCCTCCTCGTCATCATCATATTCATCATCCTCATCATCCACATAATCAAATTCTTCATTATTATCGAATTGCGAAGACGACGACGGCGTCGTATTGTTTTGAGCCGTGACAGCGCTGCTGTTGTTTTCAACTTCTTTACCCTCGATAATATTCTTCCTCATTTCGCCGCCTCTTCTCCTTCCCCACGACGGCCCGAACCCCGAATAATAGTAAAATTCGTACGGGTTCGAAGCTGACGACGACCCTTTCTTGGCGGCTCGGGCTCGTCCGCGGCGGTTACCGGTTAGCTGGTAATTATTCTTGTCCGATTTCTTGCTGGGATTATTTCCGCTATCGTTGCTGCAAGATTTCAGCACACGCTCTTGCTTGGATCCCTCTTCTTCCTCTTCGCATTGGGTCTGAAACCCAAATTTCACCTCGTCGTTATCGTCGATAACCATGCCTTCCACTTTCATTATCGCTTTATCTTCAATCTCCATCATCGACGCTACGCTGCGTTTCGAGTAATAACCGCAACATTTTTCAAGACCCGCGGAATAACACAAACTGGGTTTTTCATTAACTCGCCAACCCATCATCAAATTTTTGGATAATTATTCCCATTATTTAAGAGACGAATAGCAAAAAACCCTAATAGAATACCACGGCAGCAATTGATAAAAAGCAATCGGATCGAACAAGTAGGGAGTGTATTACCTCTCGACAGCACCAATAGAATCGCCTAAGCTCCCATTTCCATTAAAACTATCTTCTGCTTCGAACTGCGTTTTTTTTTAAAGAAAGAAAGAAAACAATAAACGAAGCTAGCAAACGACTGAAAACTCGAACCAGAAATAATACGCAGAAATGACAAACACCCATTAACCTAAATCGACTATTTCGAAGAAAATACACGATAACAAGGAGATAATTTAGGGTTTTGTGGAAACCCTAAAACGGGAAAAACCCTAAAAGAAATGAGGGATGTGTAGATGAAATGTCAGACAAAGAAATACAAAATGGAGGCAAGGGTGAAGGAGGAGTAAGTAGATCTGCCTTAAGGAACGAACCAATTTATTTCGAAGGGAAGAAAAGAAGGAATAAAGAGAGAGCAAAAGAGTTGGTTACCTGGTGATGAAGATACGATGGGTATGGGTCTTGAGCGAAGGAAATCACATCCCATGGCGACTGGTTCAGCTCGCACACGTGCACACTCTCAGCCCTTGAACCCTCGGAGTGTATCAGCGATGATAGCTTCGCGTTCTTCCGAATCCTCATGTTGTTGTATCGGGTATCAATTAAAAATAAGCGAACAAATACGAGAAAAAAAAGAGACAGCAAATTATAGGTGATGGAGGAGGGAACTGAAAAGATAAAATACCAAGTGAGAGAGCCAAGAAAAGAAACGAGAAATATTTAGATCCAAAAAGGGTGTGTTTATTTATCCCTTGTTTTGTTTCTCTTGAGAAAGAGGAGGGGGGGGGGGCTTTGGTTTCGTGGTGCTATGGTGTTTTTTTGCAGATCTCACAGAACTCGATAATCAGGGTTTTCTTAACTTTCTGTTGCTTTCTCGGCCCTTCATATGTTTCGATTTTATTTTTCCTTTCTCCACTTTGTCCCTAGGTTTTTATTTATTTTCCAAAAACCTTCCGCAGGAAAAAAAAGCTGCCGCTATTACACGTCATGATAGTTGTCCAAAAGTTTATTTTTTATTCTAGTATATTGGGAGGACGTTAATTATCGTGTACAGTTTATTCCACATTTGTCTCCGGTGGGGTCTCTACCATTTAACTAATACTTTCACAATTCTATTAAAATATAATTAAAACAGTGCATTTAGCACTTGCCTCATTACATGATTAGTACTTCAACCCTTGGGGCTATTTGCGTCTTTTAAGATCTTTTCTTATAAAAAAGGTGATTAAACAGATAAAAACCATACATCTTTTTAGTTACTAAAACAAAGACCGAGATAGGGAGACAATGTTGAGCGAGCGTGAATCAAACGCGCTCCAATCGACGTGCGGGTGTGAGAAGTGGCAAACACGTGTGGCCCACGAGAAATTTGGATTTGATGATTGTACTTTAGCGGGTCCCGCTCTAGATTGGAGGGCTGTGATTAAAGAGTCCAAAACTCTTCAAGGAAAGTGAAAAGCAGAGGATGTGATGCCCCATAAATTCTTAGTATTTAGTGGTAGGTTTTATAATTATATAGAAAACTATAAATAACAGCCACAGTTAATTGGAAAGACCTAACTACCAGCCCTACGTGTCAGTTTGCTGCTTATTTTCAATGGAGAAATTAATTAACTTACCTTAATTACTTGATTCATTAGGATTTACACACATTAAACCATTTCTTCTTCTTCTTCTTCTTCTTTCAATTTCGCCTTAAATTATCTTTAACAACAAACCAAAAAAATGTCTGAATTCTTTTATTCATGCTGAATCTTCTGTTAACAATAAATAGTAATGATTTTTTATGTTTACTATTGAATTAAATTATTGATGATACAATAAAGTATTTCTATTGGTATTTATTGGGAATTATCCATATTTATGGAAAATCAAAGATATGGGTATCAAATAATGAAAAGTCAAAGATATGGGTATCAAATATTGGAAAGTCAAAGATATGGGTATCAAATATTGGAAAGTCAAAGATATGGGTATCGAGATATTGGCATAATAAAATCTGAGATATTTGCAATATATGGTCCCTAAATTGTAAAGTGACTTTGCAAGTTGATCCCTGAACCTCAACTATAAATAGGCATAACCATCTCTCATTCTGTATCTCAAACTTGCCATTCTCTACTTAAGGCATTGTTTTCTCTCTCTCTCTTTGTAAATTCTCACTTGTATTTTGGAGTGAAATATATTTGGTAGTGCCCGAGGACGTAGGCAAAATTTGCTGAACCTCGTTAAATTCTTGTGTTCTTTATTGTATTATTCTGCATGAATTGTGTGTGTGATTGTAGTGATTTATTGTGCTATTAAATTACGATTGAGGGATATTCTGGCTAGGAAAGACCTGGTACTTAAGCGATCCTTGCGATCCACCTCTCTTTCCTGGGAATTGAACTTAGTGTGATTTTTTAGTACAATAATTTTACTCTTTTACACGCTTCCGCACAATAATTGGTATCAGAGCTAGATTCGTACTTGGGGAATACGATCGTTCACGGCACTGTTCACGTACTATAGTTGGGATTGAGGAGAAAAAAATGGAAAAGTCATCGTCAAAGACTACTGTGACCAATGCGAAATTTAAAGTAGAGAAATTTGATGGTACCAATAATTTTGGTATGTGGCAATGTGAGATCCTGGATGTCTTATGTCAGCAAGAGCTGGATATAGCCCTTGAAGAAAAACCTGACAAGATGGATGACAAGGAGTGGGCCAAGATCAATAGACAGGCATGTGGAACAATTCGCCTATGTTTGGCCAAAGAGCAGAAGTACTCTGTCATGAGGGAGACATCAGCGAAGAAGTTGTGGGATACACTGGAAGAAAAGTTTCTAACAAAAAGTCTTGAAAATAGGCTTTATATGAAAAAAAAACTTTATCGATTCACGTATGTACCCGGTATGTCGATGAATGACCATGTGAACTCATTCAATAAAATTTTAGCAGACTTGCTAAATTTGGATGAGAAATTTGAAGATGAAGACAATGCATTACTGTTGTTGAATTCTCTTCCTGATGAATATGATCATCTTACCACCACATTGCTTCATGGGAAGGATACAATCACATTTGATGCAGTCTGTAGTGCGTTGTATAGATCTGAGACTCAAAAGAAAGATAAAAAAGATCACAGAGATACAACTACAGAAGTCTTAACAGTAAGAAGTCGTTCGCGCAGCAACAAATCTGGTAGAAGGAGTAAGTCCAAAGGGAGACCTGCCAAAGATGAATGTGCTTTTTGTCGTGAGAAAGGGCATTGGAAAAAGAATTGTCCTAAGTTACAAAAGGGTAAAACTATTTCTGATGCATGTGTAGCGGAGCATGATGAGGAGTCAGACTTTAGCTTGGTTGGCATGGCAATGGCATGTCAAACGGATGAGTGGATTTTGGATTCAGGATGTACTTACCATATGTGTCCTAATAAGGACTGGTTTTCTAGTCTTAAAGAGCTAGAAGGTGGAATTGTTCTTATGGGAAATGATAGTCCTTGCAAGACAATGGGAGTGGGTACAGTCCAATTGAAGAATCACGACGGCTTAATCCAAGCCTTGACAGATGTTCGCTACGTACCTAGCCTGAAGAAAAATCTCATCTCATTAGGTGCCCTAGAATCTAAAGGGCTCACAATCACTTTGAGAGATGGATTACTAAAAGTAGTAGCTGGGCAACTAACGGTGATGAAAGGCACAAGAAGAAATAACTTGTATTTTTTAAATGGAAGTACAGTTATTGGATCAACATCAACAATTTCTACAAAAGATGTAGATTTAGAGGCTACCAGATAATGGCATATGCGATTGGGACATGCTGGTGAAAAAGCTTTGTAGACATTGGTGAAGCAAGGCTTATTGAAAGGTACAAATTCTTGCAAAATGGAATTCTGTGAACATTGTGTTCTGGGCAAGCAGAAGAGGGTAAAATTTGGTCCAGCAATTCACAATACGAAAGGAATTCTGGACTACGTTCATAGTGATGTGTGGGGACCTACCAAAGTAGCTTCTTTGGGAGGTATGCACTATTTTGTTACTTTTGTTGATGATTATTCAAGAAAAGTATGGGTGTATCTAATGAAAAGAAAAAGTGAAGTTTTGGATGCATTTCTGAAATGGAAGAAGATGGTGGAGACTCAGACTGTTCGAAAGGTCAAACGACTTCGATCAGATAATGGTACTGAGTACAAAAACGATCCATTTCTACAAGTATGCCAAGATGAGGGCATTGTGCGACACTTCACTGTTCGGGATACACCACAGCAAAATGGGGTGGCAGAACGAATGAATCGAACTATACTGGAGAAAGTTCGATGTATGTTGTCCAATGCTGGATTGGGCAAAGAATTTTGGGCTGAGGCAGTTACATATACGTGCCATCTAATTAACCGTTTGCCATCAGCTGCAATAAATGGAAAAACTCCTATGGAGATGTGGACTGGTAAATCTGCTACTGATTATGATTCTTTGCATGTATTTGGTTCCACTGCATATTATCATGTAAAAGAATCTAAGTTAGACCCAAGAGCAAAGAAAGCATTATTCTTGGGTATAACTGATGGAGTAAAAGGATATCGTCTCTGGTGTCCTGATACAAGGAAGATTGTTTTCAGTAGAGATGTGACTTTTGATGAATCAACCATGTTGAAGTACAAGGATTCACAAAAGGATGACAAAACCAGTAGTACTTTGCAGCAAGTGGAGCTTGAAAAGGTTAACGATGATCCAGCTAATATTGAAGGGACAAATGATGAAGAGGTTCCTACCCAAGAATCTCTACAGCAACAAGATTCAATTGCATATAGAAGGCCAAGAAGAGAGATTCGTAAGCCTGCTCGCTTTGATGATATAGTGGCCTATGCACTTCCAATTACAGATGATGATGTTCCTTCTACTTACACAGAAGTAATAAGTAACCCTGATGGTGTAAAGTGGAAGCAAGCAATGAATGAAGAAATGCAGTCTCTTCATAAAAATAAGACCCGGGAGTTAGTGACACTACCCAAGGGAAAGAAGACAATTGGATGCAAATGGGTATATGCAAAGAAGGAAGGATTTCCTGATAAAAATGAAATTCGATACAAGGCTAGATTAGTAGCAAAGGGTTACGCTCAGAAAGAAGGAATAGACTACAATGAAGTGTTTTCTCCAGTTGTGAAGCATTCGTCTATTCGGATTTTGCTAGCCTTAGTTGCGCAATATGATCTTGAACTAGTTCAGCTTGATGTGAAGACCGCGTTTTTACACGGTGATTTGGAAGAGGAAATCTATATGACTCAGCCAGATGGATTCAAGGTTGCTGGAAAAGAAAATTGGGTTTGCAAACTGACAAAGTCGCTTTATGGATTGAAGCAATCTCCGAGGCAGTGGTACAAGCGATTTGATCAGTTCATGAAAGGGCAAAGGTACACAAGAAGTAAATTTGATCATTGCGTGTATTTTCAGAAGCTACAAGAAGGAACTTTCATATATTTGCTCTTATATGTTGATGATATGCTAATAGCATCTAAGAGCAAAGTTGAGATTGAAAGATTGAAGACTCAACTCAATCTCGAGTTTGAGATGAAAGATCTAGGAGAAGCTAAAAAGATTCTCGGCATGGAAATATGGAGAGATAGAGCTCATGATAGAGTTAGCTTGTCTTAGAAGCAGTATTTGAAAAAGGTACTACAGCAGTTTGGCATGAACGAGCAGACAAAACCTGTAAGTACCTCGTTGGCTTCTCATTTCAAGCTTTCTGCACAACTATCTCCTTCGACGAATACGGAACGAGAATACATGTTGCAAGTTCCGTATTCTAATGCAGTAAGTAGCTTGATGTATGCAATGGTGTGTACAAGACCCGACATTTCACAGGCAGTTAGTATAGTGAGCAGGTATATGCATAATCCTGGAAAAGGACATTGGCAAGCTGTGAAATGGATTCTACGGTATATTCATAAGACCATGGATATTAGATTACTGTTCAAGCAGGATACTACACTTGGTAAAGGTGTTGTTGGGTACGTTGATTCTGATTATGCCGGTGATTTGGACAAACGAAGATCAACCACTGGTTATGTGTTTACTCTTGCTGGAGGACCAATAAGTTGGAAGTCTACACTGCAGTCTACAGTTGCGTTGTCAACCACAGAAGTTGAATACATGGCTGTAACAGAGGCTGTAAAGGAAGCTATTTGGTTACAAGGTATGGTTAAAACCTTAGGATTGGTCCAGGAGCATATTAATGTGTATTGTGATAGTCAAAGTGCTATTCATTTAGCAAAGAATCAAGTCTATCATGCACGTACAAAGCATATCGATGTACGTTTCCACTTTGTGCGGTAAATTATTGATGAGGGGAAAATTTACCTTCAGAAGATTAAGACTGCAGATAATCCCGCAGATATGATGACCAAGGTGGCAACAACAGTATCAACAGGGGCAAAGTCAGAAAATTTTGTTAAGGGAGCTGAAATTAAATTATAATTTTTAAGATAGTAAAAATATAATTTTAAAAGATTAAATCAAAATTTTATTATTTTTAGGAGGGAGTAAAGTATAATTTTATCTTTATTAATTGAAATTTTTAAACGACCAAGGCCCCTGCCACCCCCTAGATTTGCCTTGGGTATCAATTTCACATTTTATTTTTAAAAATTATATTTTCTATATTTAATATATTTTTAATTTCAAATAAGAATAAAAAGATAATTGAAGCCAGCAAAAAATTTAATGTGTATATAAAAAGATTAATAAATAAATTAATAATAAATTTAATTACACGGTGAATAACAGTGGCTGCAAAAACCTAAATCCATATGTCCACTCTCCCGCACAAGAGACACATGATGCGTTACAACTGGTCTACCCATTTTAAACATACTCATACCAGATTTAAACAAAGTTACAACACATTTTTTTTTCACTTATCATTAAAAGTAAAATAAAAAACACAATATAATAATAATAATAATAATAATAATAACAATAAAAGTATAGAAACAGGGGCTGGCTCTATTTGCATGATAAAAAACAATGTATAAAAATGACTAAACACGAATATTGATGTGGGGCAGCCATTTTTTTTCTTGTAATTAAAAAGAAAGCAGAAATGTTGATGAAAGGCAAAGCATCTCTTGCTTTCCCCCCTCCCTCTTTGGCAAAGCCATTTTGTAATTATATTTTCTAACTCGGGGGTCATTTTCAATCGCCCACACTTTCCTCACTCACATCCGTATAATCCAAATTTCATGCAAATACGGTGCGTTTACTTTAAGCAAGATTAAAAATAACGATTTAAAAAACTCTAAATCTGCATTTGATCTTGCTAGGTGATTTTGTAGCTGTTGAGGTTGATAGCCGATAGGTTTCTAATAACTCAAAAGCATAAAACTTGACAAAAGTTTTGTATAAAAATTATTTGGGGTTTGCAATGACATGAAACGACAGTTGAAAAAAAGAGGGCTTGAGGTTAAGCATTTTCTGTCAAATTACTTTAAGGTGTGGTATATGGCATGCATGATTGCGTATTATTAATTTGAATGAAATGGGGAGATGTTTCTAAATAAAATAATAAAATTAAAATGTTGGGTAATGCCTTTGTCGACATATATATCTACCAGACTATTTTCTTTTCCACCATTATCAACCTCTCTAATCACTGCATTTAACTTTATTAATTAACTTTACCGTTTGTGTATTAAAGTTGATAAGCAGATATATGAATGGAAGTAGGCGGTGAAGGACCCATGGCTACAGGAAACCCTAAATAATATATGTATGTATATATCTTTATCATCGCATAAAATCTGTGGATCATACAAACCAATATTTAAAAAGATTGAAGCACTTGTTTAAGTAAATAATGACCAAATTAATTAAAAATGGAGTTAACTCTTGAATCCTAAACCTAGAAACGGTGAGATAATACTGCCAACAAGTGGGAAAAAAGGATATGGAGAAGAAGAAGCTCTGAGACGGAGTTCCATTATCAGCTAAAAATTCGAAACAAAAATTGAACTGAAACTGGGAAAAAGGGAGAAAATGAACTACACAATGAAATCAAGCATTATCATATGCTTCTTCAGCTGCAAAGTCTTTCTTGTCTGAGTTGATATATCGTTTCCAGCCACTCTAAGTTTGCGGCGGTGTGGAGATCGAGTACGGTCAAGAATAACCAAATACATACACCTCTACCATTATTCAGACCAAAGGATATATATATTTATGGGATGCGAGTGGTGAAAAAACAGAAGAAGAGAAAAGCATTTAGCAGTGAAAGAAACAGTAAAACTTTATGTGTTTGAAACTGACCTTATCTGATTTTATGCCTCTTTTAAATTTGAGCCACCATTGCTGCACCTCTACCACTTTTTCTTGCTTAACCTTCTTAGCATTTTTATTGTCCTCAAAATGATTTTCAGAGTTGTAAAGAGAGGAAGAAGGTAAAATGGAAAGAAGCGTTTCTTATACATTTTATTAAATATAATATTAAAATGGGATGGTTGTGGAACGATTGAACTGAACATGGAGTAGTGATCGCACAACCGACGAGGGAGCGCTAGTTTTTATGACCCTTTGTTCGTATGCCCCGAGAGACACTCTTATTCTGACACTTAATGGATCTCTCTCTCTCATTTTATTATTATATTTTTTCTGCTCTTCTAGAGCTTTTAGGATTATATATTTATGGCACTCATGATTCATCGAAAATCAACGAATTATGATTTTATTTTTATTTACTTCATTTTCATGTCCAGAGAAGGAGAATAATATAATAATCTGATTTGTGTAGTGAGTTTTCTTTTAAGAATGTGAAACTTATCACTGTGATATTTTTTATTTAAAAAAAAGGCAATCATAACGTAAAAGTACTTATTAGGTATTCTTTTTAAGCCAAACAAGTGATTTATTAAAATAGAAATTTTGATGTGACAATTACAGCAACATCCGACTTGCTTAGCAATTTCAATACATCTCTAAGGCTTTACTGCTGCAAGTGGAGCATATATTTATTTTTGGACTTTCTGATAATGACATTACATTTTAATTAAATTCAAATTTGGGGGTTGGGTTATATCATTTCCTTTATTCGCATATTTTTACTGAGTAGAGATGATAAGTAAATGGAGAATCAACTTTGCTCTAGTGCCACGGACTTAGAGTTTTTCCACGCGATCCGTGCGGCCTTAGGCAGTTTCTCTGCTCAAAACGCCTAAGTCAGCCTAACTTGTAACAAAAAAAGATTCAGCAGCAAAAACGCCCAAGTCAACTTCACTTGCAACAATAAAGGATTCAATAGAATTCCCTTAAGATTTTCACGAAGAACAACAGAAGAACGAAGAAAGAACGAGCCTTGAAAGATGAACAAAAGCAAGAACACTTGAGAGAAAAGTTTGAGTGAATACTCTCAAAATTCTTATTAATAACTCAATGAATATACAATGAGCAAAGAGGTCTCTATTTATAGTTGAGCCTCACAGTATATCAATAGCTATAATTAAAAGCTGAATACAATTAGAACTCTAAGCTTACATAACCAGCTATATACAAATAGGACTCTAAGATTCCATAATTATATCTTCTAGAACACTTCCCATTTCTATCAGGCTCTTGAGATGGGCTTTTAATCTTTCAAATCACCGGGCCAATTTGGTTGGGCCAGTTTGGTTGGGCTAAATGACCTCCCTCGAACACGATGGATCGCACCAGTTTGTCATGGTTGCGAGCACCGACGCGCAACCCATGACATTCTCCACCACTTGTTCTAGCGACGCCCTCGTCGCATCCTCCTTATGGAACTGGTCAATCTTTCCTTGGAACTGCCACAATGCCTCAGCAGGTTCCCAACTTGCTTCGCTATCAGGAAGTCCCTTCCATCGAACTAAGTACTCATGCTGTGGTCGGTGGTACTTTCGTCTAATTACCCGATCTGCCTCAATGTTTTCTACTTCACGATCATACGAGACTTTTACCCCCATCGGTGCTCGTTCGGACTTGCCTCGATTCGGATCTTCTTGATCCTCATGAAACGGCTTAAGCATGCTTACATGGAAGACTGGGTGTACTTTAAGTTTTGGTGGCAACTCCAGCGTGTAGGCCACCTTGCCCACTCTCTTCACAACTTTAAACGGCCCTTCATACCTTCGCACAAGACCCTTGTGCAAACCAGTATATCGTAAAATCAAGTGTAGTTTAGCAAGGACTGAGTCACCCACTTGAAATTGTACATCCCTTCGGTTCTGATCGGCCCACTTCTTGCTACGCTTACTTGCCTTGTGTAAACAAGCTCTAGCCAAGTCATTCTTCTCTTGCCAATCTTTTGCGAATCTATAGGCTGCCGGATTTGGTCCTGTGTAATGGGTCACAACAGCGTTGGGTGTGAGTGGCTGTTGACCCGTCACTATTTCAAATGGACTTTGATTCGTGGTCCCACTTTGCTGCAAGTTATATGAAAATTGGGCCACATCCAGCAACTTTGGCCAATTCCTTTGTGTGGCACTCACATAGTGCCGAAGATACGTCTCCAACAGTGCATTTACTCGTTCAGTTTGCCCATCGGTTTGTGGATGCATGCTCGTGGAGAAGTTCAAATCTGAGCCCATTGACTTGAACAACTCTGTCCAGAACCGACCAGTAAATCGACCATCTCGATCGCTGATAATAGATAGTGGCACTCCCCAATATTTCACCATGTGTCTAAGGAATAACCGAGCTGCTTCCTCAGCAGGGCACTCTTTGGTCGCCGGAATAAAAGTCGCATACTTTGAAAACCTGTCCACCACAACAAGAATACTGGCAAACCCGTCAGACTTAGGCAAACCAATAATAAAATCCATGGATAAACTCTCCCATGGCCTTTCTAGGACTGGCAGGGGTTGAAGCAAGCCGGCTGGAGTCTTTAACTCAACCTTGTCTTGTTGGCACACTAGACAAGTTTTCACATAGGTTTCCACATCAGCACCCATGTGAGGCCAATAATAGCGATCCTCCAAAAGGGCCAAAGTGCGATGCATCCCTGGATGGCCTGCCCATTTCGAGTCATGACATTCCTTCATGACTTCTTTACGGAGTTTCCCATAACGGGGCACATAGAGGCGGTGTCCATGAGTGTATACTAGCTCCCCATCAAGCCAAAATCTTCTTGTTTTTCCCTCCTTGGCAAGCTCAATCAAATTTTTGGCCGTAGGATCATGGGACAATCCCTCTCGAATGCGTTCCAACAAAGAGCCATCAAGTTGACTGATTGCTGCGAATTCCATCTTTCGACTAAGTGCATCAGCAACATTGTTGGCACTTTCTGGTTTATATTCCATTGTGAAATCAAACTCTGCTAGTAAAACATGCCAACGAGCCTGCTTGGGAGACAACTTTTTCTGGGTTAGAAAGTAACTATTGGCAACATTGTCGGTAAGGACCACGAATCTGGAACCCAATAAATAGTCTCCATGTGCGCAAGCAGTGTACTACCGCAGTCATCTCTTTCTCTTGGACCGTATATCTACGTTCCGTCTCGTTAAGCTTTCGACTCTCGAAAGCAATTGGGTGTCCATCTTGCATCAGTACTCCCCCAATAGCATAATCTGATGCATCTGTACGTACCTCGTAAGGCTTCGTAAAATCCGGCAAGACAAGTACGGGCTCCCTCGTCATTTCTTACTTCAATTGGTTGAAGGCCTTCTCTCATTCTGGATTCCAATCCCATACCTTCCCCTTCTTCAACATGTCCGTCAAGGGAGTGGTAATTTTGGAGTAGCCTTCGACAAAGCGGCGATAGTAATTTGTCAATCCAAGGAAAGATCTCAACTCTGTTACCTTGGTTGGAGGCTCCCACTCTGAAATGGCTCGAATCTTATTTTTATCCATTCGGATCTTACCGCCTCCCACAATGTGGCCTAAGAATGACACCTCTTGTTGGGCAAATGAGCATTTCTCCTCCTTGACGAACAGCTCATTTTCCCTCAAAGTCTGGAACACCTCCCTCAAGTGTCTTACGTGCTCTTCAAGCGACTTGCTATAGACCACAATATCGTCAAGGTAAACAACCACAAAACGATCAAGAAAGGGTTGAAGTACCTTATTCATTAGGGTGCAGAATGTAGCTGGAGCATTCGTGAGTCCAAAAGGCATCACAAGGAACTCATACGAACCGTACCGTGTCACACAAGCTGTCTTTGGTTCGTCCCCCTCGACTATCTGAACTTGATGATACCCCGATCTCAAATCTAACTTGGTAAACCATCTTGCACTACCAAGCTGGTCGAACAAATCTGCGATAAGAGGAATAGGATACCTATTCTTCACGGTGATCTTGTTTAGAGCTCGATAATCGATGCACATTCTTAAGGACCCATCGCGTTTCTTTTGGAACAACACTGGCGCACCATATGGGGATTTGGATGGTCTAATGAATCCCGCATCCAAAAGTTCCTTCAATTGTTTCCGCAACTCTTCTAATTCTGGCGGAGACATACGATAGGGGGCCCTTGCTGGCGGCACCACATTGGATACTAACTCAATTTTGTGGTCCACCTCCCTCTTGGGTGGCAAACTTTTTGGCAACTGAGCAGGCATTACATCTCGAAATAATTGTAGCAATTGTCCCACTTCTTTCGGGGTCTTACTAACAAACTCAGCGGTCTCTTCGATCTTCAAGGTGGCTAAATATGAGACTTCATTTCTCTGTACACCTTTAACAAACTGAATTGCTGATAGTGTTTTTCCCTCAAAGCTTCTCTTCCTTGTCACTTTCACCATGCATTGATGTTTCGCATCTGAAATCACCATGTAATTGCTCGAAGGGGCAATAAGAGCTTTAACCTGATCAAGGAAGCTTAGTCCCACCACAAAATCATAGTCATCAAGTGGTATTACCTTAATGGATACCTTCCCTGACCAATTGCCCAGCTGAAGATCCACTCCCTTTGCAACCCCCTTGATTGGAATACTTTTCGAGTTCACTGTTTTGATCCGACCCCCTTCATTATCTATCTTGAGGCCTAGTTTACAAGCAGCCTCCTCAGACATGAATAAATCAGAAGCGCCTGTGTCGACGAGCGCATTCAATTTTCTACCGGCCACAATGATGTCTACAAACATCAAACCATGGCTCATTCTATCTTCGACACCCCCTAGTATCGATCCAAGGTTGTTATCCTCCACATCGGACTCCCCCTTTGCTTCCATAGCCTTGAGAGCGGCCTTCTTTGGACAGTCCTTGATCATATGTGGACCCTCACAGTGGAAGCACCTTATAGGCCCACTCTTTCTCTTGTCCCAAGGTTTCTTACCATCGCCGTTCCTAGTGGGCCTTTCTTTATCTCCCCCACTATTACCCTTTAATCTGGGTTTAGAAGAATTGGAATTGTCTTTCCTCCCACCAAATTCAGCAAGTGATTCTGCTACTGACATAGCCTTGGTGAGCTCTTAAACTTCTCGGCGCTGCAACTCTTGCTTCGCCCACGGTTTTAATCCGTCCATAAAGAAAAAGAATGCCTCTTTCTCCCCCATATCTGAGATTTGGAGCATAAGCTCACTAAACTCCTGTACATACTCCCTCACAGTGCCTTGTTGCGCAAGCCGACGCAACCTTGCCCGAGCCTCATCCTCGGCATACTCTGGGTAAAACTGTGCTTTGAACTCACATCGAAACTCCTCCCATGTTTCGATTTCAGACCCACCACGTCTCACATCAGTGGACCCACGACGCCACCACAACAAAGCAACGTCAGATAAATACATCGCAGCAGTAGTTACCTTAGTGACATCCTCCGTGATGCCTTTGGCACAGAAGTATTGCTCGTTTCCCCACAAAAAGTTGTCCACATCTCTTGCGGACCTTGTTCCCTTAAACTCTTTTGGCTTGGGAACATCAACATTGGGCTTGGGTGCGGCAGCCGCTAACCCACCATTGCCCAAGGCAACCTTGTAGATTGTGAGTTCACCCTTGAGCTCCGCAATCTCTCCCTTCAAGGCCACCACCATAGCCTCAATGGCATCATCTCTACCAGTCAACTGTTTCATATTATCCGTCACATACTCTTTAAGCTGCTCCTGCATGGACTGCAGTCCATCATGGAGCCTATCATCAACGTCTTCAACCCTCTCCTTGATATCCCCCATTGAACTCTCGAGAGTGACGACGCGATCCTCTAAAGCTAACAACATGTCCCTTGAGCGACTGGCTTTCCTAGCCCTCCCACGGGTCTCCACTCCCTCAACTTCTTTTGACATCTTTCAACGGTGGCTTCGAACCTTAGCTCGGATACCAACTGTCACGGACTTAGAGTTTTCCCACGCGATCCGTGCGGCCTTAGGCAGTTTCTCTGCTCAAAACGCCTAAGTCAGCCTAACTTGTAACAAAAAAAGATTCAGCAGCAAAAACGCCCAAGTCAACTTCACTTGCAACAATAAAGGATTCAATAGAATTCCCTTAAGATTTTCACGAAGAACAACAGAAGAACGAAGTAAGAACGAGCCTTGAAAGATGAACAAAAGCAAGAACACTTGAGAGAAAAGTTTGAGTGAATACTCTCAAAATTCTTATTAATAACTCAATGAATATACAATGAGCAAAGATGTCTCTATTTATAGTTGAGCCTCACAGTATATCAATAACTATAATTAAAAGCTGAATACAATTAGAACTCTAAGCTTACATAACCAGCTATATACAAATAGAACTCTAAGATTCCATAATTATATCTTCTAGAACACTTCCCATTTCTATCAGGCTCTTGAGATGGGCTTTTAATCTTTCAAATCACCGGGCCAGTTTGGTTGGGCCAGTTTGGTTAGGCTAAATGACCTCCCTCGAACACGATGGATCGCACCAGTTTGTCATGGTTGCGAGCACCGACGCGCAACCCATGACACTAGCATCTAATTATTTAAATACATTCATTCTCATTACTAAGGATATGAGAATGGAGTAAAATAATGAAGATCCTTTTGACTTTGGAGTATTCATGACATGAACCCCGTTATGAATGGCAGTACAGTAGACACAATAATTTTTATTTTTATTTTTAATTACTTGGAATAAATAGAGGTAGACATCAACATCACAGAACACTCGCAAACAACAGTTGGGTCCCTTCCGTTGTACCACTTCATGGAACTACGTTTGTTAATACTCGTATTTAACACTGGAAAGTACAATACATAGCTACAAACATTACGTACAAATATATATATAATTACGTACAACAAATATTTGTCTCATAATCCGTACACACTCTTAAAGAGGGGAGTTTATTCAAAACCCATACAAACTCCTACCCCATGCCATGCCATAATAGAAGAGCATAATCCTCGTGGTTATGTAGAACTATTTGTCTCATTTCAACGCACTGCACCAGAGAACAGTCAATCTCAAAATTTTTTGTAAGAGTAATAATAGATGTTACACGAACTAGAATACAACTGTTGGATATGGTATCCTCGAATTAGAAAAAAAATAAGCCATAAATTTAAAGAGTTATAAACCATAGTCATGTCTGAATACGAGTAAGAATCAGAACAGAACAACGCAGCACAAGAAAAATGAAATGGGTCGGAAAATCACAATTACAGGAGCAAAGGTGAATATCATTTTGGCGAAGTTGAAGAATGGTAGGTATTGAGCTTCTGAATCATGCTTAGACCAAATAGAGTTCGAAAATGAAGTAAAAGACATTGTAGTCAATCCCACATAGTTTGAAAGATTTTAGTTGAATATTAGCAAACCATATAAACGATGTTATTTTACTTCCCTACATGCTCTGAGCCGACATGCAACAATTTTCAGAACATAGAACTGCAATACTCGGATACTAAATGTTTCTTACCATAGAATTGAAGAAAATTAGGGAAACTTACTTGTATAAATAGGCAGCGATTCCAAGAATTATACATAAGAGGATGATATCAATGCAGAAGTTGCGACTTGACCTCAGCTAAACAATATTAAAATACACATTAATAGAAATTAAGATATAGAAAGCAGCTTCCATCCAAAAAAGTCAATATAATTACCTTGTGTACAGTATCCTTAAGTCTCACATTCGTGCTTTTCAAATCAGAGGTTGCCCTGTCTACCTGGAAGATACCAAAAACAGTGTCAAGATTGAATTTCTAAGCTGCAGAAACTTTCAGATGGAAAAGGACGATGTTTCAAGCTTACCTTTTTACCTCCCGACTGTTAACATTAATGGGAGACAACATTAATGGCAAACAATACAAAGTGGTGCAAGTTTAGCACCCTAAAATTGACTTTGAAAAAGTGGCATGGGATAATTTTTTTTTAGTCCTTGAGATAATGGGCTATTTATTGTGTGGTCCTTAAACCTCAACTATAAATAGGCCTTCTTATTTCTCATTTCAATTATCCCAACCAATCTTTCTCTCTTAGTTCTCTCTTTTCCCATTTGAGAATTCTTAAGGAATTCTATTTGTTTGTAATACCTTGGAGATAGTAAAGTTATAATCTGGTGTTAGTGCCCGAGGACGTAGGTATAATTTACCGAACCTCGTTAAAACTCTTGTGTTCTTTTTTGTCCTATTTTTCTTTCAATATTTGAGGGTATGATAGTAGTATTTAATTGTGCTATTAAATTACTATAGAAGGGATATTCTAACTAAGGAAAGACTTGGTATTTAAGAGATCCTTGTGATCCACCTCTCTTCCCTGGGAATTGAACTTTGTGTGATTTTTTTAATACAATAATTTACACGCTTTCGACCCTATTGGAACAAGTGGTATCAGAGCCGAAGGTTAATCGTAGTATGCTCTGTGGTTGCAGTTTAAACTGATCTTCCACATCAGAAAAGATTTCCTTAGGTATATTGAAAGATTATGGAGAAAACGGTCGGTGTAGGAGCTTCAACATCGTCCATGTGGACAAGACCGACAATTGCAAATGCAAGATCGGCCGTGGAGATCTTTGATGGCACGGGCCATTTTGGTATGTGGCAAAGTGAGGTTCTAGATGCCATTTTTCAGCAGGGTCTAGACATTGCCATTGATGAAGAAAAACCAGATGATGTACAAGAGAAAGATTGGAAGGCGATCAATCGGTTAGCATGTGGCACAATTCGATCATGCCTTTCTCAAGAGCAGAGGTATGCTTTTTCAAAGGAGACTTCTGCAAATAAGTTGTGGGTGGCACTTGAAGAAAATTTTTTAAAGAAAAACAGTCAAAATAAGCTCCACTTGAATAAAAGACTGTTTCGCTTCACTTACGTCCCAAGTACCAAAATGAATGATCACATCACCAAATTTAATCAGTTAGTCATTGATTTGGTGAATATGGATGAGACATTCAAAGATGAAGATTTGGCTTTGATGCTGTTGGGGTTACTTCCTGAGGAGTTTGAGTTCCTAACAACTACTCTACTTCATGGTAGGAGTGATATATCTCTGAGCGAAGTCTGTGCGGCCTTATACAGTTATGAACAGAGAAAGAAGGACAAACAGAAAAACTCAATCAGAGATATAGAAGCTTTAGTAGTCCGAGGTCGTTCATACACTCAGAAGAAAACTCAAAAGGGGAGATCAAAGTCAAAATCCAGATTCGGGAAAGATGAATGTGCTTTTTGTCATGAGAAAGGCCACTGGAAGAAAAATTGTCCAAAGCTGAAGAATAAGGGAAAAGCTGCTGTAGATGCTTGTGTTGCTAAGCATGATACTAGTGACTCTAAACTATCACTGGTTGCATCATCATCGTCGTTCCATTCAGATGAGTGGATATTAGATTCGGGTTGTACCTATCAATGTCCCCTAACCGGGAGTGGTTCTCTGATTTAGTAGAACTAAATGGAGGAGTTGTTTATATAGGCAATGTCAATGCCTGTAAAACTGTTGGGATAGGTTCAATCCAATTAAAGAATAAAGATGGATCAACCAGAGTTCTGACTGATGTTCGGTACGTGCCCAGTTTGAAGAAAAATCTCATCTCATTGGGAGTCTTGGAATCAAATGGTTCAGTTGTTACTATGAGAAATTGGGTTTTGAAAGTGACATCTGGCGCACTTGTGATATTGAAGGGCATCAGGAAAAATAACTTGTATTACTACCAAGGTAGTACAGTTATTGGAGCAGTCGCTGCAGCTTCCAGCAACAAAGAATTGGACTCAATACAGTTGTGGCATATGAAGTTGGGACATGCCAGCGAAAAATCCTTGCAAATTCTGGCAAAGCAAGGATTGTTGAAAGGTGCAAAGGCTTACAAATTAAAATTTTGCGAGCATTGTGTTCTGGGAAAGCAAAAGAGAGTGAAATTCGGTACTGCTATCCATAATACAAAAGGTATTTTGAAATATGTTCACTCAGATGTGTGGGGGCCTTCCAAGACACCTTCATTGGGAGGAAAACACTACTTTGTTACTTTTGTTGATGACTTTTCCAGAAGAGTTTGGGTGTATACCATGAGAACTAAGGATGAAGTGCTTAGAGTTTTTCTTAAATGGAAAACTATGATCGAAAACCAGACTGACAAGAAAATCAAGCGGCTTAGGACGGACAATGGAGGGGAATATAAAAGTGATCCATTCTTCGATGTGTGCCAAGAGTATGGTATTGTTCGACACTTCACAGTTAGGGATACACCACAGCAGAATGGATTGGCAGAGCGTATGAATCGAACATTGCTGGAGAAAGTTCGATGTATGTTGTCCAATGCTGGGTTAGGCAAGCAATTTTGGGCTGAGGCTGTGACATACACTGGCCATCTTGTTAATCGTTTGCCATCATCTGCATTAGAAAGAAAAACTTCTATGGAGGTATGGTCTGAAAAACCGGCTACAGATTATGATTCCTTACATGTGTTTGGAACCACTGCATATTACCATGTGAAGGAGTCAAAGTTAGATCCGATGGCAAAGAAAGCTCTCTTTATGGGAATCACTTCTGGAGTGAAGGGATTTCGTCTTTGGTGCTTAAGCACAAAGAAAATGATCTGTAGCAGAGATGTTACCTTTGATGAATCTGCCACATTGAAAAAGGTAGCAGATAAAGATATTCAGACGAGCAATACTCCACAGCAGGTGGAGTGTACTCCAAAACAGGTGGAGTTTGAGCAGATGGGGATTTGCCCAGTTAATAAGTCTAATTCTCCAGCCACAATGGAGGAATTAGAGGTTAAAGAGGTTCTGACCCAAGAACCACTAAGTACACCAGAACCAGTTGCAGTTGCAAGGCCACGAAGAGAAATTCGTAAACCTGCTCGATTTACTGATATGGTGGCCTACGCCCTTCCCGTTGTTGATGATATTCCTATCACTTATCAAGAAGCAATGCAAAGCTTAGAAAGTGATAAATGGAAAAGCGCCATGGATGAAGAAATGCAGTCTCTCCGGAAGAATAATACTTGGGAGTTGGCGCAATTACCGAAAGATAAAAGGGCAATCGGATGCAAGTGGGTATTCGCAAAGAAAGATGGATCTCCTAGCAAGAAGGATATTCGCTACAAGGCAAGATTGGTAGCTAAAGGCTACGCTCAGAAGAAGGGAATTGACTACAATAATGTATTTTCCCCTGTTGTGAAGCATTCCTCCATTAGAATTTTGTTGGCCTTGGTAGCACAGTTGAATTTGGAGCTAGCTCAACTTGATGTTAAGACGGCTTTCTTGCATGGTGAGTTAGAAGAGGAGATCTATATGACTCAGCCAGAAGGATACACAGATGCTGGTGGTAGAAATTGGGTTTGTAAGCTGAACAAATCGCTATATGGATTGAAGCAATCCCCGAGGCAGTGGTACAAGCGATTTGATAGCTTTATGAGAAGGCAGAAGTACACAAGAAGCAAATATGACAATTGTGTATATTTGCAGAAGCTGCATGACGGATCTTTCATTTATCTACTCTTGTATGTTGATGATATGTTAATCGCTTCGAAGAGCCAAAATGAGATAGATAAGCTGAAGGCTCAGTTGAATCAAGAGTTCGAGATGAAAGATCTAGGTGAGGCCAAGAAGATTCTCGGCATGGAGATAAGTAGAGATAGACCGAGAGACAAGCTCTGTTTAAATCAGAAGCAATATCTGAAAAAGGTATTACAATGTTTTGGTGTAAATGAAAACACAAAACATGTAAGTATCCCACTTGCTTCTCATTTGAAACTTAGTGCTCAATTATCTCCGAAGACTGAAGATGAAAGAGAATATATGGCGAAAGTCCCATATGCTAATGCAGTTGGGAGTTTGATGTATGCGATGGTGTGTACGAGGCCTGACATTTCACAAGCTGTTGGAGTTGTGAGCAGGTATATGCATGATCCTGGAAAAGGACATTGGCAAGCTGTGAAATGGATTCTACGGTATCTTCGAAAAACCGTAGATGTTGGTTTAATTTTTGAACAGGATGAAGCACTTGGTCAGTTTGTAGTTGGATATGTTGATTCCGACTTTGCTGGTGATTTAGATAAACGTCGTTCAACTACGGGGTATCTGTTTACTCTTGCGAAAGCCTCAGTGAGTTGGAAGTCTACCTTACAGTCTACAGTAGCTGTGTCTACTACAGAGGCAGAATATATGACAGTTACAGAAGCTGTTAAGGAGGCTATTTGGCTTAATGAATTGTTGAAAGACTTAGGAGTTGTTCAAAGTCACATAAGTTTATATTGTGACAGTCAGAGCGCTATTCATTTAGCGAAAAATCAAGTCTATCATTCAAGAACCAAGCATATCGACGTAAGATATCACTTTGTGCGGGAAGTCTTTGAAAAAGGAACTACTTCAGAAGATTCCGACTGCAGATAATCCCGCAGATATGATGACCAAGGTGGTAACAACAATCAAGTTTAATTATTGTTTGAACTTGATTAACATCCTAAGAATTTGAGCACCTTCAGGTGTATGGCGCTCAAGAGTGCATTTGTAGGCACTACAAAAGATAGCTTTATCGAATTTGGGGAGTTGAAGGAAGTGTGTGAAAATGTGATTATCCTAATCAAATCTTCAAGGTGGAGATTGTTAACATTAATGGGAGACAACATTAATGGCAAACAATACAAAGTGGTGCAAGTTTAGCACCCTAAAGTTGACTTTGAAAAAGTGGCATGGGATAATTTTTTTTTGGTCCTTGAGATAATGGGCTATTTATTGTTTGGTCCTTAAACCTCAACTATAAATAGGCCTTCTCATTTCTCATTTCAATTATCCTAACCAATCTTTCTCTTTTAGTTTTCTCTCTTCTCCCATTTGAGAATTCTTAAGGAATTCTATTTGTTTGTAATACTTTGGAGATAGTAAAGTTATCATCTGGTGTTAGTGCCCGAGGACGTAGGTATAATTTACCGAACCTCGTTAAAACTCTTGTGTTCTTTTTTTTGTCCTATTTTTCTTTCAATATTTGAAGGTATAATAGTAGTATTTAATTGTGCTATTAAATTACTATAGAAGGGATATTCTGACTAAGGAAAGACTTGGTATTTAAGAGATCCTTGTGATCCACCTCTCTTCCCTGGGAATTGAACTTTGTGTGATTTTTTTAGTACAATAATTTACACGCTTCCGACCCTATTGGAACATCACCGACGACCAAACATTAATAACTAGTTCCCAAATTTCGGATATTTATAAAAAAAAGAAGGGTCTTTCTGATGTAAATTGCCATGCTTTACAGTTCATCTCAAAATATATGATTAACTATTAAATGGTTCATATCTGAATTTAATATTTCCTAGAATGCTATGAGCAGACTAATAGAATTCTCCATGTCCATGACAAGCAAAGAAGGATAACTAAAATAGTGAATCACCTTGTCATCTATTTCATCCATTAGTGGCACTTGTCTGTCCAATTCCTGTCATAAGGCAAGATGGTAATTAAAGGACTTGAATAACTAAGGCACTGTTTAATATGATTTATACACAAGGAAAACCGCAATATTGTGCAAACTAACCTCATTCATATCATGAGCCATATCCTTCAAGGTGTCTAAACCTTCAGCTATAACCTCCAAACCTTGATCCTACACTAAAAAAAACTAATGGTCTTGAATATTATTAAATTCAGGTAGAAAGGAAGATGAATTTACTATAATCCTACAAAACATTACCACCATGAAAATTATAAATGTTTAACATAATGGAACAAGAGACGGAGCATTGGCGTAGCAAGCAAGCAAAGCGAAGTGGAAAATCTCATAGCATTGGTAAAGCAAACAATAACATCAACAACAAGAAAGGGAATTACAACCTGTCTCATTCTGCGCATTTCATATTCTTGCCTAAAGCGGTCAGACTCTTCAGTTTGTTGAAAGTACTCACTTGTGAATCTCTCATCTGATTCAATCCAATTCCCGAACATTCACAACGTTTGATTATATTGATATCTTGAAAATAAAAAATTCCAACAAATAAGTTACTATTACCTGAAGATGAATCAAATTTAATGCCAGTGGAGGAAGTTGAAGTTGCCCAACCACCAGTACTTTGCTTAGTTGCAGTTGATGATCCATCTGGTATTGAATCAATCCTATCTTTCAGTGAATAAACCAAATCGTTTCGAGCTTCAAGCTCTTCTTTCGAAATCCCCTTCACCTATAACCCCCACAAATTAATACTACCGGTTAACAAATTCTTAGTCTAATTACTATTAAGGTAAACCAATTAGAAACTTTGACAACTAATCAAGCAAAAGAGAAAAAAAAAACAAAGGAAAAGACCTTTTTGAGAGCGAGTCGTTGTAATTTGGGGAGTTCTTCAAGCAATCGAGCTTTGGTTCTTCGAATTTCCGCATTCATAGCAACCGCTGTAGCCCTATTCTTTTCCGTTGCAGCAGCTTCAGATTTCTACGGGATTTAAAAAAAAATCATAAAACAAAAGGCAAAAGAAAGTAAGAATTTTTTTGTTTGAAGCAAAAAAAAAAAGAGTCAGTTAAGAAAAGCCCTAGAGAAGAGGAAAGGAAGAAGATTACACCTGGAGAGCGGCATCGATTTCGGAGTCAACGACGCCGTAAAGGCGAGCGAAAGCGTCATCGCCGGCGACGTTAACCGCCTTTTGCTTATCGATGTCGTACTTGTCGTACTTCTTGCAAATCGCGTCAACTCTAGTGATCAAGTCTATCACCGTCATCTCCTTTTCCCTTCCCTTTTTTAAACCTACGCCGTTTCTCGCTGTTTTCTCTGGAAGTTCCTTTCCACGTTTTCAAGCGAAGAATCTGTTCCTTCAGTTTCTGTTTTCGGAGTTTTGAACTTGAAGAATAGAGAGAGACAAACGGTGGACGGAGACAGCGAGCGAGAGTCAAAAGCATAATTAAAATACTAAAAAGGACGAGAGGGAAACGAATGCTGACGTTGGATCCTTGCCAACTGTGACTTATTAATATCTTACGGTTATGAGAGATGGATTGAAATGATCCCAGATGCAGGAGATTGCGCCTCCCCTAATCTTCTTCAAGAGTATATTACCAAAACATGTTCGCTTAAAGACATAAATAAATTTTATTCTATTCCTTCAAAGGAAGAGGCTTTTTTCACATCAACAAACGTAAAATAAATAACAAAACATTCGAATAACATTAAAATTAGATGTTCTCTTAGGACAATGTATTTTTCTTTTATATTTGAAATTTGGTGTTTATGTTTTTATTTACAATAATGTATTGTTTTTAGATTAGAAAAACATAATAATTTATTTTTACCCTCAATTTTTTTTACTTTTATTCATTTATTTAATATTTTATTTTTTTAATTTTAAATTTACATTTTTTACCAATCATCTTAATACGGATGATAAAAAATTTAATGTTTTCAATTTAGTTGATATGATATACTCGTAGATGATATGTTAAAATTTAAATAAAATTTTAACATATTTAATTTTTTTAATTAATTAAATGTTGAAATGTCATCTATGTAATAATTTACATGTTCTTTTATTAAATTTGTTGGTATAACATATTAATATTAAAAAAATACTTATTTAATAATCTTGAAACAAAAAATAATATTATTAATGGACTTAAATTTAACAACAACTTTTTAACCTAATGATAAGAATATAATGTTGTGAGGCAGGATTCAATACCAAAAAAACAATTCCTAATTCTAAAAGAAACATGTTAAAAATTCATGTTAATATTATTTAAAATATTCTTATTAACTAATAATATTATAAAAATCAAATATTAAAATATAAAACACTAGACATAATAATATAAACACGAAAACTAAATTTAACTGCAGTTTTATAAGCTATAATCTCAAGAGAAAAAAAAAAGCGGCAAAAGGATGAGTTATTGGTTAAGAGTTGCAAGAAAATAGGATTTAACTCCCTCATTATTGAGTTGGAATTCGTATATTTTGAACTATTAAACGAGCTGAGAGTAATAGCTCCTGAGTTTAATTGAATTTATTCAATTTTAGATTAAAATCGTGAAATAATTCAGAAATTATTTTAAATTAAGCTTGAATGCTAAAATCAGCATTTATTTTGCTTTCAGTTTGATTAACAAATTTAATTGAGTAAATTTAACTAAAACTAAATTTGCATTAGCTTTTTATACTCAAAAGTTAGATTTAATTTAGTAAATTAAATCGTCAATTAAATCTTAATTAAATTGGTATCAATATTTTTGTTAATATAAGAGAATGTAGATTTGGATATACTCAAGCACATTACCCTCTTTTTTATGGGTTAAGAAGAGATTATGAATAATTTTAAACATTGTATAAAAAAAATTGTAAACTAAACTATGACAAAAAAGTTAGATTATATTTTATCTTTTTATTAAAAAGATTAGTAAAACAATCCATTTGTATTAGGCCAAAGAATAAATTAATTTTTATATAAAAAATTATATATTTTTACCGTTAAAAATTAGTATTTATATATTAGTATAAGATAAAATATAACACATCATGTGAAACTGTCTTATTATTTTATTAACTACGTTAATTTTTAACAATAAAGTAAATAAAAATTTCAATATAAAAGATCAAATTACTTTTAAATTTATTTATTTTCCAATAAAAAAAAGTAATCTGAGATTTATTACGGGATTTTTGAAGTAGTTTTACCTTATTCTTTCTTAAGAACGTCGGTGACGCGTTTCCTACACGTTCCTCTTGCGTGAGCGTGGCCTTGTTTTCATGTTTTCTACATCCTTTGCTTATGTTGACTCGCACTGTAGCAGTAGTCAACAAATAGCCATTTTAAGGATATTTATAAAAAATAATCATCATCATCATTCAACACAGTCCACTGAATTAAGGACTTCAGAACAGTCCGCAAATTAGATCTTTAACACGTTTTTAATCACCCACTAAACCAAAAACCTTTATGCTTTTAATTCCTTTATATATATATTATCTCTTTCTTTATTACTATTAATTATCTGTTGGCTCCTTCTTAGAATCACCTCCCAAAATGGCAGAAAATTCGATTCTTTGCTCGGTTTCCAGTTTGATTCTCAGCATTTTCATTCTCTTTTGTTGTTTATTTGGGCATTGTAATTCGGTGGAGCAACTTGGTGGATATGATACCTTTACTATTTCAAGCTTCAAATACCCAGAAACCCAGATCAGACCTTTTGACATGCGTTATATAAGAGGTACGGAGAACTAATTTTATGGTTTTCAATTTGTCATTTCAGGGTTTTTTTAATGATTATTTAATTGTGGACTGCTCTTAAGTAATGAGTGGTGTTAAAAAATTTAAACTTTACCAATTAATGCATGAAATATTTTCATGTGAATGGATCGTTGTTTCTGTTTTGTGCTTTTTTCTTTCCCTTTCTATTAATTAATTTCGATTTCAAGACTAATTTTATTCTTTTTGTCTATTATAATGAGGAAAGCAATTAGAATTTTTCCGATACAAAGATTCATCGTTAGTTTAACTTTAAAAAAGAATAAAAACCTTAAAGAATTACATTTAACACTGTTTCAGCAGCAGAATAAGGCAAATTAGTTATGGGAGACATCAAGTTTGAAGCTGTTTCTCTCTGTCTTCATAATTATTAGATTGTTTCCTTTTATGGAAAGCTACTTCATTCCTGTTTTCCTGGAAATGAATTTCCCGGAAAACAGGAAGGTTAAAAGAAAATGGTAATTAGATTCGATGTATTAGTGTCTCACTGGGTTTACTATTTGCTTGTTCCAGTTGATTTACCCCCATGGTTCTCTTCAATGTCGATAGCATTGAAGTCGAGTGTCAATCTTGTAAGTATGCTTGTCCAAGTTAATTAGGCTTTTAGTTTATCACATTTTCTTACTATGCTGTTTCTTGAATTTCTCTTGTTTGCTCATACTATTAGTTAAACTTTTTATTGTTTGCTCATCTCTTTTGTTTATACTTGAAAATGCTTGCAGGACATTAAAAGTGCTGAAAAAGTTCCTAAAAGTGTGCTGCCGATGATATGCTTCAGAGATGGCAGCCTCCCATTGCCAGATGTCTCAAGCACTTCATTAGAAGGTATCCTGCTAGCAAATGTCAGATACTATTTCTTTCTTTCAATCACAGAATTCTTGAACCAGAATGAATGTTAGTAGTTTTAAGACGTTTTCTCTTGCTGGTGCACTAGTTGCACTATCTAACAGATCTCTTGATGGAAAACAAGTACTTCAAAATATGGAGCAGTGCTATCCTGTGCCAAGAAATATGACAATGAAGTTGACGAATGAGCAGGTTTGCTGTCTTTATCAAATGTTTTTATCTGGAAGACATGTCATGCTTTTGGTCTTAAAAAATTCATATTCGCATGTAGTTTGTTTAACTGAATTCTTAGGTGAGTATTACACTATATTATCCATTTGGCATTTTTTAACCCACAATCAGGGGTAAAATTTTTTAGCCCACAGCATCCTTTTATTTTCTTTTATGTTCTATTAGAAACTCAACTATTGGCACTATAACTTGAAAATCTGTTCAGATATCAGCCAGGGTTTTGTATTTTGGTCTTTTCAATGGTGTTGGGCCTACAAGAACACAGTCAAAGATGGTAAATTACTAGCTCTACTATTTTGCACCTTGTTCTCCACTTGCATTTAGGCTTGTGGATATCTGCTGGAAATCAAATCCTTGTTTAAAGAATGGTTGCTTTTGTTCCTATTCATCTCATTGTTGTTCTTCACTACTGCTATGTGTTGCAGATTGTTAGGAACCGTGCTTACTCCTTTGCAGCTAATATTAGCGTGGAAGGATGTACAACCCCAACAATGCAAGGACAGTACTGCAACCAAACTCTTGAACTGCTTTCTTGTGCTCGATCTGGTAATAGTTCAGGACATGGTTCAGTATCTGGGTTCTTCAATCAAAGCATGGTTTTGTGCAGGAACAATTTTGAGACCTCCTGCCATGGGGATGGAGAAATGAAAATATACTCCTTCGAGATACTACGGATAACTGAATCCTTAACAATTTCTGTACAAAATCTAAGGTTAAGACCTCTGGACAGCATTGGGAATAGTAGCAGAATTTATTTAATGTGCTTTGCTCGTTATGGTGCAATGCCATTGGCTACTCTGCATGATTATTCTGGTGACTTAAACCAATCCCCTTTGGTCATTCGCTTCCCAAAGGTTGGCCAGTGGTATGTTTCTATTCTAGCCCTTCATCTTGCAAAGGAAATTGGTGGGGCCCTGAGTAATGTTTCAAAAGTTTGTTATTCCTTGGAAGTGCAAGAACTTGAATGTCCTTTGGGAAAGGCCGGGCCAAACTGTTCGTCTGAAAGATACATGCTTCAGGTGGTCATTGTCAACATACATGTTACATTTGTTTTCTGTATCGCTTCCAACTTTATAAATTTCATCAATTCATTTTTATTTTTACATTATGCTTGGTGCATGTCAGTAAGTTTTAGTTTTAAAATTTGATGCTATTAGTAAATTATTTGCCTATTTGAAATTCAATGCCTTAAATAATATTTACACATCCACATTTGCGAGGATAAAGCAGATATCAGGTGTAGGAGAAAGTGATTACTTGCTTGTTAGTTGTGGCTTAGAAACAGGCTTTTATATGAAGGATGAGAAGATGACAGTGTGAACTTTATTTGTGGGTAACTGGACACCATGTCTTGAGAATCTTCTCCAGAGGACCGAGGGTGAAATTTCCTTAAACCTGAAGAGATTCATGTTAAAAGATGTAATCGTTTTGACGCAAATAGGACCAAATTTCAGTTTGGAAGATTTGGCTTCAAAGTGTTCACTTACACTTTTTAATTTTTTTTAGTTTTAGTTCTTTTTTAAGTAGATTTGTGAACAACTTTATTCCCGTACTCCCTTTTCTTTCTGTTGATGCTTGAAGAAACTCATTCGCAGGAGTAATTTATTGATGAGCTGAGAATGGTTGTCTGCAGACGGTTCTCAGGAAATATTCGACCCCTTTTGAATCCTATTATTTGCCAGATGGTGGGGATGTGATATCAGATGCTGCTAATTTTCATCTTGGGCCCCTTTTAAGCAACTACTCAGTTGGAGGACTGGACACCTGGACTTATTTTCTTCTGGATGTTCCTCGAGGTGCAGCTGGTGGAAATCTCCATGTCCGGCTAATGTCAGATAGAAAGATGAATTATGAAATATATGCTAGAAATGGTGGATTGCCATCACTTATTAACTGGGACTATTATTATGTAAACAAGACAAGCAGCAGTGGTGACTCCGTGTTTTTTGTATTGTACAATTCAAGTGATGAAAAGGTCGATTTTTACATCTTATATGTTAAGGAAGGAATCTGGAATATTGCGCTAAGGCATCTAAACAGCACTGGTGACATTTCCGATGGCCAGACTACTATGTCTATTTCACTTGAAAGATGCCCTAAAAGATGCTCCTATCATGGTGCTTGTAAATCTGCTCTTGATGCAAGTGGATTAACTTCGTACAGGTATTATATTTTTCAGCTATTCTTTCTTTTCTATAACATTTTTTCTTCTGATTTCCAATTTTTATAATAATTTTATTTGTTATAGCTAAGCA